>NW_027185771.1:30296455-30317272 GCF_028583685.1 Petaurus breviceps papuanus
CTATCTATCTATCTATCTATCTATCTATCTATCTATCTATCTATCTATCTATCTATCATCTCTCCTTCAACACAATACATTAATTGTATTCTCTAACACAGAAATTCCTGAATTAAGTTTGAGGCCCAAGTTATGGTACAATCATAAAGCATCAAAATTATGATTGTAAAATATCTGGGACCTAATGTGTGACTTTTTTGGCTTACAGAAGATCTCGTTCTGGGACCTCTATAACCTTCAGCACAAATATACAATCAACTAGAATGATGCATAAATACTGTTCCTTGATAAAAAGCTGGTGGGGTTGTGACATACTGTCATTCTTATTAATATTATAATATATTCACTCACTATATTTTCTTATAACCTGGATTCCATTTCTACCACTCTACTAAAAGATCACAAGTGATGAATTTTTTTTTTTTACTTTTCTCAGGCTCCACCCTCCATGACCTTTTCTAAGCATTTAACACTAGATACTACCTACTTCTCATCTTCTTTCCTTTAGCCTCCATGAAATTTGCATGTATGTGACTGGTTTTCCTCTTGCTTTTTATCATTCCATTACAGAATTATTTTTCTTTCCTTCTTTCTCCTCCCATGGAATGTGCCCACCATTCTCTTTTCTCTCTACTTTCTTTTCCTTTTTAGTTTCACTCACTCTGATTGGCTCACTAAGCACCTCTACACAGATGACTCTTAAATCTTGAGCTTTGTTCTTGGAACTTCAATCATTCATATCGGTCTCCATTTTTTCCTTTTTAAAATGGGGGATTTATAGTAAATGATTCATGAAGTTGTTTTAGTTCTGATATTCTATAAGAAGCTCTTTTGGAATTGTTTTGATGGGTCATTACAATGAAGAAAAGTGTTGGCTTGGTTATTTAGGGACCACTCTGACCCCTGATAACAGAGTTGCTGACTAACTGCCACAAAGTTTAGTTATAAAAGATGAAGAAAGTTTGTGACAAGACCTTGAAGCACAAGGGATCCCAAGGGAAGTAACTATGAACAACTATCTCTTTTGTGACTTTCAATTTTCATTATGTTTGACATTTTTGAAGCTGAGCTCTATCAGAAATTCAGGTGAAGAGGGGCAAGCTAGGGAGGGATTTCACTGAAAGAGTTCCCACAGCTGTGTTGAGTCAATAGCATAATAATGATGTAATTTAATGTAACTAACATAATATAAATATAATTTAACTTTCTTTTCTAATAAATTAAAATTTTAGAGTTTTATTAGAGTATTGATGAACAACTAATTTCATTTTATTTTAACTTCATTAAAAATATCTGAAATGTTATCTATCAATGTCTGGATAATGCTTGTCTTCCTCAACTATAGAATATATCTCTCTTCTAAAGTATACAGTCCTATAATCTGGGGTGTGCTGACCTTAATGAACTTGCAGGTTCTTTCAGCACTGAACAGTGCTATTATTAATTCCTAATAACTCATGTGCCCTTCCTCAGATCTCAAGAGTATCCCACCTCAATTTGCACTTACAGGTTGCATATTTGAGAGGTGACTGCCTCAAGTATAAGGCATTGATACCTGTTTTGTTCCACACTCCTAAAACTATGGCCAATAAGCTATGACAAATATGTTTGCCTTGACTTCCAAGCAGAGAAAGCTTTTAATTTTTTAATAATTTTTCCAATGATTTGTAAATTTTTTTTCCAATATTCATTTAAAAAATGGAGTGCTAAATACTCTCTTTTCTTCCACTTCTCTCACCTTGAGGAGGTAAGCGCTTTGATATAGATTATACATGTGCAGTCATATAAAACATGTTTCCATATTAGCAATGTTGCAAAAATAATGCAAAACTCCTCCCCTTTTTAAAAAAAATTTGCTTTGATCTGCCTTTAGGCTCCATCAGTTCTTTTTCTAGATGTTGTATCAGCAATGCCATATTCACAATGCCTATGGAAATTACAGATATGCTGATATAATTATCCATCACAAAATATATCGTGCTTGCCATATGGGGGAATAAGCTAGAAAATTTATTAAAATACCAAAAGACTGAGTCCCAAAACCAGAAAGTCAAAGCCATCAGAGTAGTTATGAAATTGGCACAGGTAGATAAAGTAGAAAGCAGCCACATTCTCAAGCCTTTAAAACAGAACAGGTTACCTCAGGCAAAGGTCCTCCTCTCCCCCCTCCCCCAGAGAACTTTATTTGAACTCTTGTTTTGAACTGAGGTGATAATGCAATGTATTTTGTGTTTGTTTAAGGCCCAGTGGCCACTTTGGTAACTTTAGTTCTGTACTTTTAAAATGTGACCTAAGAGATGTTTAATGTTAATTCAAAAGTAAATTGTCTATGCTATGGGCATGAAAGATCTTGGGGCCGAATGTAATGCGAATGTAAATTTTAAAGATCTTCCCTGCCCCTAGGCTAAAGTGCACCTGGAGCCTGGGGTGGGAGGCTTGTTTTTCAGTAGATACTTTTTGATTGGCCAGTGGGTCCAAAAGGTTGTTACATTCTCTGAGCCAGGAGAAGGCTATATAAGCCCTGATGTGTAGGTTTGTTTTGGGACTCACTTTGAGACGTGTTCTGTGATTTGATCTGAATTCTGGGAAGCCGTTGTCCTGAGCCCCCTGGCTTTGAAAAAACCCAGATGTTGAAACCCAGATGTTGACTGGGTATGGATGTAATGGTTGGACAGTTTGAAATCTGTCTACTAGATCTGTTTCTGTCTTGATAATTCTGTCTGTGTACTTTGAAGTTTGGGGTGCTGACCTTTTCCCCTGAACAAGGTAAACGATATATGTCTGACTGATTAAAGTAAGCTTGTTAACCCATTTTGAGTTGCTTTCCTTTATCAAAGCAGATCCAAGAACCTGTATTGGCAGCAAACCCTGAGGACGCTTGGGGTGCTTGCCACTACAGATGTAAATAACGGTTTTCATCTTTAGTCTTTCATAATTATTTTATATTATTGTATTGCTTAGAATAGCTGTCAATAATCATTGTACAATACTATTGTTGCTGTATACAATGCTCTCCTAATTCTGCTCACTTTGCTTTGCATCAGTTCATGTAAGTACAGGTTTTTTCTGAAAACATCTTTCTCATAATTTCTTTTAGCATAATAGTATTCCACAAGAATCATATGACACAATAAATTATGGGAATCCCCTCAATTTCCAATTGTCTGCCTTTGCAAAAAGAGTTGCTATAAATATTTTTGTGCATATAAATCCTTTTTGTTAAATCTCTTTGGGATTTAAACCTAGAAGTGGTATTGCAGAGTCAAAGAATATGCACAATTTTTTAGACCTTTGGGGATAATTCCAAATTGTTCTCTAGAATGGTAAATCAGTTAATTGCTCTGCCAATAGTACATGTGTACCAATTTTTCCAAATCCCCTCTATAATTTGTAACTTTCTTTTTCTGTCATATTTATCAATCTGATATGTCTAAGGTGATACCTCAGAGATCTTTTAATTTGCCTTCCTCTAATTAACAGTGATTTATACCTTTTTTCATATAACCATGGATAGTTGTATTTGGAGATTGACTTGTGTTCATATAAATCTGACTAAATTCTCTGTATATTTGAGAAATATTGCTATTATTGGGGAAACTAGCTATGATTTTTTCCCCCTTGATTTTCTGTTTTCATTCTAATCTTGACTACAGTGGTATTGTTTGTGGAAAATCTTTTTAAGTTGATGTAACTGTTTTATACCCCATAATGTTACCTCTTGTTTGCTCATAAATTCTTCCCTTATCCATAGATGGCAAGTAAAATATCACCTTTTACCTTTATTTGCTCATGGTATCACTATGTCTAAATAATGTAACCATTTTTATGTTTTCATTTGTGCTATGAGATGATCTCTACCTTCTTTCTGCCAAATTGTTTCCCTCTTTTCCAAAAAGGTTTTATAAAAGGGTGAGTTCTCATTTTAAAGGCTTGGAGTTTTTTGTTTATCAAATGTCAGATGACCATGATCATTTACTACTGTATATTTTGTACATAACCTATTCCATTGATCCACCATTCTAGTCAGTACTAGATTATTTTGAGGATTACAGCTTTATAATGCAATTTGAGATCTATGTCTAGGCCACATTCTTTCACATTTTTTTTCATTAATTCCCTTGATATTCTTGACATTTTGTTATTAAAGATTTTTCTTTTACTATTTTTAGAGCTCTATAATTTTTTTACTTTGATTGTTATGGCATTGAATAAGTAAATTAATTTTGGTAGAATTTTCATTTTTATTACATTAGCTAAATGTAGACATGAGCAATTTATATTTTTCCAGTTGTTGAGATTTGATTTCTGTGAAAAGTGTTTTGTAACTGTGTTTACAGAGTACCTGGGTTTGTCTTGACAGGTAGAATACTAAGTATTTTATATTGTTATTTTAAATAGAATTTCTCTTAGTGTATCTTGCTTCTGTTCTTTGTTGGTAATATATAGGAATGCTTAAGATTTCTGTGGGTTTATTTTATATCCTGCAACTTTGCAAAGAATTATGGTTTTGTTTTCTCATTGCCTAGTCTGGTCCCTTTGATTTATTTTTCTTTTTATTGCTATAGGTAGCATTTCTAGTACAATATTTAATAATATTGGTGATAATGAGTATTCTCCCTTCATTCCTGATCTTATTGTGAAGACTTGTAGCTTATTCTCAGTAGAGATAATGCTTGCTATTGGTTTTAAATAAAGACTACTAATCATTTTGAGGAAACTCCATTTATTTCTATGCTCTCTAATGGTTTTTTAATAGGAATAGATGCTGTATTTTTTCAAAAGATTTTTTCTGCATCTATGGAGACAATCATGTGACTTCTGTTGGTCTTGTTATTGATTTGGTCAATTATGCTGACAGTTTTCCTAATATTGATAGAATCCTATATCCATGGTATAAATCCCACCTGGGGTATTTATGGTCTTTATCATATATTGCTATAATTTCCTTGATCAAATTTTATCAAATTTTTTTGCACCAATATATAATAGGGAAATTGGTCTATAGTTTTCTTTCTCTGTTTTTGCTCTTCTTGGTTTAAGTGTCAGCACCCATATTTGTGTTTTAAAAGGAATTTGATAGGATTCTTTCTTTGCCTATTTTTCCAGATAGTTTATATATCATCAGAATTAATTGCTCTTTAAATATTTTATGGAATTCACTTGTGAATCCATTTGGTTCTGGTGATTTTTACTTAGGGAGCTCTCTGATCACCTTATTTAATTTCTTTTTCTAAGATAGAATCATTTATACTATTTCCTCTTCTGTGAATCAGAGTGACTTATATTTTTATAAGTATTTATCCATTTAATTTATATTGTTAGATACACTGGCATACAAATTGGCAAGACAGTTCCTTCTAATTGCATTTGTTTTGTGTTCATTAATGGTGAATTAATCTTTGATAGTAGCAATTTGTTTTTTCATTCTCTTCTTAATTAAATTCACTAATAATTCATCTATTTTTTATCATAAAACTATTTCTTAATTTTATTAGTTCAATGATTTCTGGCTTTTGATTTTATTGATCTCTCCTTGGATTTTAAGGATTTCTAATTTGGTGTTGGCTGCATCCCATAAATTTTAGTATATTATCTCATTTTTGTGATTATCTTTAATGAAACTGTTGTTTGTATAATTTGGTGCTTGTCCCATTCTTCTGAATTATATTTATTAAATTCCGATTATTATTTGTTTTGGAGGGGGGAAGGCAGGGCAATTGGGGT
The DNA here is from genome assembly GCF_028583685.1 of Petaurus breviceps papuanus. NCBI lineage: Eukaryota > Metazoa > Chordata > Mammalia > Diprotodontia > Petauridae > Petaurus > Petaurus breviceps. The sequence continues at coordinate 30,302,180 of NW_027185771.1, forward strand.
TAAGTGACTTGCCCAAGGTGTAATTCCATGCACAAGCAGCTTGCCAGAAGAATGCTACTGTGAATAGGTTTTAAGGTTCTGATTACATAGTAAAATGAACACTCTATTTATTCAATAACAAATCAGAGCAAAACATTCACAGAAAATCAAGGTGAAGCATTCACAGTGTTACAACTTATCACAGAAAATCAAAATACAGCATTCACAATAACTTATCACTAAAATGGCCACATAGTTTTCACCAGAGGAGTCACAATAGTTTTCAACAAAGTACAATCATTTATTAACTCAATCATTCAATCATCCTTAAGGAGGCTCCTTAAGGTAAAAATAAAATACAATAGTGAAACTTCTCCACTCATGGGGCACACTAAGTTAAAAATCAATCAGTATTCTGTCATCAGTCACTATTTAATCATCAGGCAGTACTCAGTGATCAGTCACTACTCAGTAACCTCTTAAGGGGTAGTGGAAAATACACAGGTCATCTACCCCTAAGTTACAGTAACTCATAACCTTCTCAGTCAGTACATTGTATCCAAATAAAGCCTCTTTTCAGCTTGACTCAAGTTTGGCTCTCAGCTTCCATGATTCCTATTCCATGTTCCCCACTCCAACGGTCACCTGGGTTGAAAGGCAGGCAGCTCCCAGTTCCTTTTACAGCTCCTTGTCCAGTTCTTCATCCAGTTTCCATTCCATATTGAAGTTCACAGTGTCCAGTCCACCTCAAGTCCTTCACAGTTCCTGTTTCTGGGAAGACAAAGCTTAACAAAGCCACAGAAATATTCATTCACATTGCCGGCACCATCATCAATTCATTATCTGCCTGTGAAATCAACTCAGACCAACCAACAAGGTCTGAGAACTGAACACAAATCATGAACATAGAAATCAACAGTGACCCACAAATAAGGTCCAGGAGGTCAGCAGAAATCATCAGTAAAGTCCCAGGACCTTCAAAACCCTCCTCCAGGACTTCTGTAAACATACAACCAGAAAATCCTTTTTCATGGCTTCCAGTAACATCCCAGGGCTTCTGTACAAAGTATCACAAACAAACATCAACACAGAGCAGACAAACAGAATGCCTGGATACCGCAAGTATTCCCCTTGGCTCTGCCACCACAAGAGTCCTTTTTTCAGCTCCTGCTGTCTCTAGCCCTGGGGCTCTCCTTATATACTCATTAGCTCTTCCCTAGGAGTTCACAAGTTATGGAGTTCACAAGTTGTAGATTTCACACATTCTGTTTCTTAACAGACGAAACAAGGTATTAATTCAATAGCTAAAACAATGTGTGAACTATAAAGTTTACAAGTAACAAGGCACACATGTAGAGAACACATACAATCAAGAAATATGTTAGCAAAGTACAACTTATCCTTTACAAAGATATATAACATTAGGGTCACTGAAACCCTAATATTGGTCCCTCCAACTTTGGTCTTAGAGTCTCCACTGGATAAAATGTCTTACTGGATGCTTACAGATTCTGCTCTGAATTATGGAGGTTTTCTTACAGCTCTTCGGGGACTGTCTTGCTTAACTCTATTTGTATCCTCATTTTTCAGTACAGAGTTGATGATGATGAGGTTGATGGCAAAGATAATGTTGATGACAATAATTAGCATTTATATAGTGCTTTATCTTTGGTGAAATATTACATTATTATCTCATTCTATCTTCACACAAAGGCAAGGAGGTAGGTTCTGTTATTTTCATTTACTGATAAGAAAACTGAAGCAGACAGCAGTAAATACAACCTGTTGTCTCAATATCACATTCAGCCAGCCCAAGTATAAAATCTGTGAGGGGAACATGGAGAAAGTATTTCACCCTACTTGTAAACAAAAATATTTCCTGTTGCTAAGGGAACAGCTGGGCTCATTATAAATTGTGTTGTTCTATCCTAAATAGTCCAGATAAGTTTTCTGCCTCCTGGTCAGAGAAGAATTAAAATGCCAGCTGGTAAGACCATATGTAACAATGTAAGATCCCATTGGCAACAAGAAACATTTGCAGACTCATCTAAGTTTCATTCCTCTCAGGTCATTTTCTTCCCTGAATTCCAAGGACCAAGAGATGTAAACATAGAAATAACAATGTAAATTGTGTCATCTTCCATGTTGTCTACACAGTTATAACAAATGACTTACATCTCCTCAGGGGGTAGTGTCTAGGTAGGGAAATAGTCCATTTAAAATGGTGGGCACTGGTGTCTCCATTTAATATTAATTCAAACTAATAAATTATAGCATTCTCATACTCTTCATGTTCCAAGTAATTTATCTACCATCATTGATGTTTGATCAAAGATAATTCAATACAAACAAAATAATAACAAAAAAAAATAAGCCAACAAGCAATTGGTACTGAGTGAAGAACCATTTTTTTTTTGAAATTGGCAAAAGTAATAGAGTTAACTCCTCAGAAGATATGTGTGTGCATATATCTTCCATTTATTAATTTGGTACATTATTACCATCATCTTCATTATCATCATCATCAGAGCTAATATTTATATAGTGACTACATGTGGCAGATATGGTATTTCATCAGGGGAGTCTTCCTTGAGAGATGCAACTTGCACCTTTAAGCTTACAATTTACATGTCTAAAATCTAATCTTTAAGGTTTTTTTTTTATCCAAACATGTTAAAAACTGGAAATGAGCTTCTGTGAACTTAAACTGTCCTCATACAAGAGACATACCATCAATAACTGGATGCACACTAAAATACTTACTAGCAAAATAAACTTCCCAGAGCCTGGGTTCTGAGAGTATAACACTCATGAATTGGGTTTCTATCTGTACTATGATAAGCCAAAGAGTAGGAATTTTGTAGAGTTAATTTACATTCAATACAGTTTAATTCAATGAACTTTTATTACTATGAGTAAATCACTGTGCTATATATTGAAGGCAATATAAATATATATACAGAGAGAGAGAGAGGAGGAACTAAGATGGCGGAATGGAAGCAGGAACTTTTCTGAGCTCCTTCATGAATTCTGTCACTAAACTTCAAAAAGTGAATCCAAATGGATTTTAGAGTGACAGAATCCACTGGGAGATGGAGCATGGCGGATTCCTAGCCCAGGAAAATGCCCATGTAGGTTAGGGCAGGGGGAGCAGAGAGCACATAGGGGTTGTACCAGTGCAGTAGCAGACTATAGACTACAGCAGAATGAGAAGGAGCCCCAGCCAGCAGATTCACCAACCCACAGGCATTTTGCAGCCATCTCACCACAGGAGGAAGGATCAGTCAGAGCTGGGTAAGAGAAAGGACAGGGCCCAAAGCAACAACAACAGCTTCTCCTGGGACTATAAGCCCACAGCCTGGATGTTTAAAATATCACCTACCAGAACTTCCAGGAGCCAAGATGGTGGAGAAAACCCTAGCTTCTCTGATTCCCCCTCCCTGACCCAGAAAACAAACAGATAATTGTCCCACCCAAAGTAAAATCCTGAAATAGTGGAAAAAGCTTCAGGCTTAGAAGTCATTGAGGAAGGGTGTAACTGAAGCAGTGCAGAGTCTGAAGTGAAGGGCTGGAGGGTTCCAACAAGCCCCACCTCAGCTGACCAGCAAGAGATCCCAAAGCCCAGGGGGGTGGAGGCAGCAAGCTCTAACAACCCAAACCCAGGTATGCCTTAGCACCAGCAGGGGAATGTGCAGACAGCAGTGCTTCCAGCTGCCAGCTGCTAAGCCTGCTTGAGCTGTAGTCCAAAAGGCACAGAGGTGGAAATCTGAAGTGGCCAGACCACTCCTCCCCCACAGGTTACTCTGTGAGTCAAAACTTAACTCAGGGGGAAAACTGAGAGTCCTGGCCTTTGACTCAGTCTAGACACGCAGAGGCTATAGCACACAAAATCAACAGCCAGGCCCTTAGCTCCTGGCTGAGAAGCAAAATCAGGAAAGAGGCATACATAATGGGTAAGAAGGAAGCTGAGAAATCAAAAGCAAGAAAAGCTTTTTATAGCAAGCAAGAACAACCAAATCCATAAAACAACATGGACTCTATACTCACACCTCAAACCACAGAAGGAAATATGAATTGATCTCAAGCCCAAAAAGCATTCTTGGAGGAGCTCAAGAAAGATTTTAGAGGCCAAATTAGAGAGGTAGAAGACAAATTTAAATCTACAGTGACCAAATTGGAAAAAAAAATCTCAGTGAAGGAAACAAATCCTTAAAAAGTAAAATTTGTGAACTGGGACTGAAGGTTCAAAATCTAACTGGAGAAAATACTTCCCTAAAAATGAAAATTTAACATATGGAAAAGGAGCTTCAAAAACTAACCAAGGAAAGTAATTCACTAAAAATTAGAATCAGTCAAATTGAAGCTAAGGACTCTATGATGCATCGAGGGTCAGTCAAAACATACATAAAGATTGAGAAATCAGAAGAAAGTGTAAAATATATCAATGGAAAAACAACTGACCTGGAGAACAGATCCAGGGGAGATAATCTAAGAATTATTGTTCTACTGGAAAGCCATGATGAAAAAATCAGCCTGGGCAACATCCTATAAGAGATTGTCAAAGAAAACTGTCCTGAGGTCATAGATTCAGAGGGTAAAATAGTTATCAAAAGAATTCACCAGACTCCTACTGAAAGAGATCCCAAATTGAAAACTCCAAGAAATATAGTAGCTAAATTCCAGAATTACATGGTCAAGGAGAAAATACTGCAAGCAACCAAAAAGAAACAATTGAAATATCATGGAACTACAGTCAGTATTACACAGGACCTAGCAACTTCTACATTAAAAGATTGGAGGCATTGGAATTTGATATTTTGTAAGGCAAAAGAGCCAAGACTGCAACCAAATATCAACTATGTGGCAAACCTGAGCATAATATTTCAGGAAAGGAGATGGTCCTTTAATGAAAGTAGGTACTTCCAGAATTTTCTAATGAAAAAGACAGAGCTCAATGGAAAATCTGCTCTCCAATTACAAGACTCAAGAAAGACATAAAAAGACAAACCAGAAAAGCACACAATCACGCACACACACACACACCCACACACACACAACTTGGGATTCAATAACAGCAAACTATTTATATCCCTATATGAGAAGCTGGTAACTGTCAATATTGAAATGTATATAATTATCATGACATTTAAAAGGGATATATAAATATAAATGAATAGAGGGCATGGGTATAAATGAGCTATTCTGCCTTTTTATTTTTTTTGAGGGAAATTGGGGTTAAGTAACTTGCCCAAGGTTATACAGCTAGTTTTTGTGTGTGTGTGTTAAGTGTCTGAGGTCAGAACCGAACTTGGGTCCTCCTGACTCCGGGGCCTGCACTTTAATCACTGCGCCACCTAGCCACCCCTAAATGAACAATTCTGATGCTAAAAAAAATTATTAAGGGGTACAAAGAGACTGTAATGAGAAAAAAGGAAAGGATGAAGCAGAAAAAGGTAAATTATGCCACACAAACAGGCATAAAAACATACTGTGGTAGAGGGCAAAGAGGGAGGGAGATGAACCTCATATAAATTTTATTCTCATTGGTTCTGGTTCAAAGAGGGATCAACATGGTCATTTAAGTTTAGGATTCTAACATGAAAAGACACAAAAACTCATTATAATAGAGGGAAAGGAGGGAGGGAGAGGAGCACTGTATAAAATTTACTTTTATCAGTTTGGTTTCAAGGAGGGAATAACATACTCCATTAATTATGAAAATCCATTGTGCCCTACAGACAGTAATAGTGCATGGGGGAAGGATGTGGAGGGAAAAGCAAGGGGGTGGTGAGAAGGAAGGGAAATAGTAGTAAGGGGAAAGGATAAGTAAAGTAGGGCACAGGGAGGGAATACTGAAGAAGGTGGTGGTCAAAAGTAAAACTCTTGAGGGGAAGGGATAAGGAAGAAACAAAAACATAAACAGGGGAGGGAATAGGATGGAGGGAAAGATGTATAGTAATCATAACTGTGAATGTGAATGAACTCTCCCATAAAATGGAGGCAGATAGCAGAATGGATTAAAAACCACAATCCTGCAATATGTTGTCTACAAGAAACACATTTGAAACAATGGGATATGCACAGGATAAAGCAAAAGGCTGGAGTAGAATATATTATTTTTCAGCTAAAGTAAAAAGCAAGGATAGCAATTCTTGTTTCAGATAAAGCAAAAGCAAAAATAAATAATTAAAAAAGATAAGGAAGGAAACAATATCCTTCTAAAAGACACCATCAAGAACGAAGCAATATCATTACTTAATATATATGCACCATGCAGCATAGCATCCATATTCCTAGAGGAGAAGTAAAGGGAATTAGAGGCAGAAATAGATAGCAAAACTGTATTAGTGGGTGGCCTCAATCTCCCCCTCTCTGAATTTGATAAATCTAACCTCAAAATAAACAAGAAAGAAGTTAAGGAGGTGAATAGAATTTTAGAGAGCCTAGATATGATAGATCTCTGGAGAAAACTGAATGGGGATAAAAGGAATATACCCTTTTTCTCAGTGGTACATGGCACATATGCAAAAATCAACCATGTACTATGGCATAAAAACCTCCAATTCCATGCAGAAAGGCAGACATATTAAATACATCATTATCATATCATTATGCAATAAAAAAAATCATATGCAATAAAGGACGATGGAAAGATAGACCAAACACTAATAGGAAACTAAGTAATTTAATCCTGAAGAATGAGTGGGTCAAACAAGAAATTATAGAAACAATAAGTACCTTCATTCAAGAGAAGGACAATAATTAAACAACATATGTAAACTTGTGGGATGCAGCAAAAGCAGTTCTTAGGGGAAGTTTTATATCCCTGAATGCATATATGAATATATCAGAGAAAATGGAGGTCACTGAATCGGGCATGCAATTGAAATAGCTACAAAAAGGAAAAATTGAAAATCCCCAATTAAATACTAAATTGGAAATAATGAAAACCAAAGGAGAGATTAATAAAACTGAAATTAAGAAAAATATTGAATTAACAAACAAAACTAAGGGGGTGGCCAGGTAGCACAGCGAGTAAGAGCACCAGCTCCAGTGTTGGTATGACCTGTGGATCGAATCTGGGCTCAGACACTTAGCACCCACCCAGAAACACCTGGCCATGTAACCTTAAGCAAGTTACTTAACACCAATTGCTTAGGGGTGGCCAGATGGCTCAGCGAGTAAGAGCACCAGCTCCAGTGTCGGGATGACCTGGGGATCAAATCTGGGCTCAGATACTTAGCACCACACCCAGAAAAAACTGTGCATGTAACCTTGAGCAAGTTACTTAACCCCAATTTCTTTAAAAAAATAAAAAAAAACTAAGAGCTAGTTTTACCAAAAAAAAAAAAACCCAAAACATTAAAATTAACAGACCTTTAGTCAATATGATAAAAAAAGAAAGAAGAAAGCCAAATTACAAGTATCAAAAATGAAAAGTGTGCATCTACCTCCAATAAAGAGGAAGTTTAAACAATAATTAGGAATTATTTTGCCCAATTGTATGCACATAAATTTGACAATCCTAGTGAAATGGATGAAAATTTACAAAAATATAAGTTGCCCAGATTAATTGGAGAGGACATTAATTGCTTAAATAACCCCATCTCAGAAAAAGAAGAAAGCCATCAGTGAACTCCTTAGGAAAAAATCTCCAGGGTCAGATGGATTTACTAGAGAATTCTATCAAACATTTAAAGAACAATTGATTCCAATACTCTTCAAACTATTTGGGAAAATTAGTGAAGAAGGAGTCCTACCAAATTCTTTTTATGACACAAATATGGTACTGATACCTAAATCAAGAATAGATAAACAGAGAAAGAAAATTATAGACCAATTTTCCTCATGAATATAGATGCAAAATCTTAAATAAAATAGTAGCAAAAAGACTACAGCAACTTATCAGAAGAATAATACACTTTGATCAGGTAGGATTTATTCCAGGAAGGCAAGGATGGTTTAATATTAGGAAAACCATCAGTATAATTGATCATATCAACAATAAAACTAGCAGAAACCACATGATTATCTCAATAGATGCAGAAGAGGCTATTGACAAAGTACAACATCCATTCCTATTAAAAACACTTGAAAGTATAGGAATAAATGGAGCCTTCCTCAAAATAAGGAAGCATCTATTTAAAGCCATCAGCAAGTATTATATGTAATGGGGATAAGCTAGAAGCATTTCCAATAAGATCAGGGGTGAAACAAAGGTGTCCACTATCACCCTCTTATTCAGTCTGGTACTAGAAATGTTAGCAGTAGCAATTACAGAAGAAAAAGAAATTGAAGGAATCAAATTAGGCAAAGAAGAGACTGAGAAATCACTCTTTGCAGATGATATGATGATATACTTAGAGAATCCTAGAGAATCAAGTAAAAAACTACTTGAGACAATAAATAAATCTGGTGAAGTTCCAGGAAATAAAATAAACCAACATAAATCCTCAGCATTTCTGTATATTTCTAACAAAATCCAACAATAAGAGATAGAAAGAGAAATTCCATTTAAAGTAACTGTAGACAATATAAAATATTTGGGAATCTACCTGCCAAAACAAACCCAGGACCTATATGAACACAACTACGAAACACTTTTCACACAAATAAAGTCAGATCTAACTAGTTGGAAAAAAACATCAATTGCTTGTGGCTGGGTCAAGCTAATATAATGAAAATGACAATTTTACCTAAATTAAATTACATATTTCATGCCATACCTATCAATTTAAAAAAAAAACTACTTTATAGAGGTAGAAAAAATAGAAACAAAATTCATTTGGAAGAAAAAAGGTCCAGAATATCAAGGAAATTAATGAAAAGAAATGCTAGGGAAGGTGGACTAGCTATACCAGATTTTAATCTGTATTATAAAGCAGCAGTCATTAAAACTTCTTGGTACTGGCTGAGGAATAGATTGTTTACACGAGATTCAGCTGTCAAAGGCTATAATAATCTACTGTTTGATAAACCTAAAGACCTCAGTTTTGGGATAAGAACTCACTATTTGACAAAAACTGCTGGGAAAACTGGAATATAGTATGGCAGAAACTGGACACAGACTGTTATCTAACACCATATACCCAAATCAAGTCTATATGGGTGCATGATCTAGGTCTAAAGGATGATACTGTAAGCAGTCTTGGAAAGCAAGGAATAGTTTACCTCATCATTTTGTAATAGAACAATATTATTTCAACATAATCATATACCACAACTTGTTCAGCTGTTGATGGGTATCCCCTAAATTTCTAATTCTTTACCCCCAGAAAAGAGCAGGTATAAACATTTGTGTACACATAAGTCCTTTTCCTTTTTATTTTTTATCTCTTTTGGAATACAGATTTCATAGTGGTATTGCTAGGTCAAAGGGTAAGCATGGTTTTAGAGTCCTTTTGGCATAGTTCTGAATTGTGCTATACAATGATTCAATCAGTTCACAACTCTGCCAACAGTGCATTAATGTCTCATTTTCCCCACATCCCCTCTACCATTTGTCATTTTCCTTTTCTGTTCTATTAATCAATCTAATAGCTATGAGGTAGTACTTCAGAATTGTTTTAATTTGTATTTCTTCAATCAATAGTGAGTTAGAACTTTTTTTTCATTTTTTTTCCATATGGCTATAGATAACTTTGAATATTCCATCTGAAAACTTCTACCAGTAGAGATAACTATTGATTACTGAGGGGACCAGAAAACTAAGGTACTAAACCAGGAAACTCTTCCCATCAGTGCCTGAATAACTATTCTAGGTACATTTGCCTTATTAACCTAGATTACCTATGTGAGGGAAGTGAAAGGAACAAACCTTTGTTAAGCATCTGCTGTGTGCCACACACTGTGGTAAGTGCTTTACAATATTTTCTCATTTGTATAGGGGAAAAAAATGGCCTCTAGAAGAGAGGTTAACAAAAAATAATAAAATTCATATGATACCAAGGGAAACTCTGAATGGAGGCACAGTTTGGAGAATATGATTATTGAGAAGCACATAGCCATTGAATATGAGTCCTACATGAATCCAGAGCTCAGGAACACATCTAATTTTCAAATGGTAGAAATATAGAGGCGAATCTGGAGCTGAAGTGCAGAAAACAGGCTAGTAAGTTACAAAAATGAGAAAATATAAGGTATTATATATCTGAGTTTTTAAAGTCTCTTTTTCCAATAAATTCCTGTGTCTATCTTATAAGACTTCCACCATTCATAATTTTCCTATGTCTGGATAAAGGAGCAATAGCATAGTGAATAGGAGGTGGCTATGAAAGCATAATTCTTCATTGAGATATTTGATTGTAGGACATATTGCCTCCCCACCTCCCATAAGGTGACAGCAAGTGATGTGTCAAGACATCTTCTCTCATTGAGAAGTGTTATATTCTATTATTTTACATAGTTTCAGTCTCCCATCTTGCAAGTCAGATAATGGAATTAATTTCTGTACCCATAGTTTACCATGGAACTGTTATAAACATGGAACCACAAAGCTAGGGGGTGGTTACATGACCGAAAGGATTGAAGTGAGAACATTAACTAACTTTTACTGTACATGTGTATTTTAGAACTTGTAATGTCACAAATGGAATATTTTTTTTAATTCTTCTGTGAAAATTCAAGGGAAAAGAAGTAAAGTAGATATCATTGCCATATTCTTCCTCTAATCCATTCAGTTTTCATTGTCTTCTCTTAGGACTGTCTAACATTTTGTGACACAAATTATAACTCTTGGCTCATTATAAAACTTATATCACTTTGTCTCAGGAATGAAATATATTTTTCATATTCAAAAGAAATAAAAATCTTTCTTCTCTTAAAATGAAATGAATTAATAGAAATTATATGTCTCTTTTCTTTTACACTAAAAACCTTCTGGGTAGCCTGTTTCCTTCACACAGAGATGCATTTTAATTACATAGAATGTTGCCCATTTCTATTCACTTTGTAGTAGGCACTAGGTTAAAAAACACATGGGCAAACTTCAAGCACAGATATAAAATCAGATTTAGCAGAGTTCCAAATAAGTGATAAATATGCCTATCAAATCTTTGAGTTAGAAACAAGCTTTTGTGCTTGACATATTGCTTGGGGACTCTGTGAGAAGCACACATCTCATCCTATCAATGAGCATTGGGGGACATATGTTAGTCATAATTAAAATCTTATTATGATTTCTTCAAATAAAAATATCATAATTTTTGACACAAAATCTAAATTTCAATTATGTCACACAGCAAGGGGTCCTTCTCAAGGACTAATTTTTTGACCCTTACATTTGCCAAAGGGCCACAGTCTCATGCCCTTTAAAAAGTTCTATATCCTTTTGAGATATAAATGGGATATTTTCATTTTAAAATGAGAAAATAATTATTATCATTTCCTTATCATCTCCACATTGACTGTCAGTATCATCCCCCCCCCCCCCCCCCCTTCACCCCCGCATTGAAATCTTGGACTCTGCCACTGGGATGCTGGACTCTGGCCCAAGATGTTTTTTTTGTTTTGTTTTGTTTTCTGTTTTGTTTTGTTTTTTCCTCAGGTAGTGCTACTTCTGCTCTGTCTTACTAGGAAGCATACATCTAGAACACCCCATCCCATGCTACTGAGGATAGATGCTAACCCATTTACCACATGTAGAGTTCACTTCTATGTGTGGTCTCTCCAATTAGAATATAAACTCCTTGAAGGGAGTGACTTATTTTTCCCCTTGTACTTGTATTCTCAATTCTTAGCACCGTGCCTTGCACATAGTAAACACATTTTTTTAATCTATCACTATCTTTGCTGTTAGAACTTTACATTCCATAATTTCACCAAAAGCATTCAATTTATAAAAAAAAAAAACACCTCTTCATCAGTAGTTTCCCAATAAGCTGCTACACTCAAAAGTATATACTTAGGCTGTCAATAAATTCTTTCAGTTAAATTCTTCCATAGAATTTGAAGCAGAACCAGATAATAAAGTTATGTGCAATTTTGACAAGGAATAGACAAATTGTAAAAAGTAAAATCATTTCAGGACACACAAATTTTGTCTCTGGAGGTCACCCTTTATGCTTTTCCTTAACTCCCCTTTTTCTTTAGAAAGATCTTTCTGTTTAATTATAAAACCATTAATTTTTTATCTGATCTCATTCTAAAGTCATTACAATAGTCCAATGCCATCTTACTCCTTTGCTTTGCCTACACAAATCTGAGCAAAACTCAATGGTCACCACTGCAATGCATATTCTTTGCATAATGCATAATAGCCTCAGAAACTCTCTGACCAAAAGAAATTCAGAAAAAAAATGAGTAGATAGATAGATAGATAGGCAGGCAGATATATGAACATGAGGAGAAGGGAACAAGATTTATTAAGTGTCTACTTTCTATGTACCAGGCACTGTACAAAGTATTTGCCAATATTATCTCATTTGATCCTCACAGCAATCTGGTGAGGTAGTACTATGATTATCCTTATTTTACCCTTGAGGAAACTGAGGCAGACAGATTAAATGACTTTCCCATTCTTATCCAGCTATTAATTAACTGAGGTCAGATTTCCCTTTATTTATTCCTGACTCCAGATCCAGCACTCTTTCTACTGTACCATCTACTAGATGGATGGATAGATAGATAGATAGATAGATAGATAGATGATAGATAGATAGATAGATAGATAGATAGATGATAGATAGATAGATAGATAGATAGATAGATAGATAGAAGAATATGGATGTGGATGTGGACCTTATCTGCATCTATATCATATGGATATGGAATCATATGAATATCCATATCTCTACAATATAGATACAGGTACAGATATAGATAGATATTTAAAGCTATATCACAGGTATAGGTGATATAGCTATAAATAAATATAGATGTTATAGATATAGACATAAAATGAAGAGAGGGAGAGAGAGAGGATAGAGAAACAGAGACAGATAAGAGACAGACAGAAACAGAGAGCTGTCATATAGATTTGAGTGTTCAGGGAGGATTAGTACCTCTGGTATGAGGGCTTGCTGAGCCCTTTTCAGGGTGGCTCATTCACCTTTTGTGTCATCCTGTCACCCAACTCTCACCTATAGCTCCAAGAAACTGTACCATGCATAGAGATCACACCCCAGTTAAATCATTTTGGCAGAAGGGCTAAACCAGGCTGAGTATAAATGACAAACCTCAAAATCACTGGTGAATTAGGCAGATGTGTGCCCAAGTATGTAAAAGTTTCTCCTAGAAGAATGGGCGGATGAAAACAAATTGTTCCAGTGGTCATGAAGGTGGCTGAAGTAGGCACTATGGAATACTGAGAGTTTGGTCAGATATCTAAGACAATAAAGTCATTCGTTTCATTCTAGCCCATCAACTATCATCTAATCTTTTGTCCTGCCACTGGAAAAGAGAATGAGGCTGATGACTTTGTGCAACTTTGCCTCACTTAAATCCAATGCATATAGAAGTCAAGACATCACCCATGATGTCATGGGTCCTTTTCAGAAATAAAGGATGAACAACAGCAGAAACAATATACATATAGATGATACAGATATATATCATATAAGAATAAAAGGATGAGAATCTAAAGTAAAATAGTGAAAAAGTGGGAAAGTAAGGGGCTGTCAGTCCAACATATTAATTTGTATTACAAAGGCACAATCATAAAAGCTATTTGGTAATGATCAAGAAATAGCAAAATCAAAATATGCATCTTCAGTACAGAGGGAATGTAGATTAGTGGATGTAGAGTTAGCTTCAGTGACAGAGTAGATATTAAATTTACCAAAACAAACAAAATATCAGTGTTTGCTAAACATAAAGGGCATAGGTAATTACAGGACATAGGGATAAGGACTCATTATTTAACAAAATATATACAACATTCAATAGCTATAGACCAATGTCTTACCTCATATCCCAAGACAAAATCCAAATGGAAACATGATGAATAAAAATTGTGGAATTTTAAAAAAAGAAATTATCTTTCTTATATATGGATAGGGGAAGAGTTCATGACCAAAAAAGAGATAGAGAGGATCAAAGAACATGATATGAACAATTCTGATTATATAAAATCAAAGCGTTTTTTTGTACAAACAAATGCAATGTGTTTAAACTTGGAAATAAAAGTTTTATATTCAAGATGTATAAGAAACTTTTAAATTTATAAAAACAAAAAAGAATCCCACAATACTTAAATGGCCCAAGATATGAACAGGTAGTTTGTTTGTTTGTTTGTTTGTTTTCCTAAGGAAGAAATCCAAGTTATCAACAACTATACGAAAAATGCTATGAATCACTCATAAATTAGATAATTGCAGATTAAAGGTATTTTGAGGTTCTACCTCAGATCCATCAGATTGGTTAAAATGACCAGAAAAAGGGAAAATGATAAATGTTGGAAACGAGGGAAATGGACACTTTTGGTAAAACTGTAAATTAATCTAGCCCTTCTGAAAAAAAAAAACAGTTTGGATCTATAGCCCCCAAATCATAAAACTGCTCACACATTTTGACTTAGAGAAATGATACTTATTAGACATTTACATTAAAGAGATCAAAGAAAGAGGAAATGAACACATATGTGTTAAAATTCTTATAAAAGCTTTTCTTGTGTGAACAAGAACTGGAAACCAAGGGAGTACCTTCTACTGAGTAATGGTTAAACACTATAAATGAATATAAGAGAATATTATTGTGCTTTATTAAATGATAAAAAAAAATGGTTTCAGAGAAACCCAGGTATACTAGTGTGAACTGACGAAGAGTGGAGTGAGAAGAGAAAGAGAAAGGACAATGATTGGTATAGTAGAAACCACATTATAAAGCATAACAACTTTGAAAGACTTTGGAACTCCCAAGAACACAAAACTAAAATATGATTGCTAAGAAAAATGCTTCCCACCTCCTGACAGAGGGATAATAGATTCACATCAAAGAATGAGACATATGTCTCTGCCTATTACCAGTGGGGTAATTTGCTTACCTTGGATATACACATTTAAGATGAGGGTATCTCTCTCTCTCTCTCTTTCTTTCCTCTTTTTCCTTTCTCCCTCCCTCCCTCCCTCCTTTCCTTCCTTCCTTCCTTCCTTCCTTCCTTCCTTCCTTCCTTCCTTC
>NW_027185771.1:30317282-30339782 GCF_028583685.1 Petaurus breviceps papuanus
TTCCTTCCTTCCTTCCTTCCTTCCTTCCTTCCTTCCTTCCTTCCTTCTTTCCTTCCTTCTTTCCTTCCTTCCTTCCTTCCTTCCTTCCTTCCTTCCTTCCTTCCTTCCTTCCTTCCTTCCTTCCTTCCTTCCTTCCTTTCTCTCTTTGTCTTTCTTTTCCAACCTTTCTCCCTCCCTCCCTCCTTTCCTTCCTTCCTTTCTTCCTTTCTTCCTTCCTTCCTTCCTCCCTCCCTCCCTCCCTCTCTTCCTCCCTTTCTCTCTCTCTCTCTTTCTTTCTTTCTTTCTTTGGCTTTCTTTCTTTTCCAAACTTCCTCCTTTCCTACTCTTCCTTACTCTCCATTTCCTTCTTTCCATCCATTCTTCCTTCTTTCCTTCCTTCCTGTTCTCTAAAACATGAAACACACCTCTGATCTCAATATTTGATTTTTTCTAGATCTATAGTTACACATAGAAAGTAAACCAAGTGTGCAAAAATGCCTAGTACATGCTATATGTATGTGCGTAGATAGATCCATCAATGTCAATGTGGTACTCTTTCCACTATTGTGAATATTCCACTGGTATTTACTTAATGTCTCAAACACCTTCTTTTGGTTCTTCTAATATCTTAAGGTACCAACATAGCTCTTGCCAAGTCTACCTATTTTCACTTTTACTTCATGGCTACCTACTTAAAGAAGTTTCATAAGAACCCTATGTGGCAAGTGTTACCTATATTAGAGATGAAGAAACTGAGATTGAGAGAGCTAAATGATTGTCCAAGGTCATACAACCATCAATGAGGTAGCATTTAAACCTAATTAAATGAATTAAACCTGATTTCAAATCTAGATCATCTATTCAAATCCTTTATTCTCACACATTTTGGGAGGGAGAAAGGAAAGAGGATTTTAAAGTTGGTAAAGAGCATATCAATGCATCATGCATGCATACATACATGTGTATATGCAGGGATATTATATATATGTACATATATACACATTCATTTGTTATGAGCACATGCACACATCTATGTATATAAATGTATAGTGTACATATACATATATATGTGTGTGTATCCATATACACAAATTTTTGTGGCAATTCAGACAATTCTTTGAACAAATTCCATAATTTCCCAGGTGCCATCCAATTCAAACTCATCTGCCTACTCATTTCTGGGACTGGCTCATTGCCTGTCTAAAATCTTTCTCCAAGGCTTATGTATTGTTCAGTTAGTTTTATAAGGTGCTTATCTAGCTACCTATTAAATACTGAATGATATAGATATTTCGTTCACTTTGTTTTTCCAGTGTGGATGGTTAGATTGAGACTTTTCTAATAGCTTCGAATTTCAGTAAGGCAATTTTATCACGCCCTGAGGGTAATGTATTTTCTATACAACAATTAGCAAATATGATCATTTGGAAAACTCCATTATCAATAGTGAAATATTCTTTTGTTTGAGTCATGCCTCAGAAATCTTCTAAGTAGAAAAATGTGTTAAGTGAACATATGTTTCCCAGTTTTACACTTCACTTGAAGACAATACTCAGTGGATTGAGTAACAAAATTATCTTCCTAGTCTCATCTGTCATGGAGACTTATGTAATTTTAATGATCATGAGGGAGACACCATCTCTGAGGAAATCTTATAAGATTACATTTAGTTCTACTGCGTAAAATGCTTCCCTTAAATCAATAAACAATAAAGATAGAGAGTGGTATATTCTCTGTGCCAGGCAATTACAAAAAGGATTGTAAAGGCATGGTCTGAATACAACATTTTATTTTAAAACTGACTCTTTTAGGTATTTTAATTGATGATACTCTCAATGCATATCCAAACCATTCTTATACAGATTTATATACATACATACATACATACATACATACACATAGAAAGAAGATATATAGGACAATAGCTGTTGATATGATAGTTTAGAGATTAACTTAGATGTCATCTAGTCCACCTTATATTGTAGATGAAGGGTCTGAGGCACATGGAAATCCATAATACTGATATTACTAATAATAACTGAAATATAAGTAGCATTTTAATATTTACAAAGAACTTTCTCTTTTCTTTTGATCTAAGACTAACAACTCTCTGAGGAAAGTGCAACAGTTATTTCATCCCCATTTTATAAATGAAGAAAGTGGGCTTAAGAGAGGTACCTTGTCCAATGTCACACAAGTACTAATTTTATGAGGTAGGATTTGAAGCTAGATTTTCCTGATTTCAAATACAGTATCCTATACGCTATTTTCACACTAAATTTGGGCAGGGTACAGGTGGAGGCAAGGTTCAAGGTTAAGTAAGAGAATATTAAAGTATTATCCATATTTTTATCCATTGTTTTGGAATCTTCTCTTCTTTGAGATAGCTTTAGAATAAATCTCTGTATTAGCCTTAAATTATGTTACCTCTAGCATGTTTTAGCATTATTTTACATATTTGATCTCATCATCAAGCTGTTTTTTTTTTCCTGGAATTATCTTCTGAGTATTTCATTGGTCCTCTCTCATATCAGGGCCTCAAATGGTATAGTACCTATAATAGTTCCACTGTTATGGGATGATAGGGTGAGAATGGGAAGGGACATCTATTTAGTCTAATTCCTTAATTTTGTAATTGAGAAAATTGGTCCACAGAGAAGAAAAATAACTCAAAAGGGATTTGATCTGTGCTATTCACTCTCCCCAGTTGGGACAGATGGATAAAAAAATTGTGGTAGGTCTGCCCATTTAGATTCTATTTTTACCTATTTATGTATTTCAGCAAAGTCCTCCTCTGTTTTCTCATGCATGGTAAGGAGGGAATCCTTTATTGCTGAAGACCATGGCAGAGGATCATAAGTTTTTGGAGATCTTAAAAACATGGAAAAGATTTTTACCATAGGCCTAATAATGAACCTTCAATTTGAAAAGTCTGATAACCAATTTGACTCAAGCATGGTTTCAATTAATCATTCAATCAATAAACATTTATTAAGTGCTTACTATATGTGAAGAACTGTGATAGGCTTTAGGGATGCTAAAAGAGTCAAAAGATAGTCTCCTCTAGGAGCTTGTAATCTTATGGGTGAGGCAACATGCAAATAAATATGTATAAAACCAGCTATATAGGATAAACAAGAAATCATTGACAGAGGGCAAGCACCAAAATTAAGAGTGGTTAGAAAGGGATTTCTGTAAAATATGGGCTAGATTATGAAGGGCTTTGAATACAAAATGGAGCATTTTGTATTTGACAATGGAGGTGATAAGGAGTCATTGGATTTTATTGAGCAAGGAAATGATTTGGTGAGACCTGAAGTTATGAAAATGACTGATGACTGCATGAAGGAGGGATTAGAGTGGAGAGAGATGAGGCAGGCTGACCCACCAGTTGACTGTGACAGTATTTAGGTGTGAGATGCTAAGTGGTTAACAGTGCATAATCTCTCATAACCACTCTTGTAGATCACTTAGTAATGGGGGTTTTGCTTTGGTAGACAAAATACACAATCTAACAGAATTACAACTCTTTGAAGCCTTGTAGTAGAATGACTCTGCTTGATTCCTATTTATTAGGTGTTCACCATGTCTTCATACAACCCTTACTGTGCTCCCTTTGAGAAACACTTCATGAGAAATTGTTCAGTGTACATTGTTAGCATTTAGAAAATGATCTTAATAAGGCAGTGATGATGATTATCCATGAGAAAAGTTAAGAGAACTGAGATACCAAGGAGAAAAGTGCTGGAAAAATTCAACCTTTTGAGGAAGTGATTAAAAGGAATTCTTGCTGAATTTAAATTCAGGATTTGAATACTAATATTGATAAGCAGTAGCTTGGTGACAAAGAATGGTAACTTAATCTCTCAATTTCATACTCCATAAATACGAATAATGGAAGGTACACAATCCATCTCACAGAATTTTTATATTATTTTTTCACAGAATTTTTAATGACAGAGGAATCTTCAAAGCATTATGTATCTATGAGTCATTTCTATGTCCCCATAAAATGAATTTACACAGATAGGATGACACTATTTTTCTCCAAACACGTTTCTCTTTCTGCTTTTCATCTTGAAGACATTATAAAAGTTTTTGTTGAATTTGCATTTGTACCTATTGAATTAATTGAGGCCATAAGGAACATTAATGGCTATATGTATTTACAGAGTTTATAGACTGAGTTTGAACTGGCACTTAAAATAACAAGTAAAAAGAGTGATGTGATGGGAACATTTGGTTTGGAGTCAAAGGATTTGGACTCAAATGCTGCTTCTGTTACACAGTTTTTGGAAGTATATTGATAAAAGTAGAGATCCAAACAAGAGAAAACAGAATGGTGAAGGAGCTTGGGTTTATATCATATTAGAATTGGTTGAAGGATAAGAATGTTTAGGGAAAAAAAACTATTTAGGGGGCACAAGATACCTTTGTTGAAGTATTTGAAGGGTTCTTTTTGACCATAGTTGGAAGAATTAGGTACAGTGGGGAGAAGTTGCAAAGAGTTAAATTTAGGATTGTCAGCAATAAATGGGTTTCTTTCTTATGAGATGACTTCAAGAAAAGGCTTGATGACCACTTGGTGGATATGTTTTAGTTGATTTTCTTTTGGAGGAATGGACAACCTTAGGTGATCATCACACAGTGAACTCAGAATATTCATTTTTAAAATGAGGAAGTTGAATGAAATTACATCCAAGGTCCTTTTTTATGGTCCTAAAACTTATGATTCTATAAGTCCTACAGGGCATGCAAATATTATTTCCATTCACTTGACTTGGCACTGTCTTCTTCAGATTTCAAGTGATGTTTGGCAGGAGGTGTTGTATGGCAGGTGATGTAGTGGTAGGGTTCCAATGAACATATTTCTTATGATTTTCTATATTTACATTATCAATAGTGTACAAAAATTGTGTAGATTTAACTCATTCATTCATTAAGCCACTCAACAAATATTCATCATATGCCTACCATGCTCACTAAGCTATTCTAGGGTCTGAAAAAGATACAAAACAACAAAAAGACACACTAGTTCCTCTCAAATTACAACATAAAAAGAGAAAACTTGAGCTGCCAAAACTCATCTCAATATTTTTGTTCTGTATGCATATGCAATTCACCTGCCATCATCTGTTCCTTAATTATCTTTTTTGCAACCTTTCCCAGCTTCCTTATGGCTTCCTTAAAAGGTATTCAGAATCAAATTCTATGACAGATTATCTTTTTCTTTCTTTTTTTTTTTTTTTTGAAAGCAATTGGGGTTAAGTAACTTGCTCAAGGTTACACGGCCAGTTATTTCTGGGTGTGGTGCTGAGTATCTGAGCCCGGATTTGATCCAGGTCATCCCGACACTGGAGCTGGTGCTCTTACTCGCTGAGCCACCTGGCCGCCCCTAAGCAATTGGGGTTAGGTAACCCGCTCAAGGTTACACAGCCAGGTGTTTCTGGGTGGGTGCTAAGTGTCTGAGCCCGGGATTCGATCTCCAGGTCTTCTCAACACTGGAGCCGGTGCTCTTACTTGCTGTGCTACCTGGCCGCCCAGATTATCTTTTTCTTATAAAGGAACAAGTTTTATGGCAGTCGTGGGTGATTTTTTAAAATTAATAACTTTGGAGGTGACTTTGGATTCCTGACAGCTTGACCTGTAGAGCATAAACTTTGACAGGTCTTTCTTAGGCCAGAAAGGCTTCAAATAAAATCGTTTCCACCCTAAAAATATGTTAATCATCCAATAAAGAGTTTAGCTATGGATTAGACACTGTGTGATTTTTTTTTGGAGGGGAGATTGCAATATATGGGGAGAAATTTGTCTACAAAGTATGTAAAGGTTATTCTCTTCACTCGTTGGGCAAGTACGTTAATGAAATTGTTGATTCTTAATATTGAAGTATGGCTTTGTGTAAGGATGAAGTGTACTCTTTACCATATCTTCCCTGCTGATGCTCTCGGTATTTTGAGGGTGTGATTGGGGGCTGTCCCAAAGTTCAAACACATTGACCTGATATCTCAAGGGAACAGTCAATAAAAAACAATCACAACTTTGGGTTAGAAATCCAAGCCCATTTGGAAGTACAAACTAAATTAACAGATCATTTATTATAATATTAAATGATGTATTTCTTAGACCAATCCCTGGGTAACTCATTTATCTCTGCCTTTTTTCCTGTTTATTTTTAAAGCTAATTTTCTTTCTTTTATGAACAGCAGTTTCAAAAGTGACTGTTTTTAAGAATCTTTAATTTGGCAGAATCTTGAAAATCAAAACAATCAAAATAAAGTATATATGCCCTCATTTTCATTTTTTGCCCCTTTCAAAATATTAATGAAGCTACTGTGTCATCTTTGCTGATGAATACTCACCACTCATATTGCACTGAAAGAAAAAATTAATATTTAAATATCTTACTTATTTGTATTTATATATACTAAATTTATGATGCTAAATTGCATGGCTTCTTTTCACTATTATTTTTAATGTTCATACCTTGGAAATAATCTTTATTGCTATATTATAAACATGATGTGATGTCTCAGTCATTTACTTTACCCACATTTTCCAAAGAAGAACAAATTGGAATTTACTGTTATAAGTAATTATGAGTTTCACACATTGCACTCATAAAATAATGGAATGGATATCTACTACCCTCACATATTGATCGATGAATATAGAGCACATAATTTTAGCTGTTGACTAAAGTAGCTAGTGGCTAGATTTCATTTTCACTCATCTTCAAGGTGATAAAAATAATGTATGCATTACTATATTTTACAACCTTATGTAAATGTTTTACACAGTTAAATAGTTAGGAAGTCAAAATAAAATGTTAAGAACAGAAAGAGAAATAGTAAGGCATTGGCAACTTGGGTTGCCTTCTGAAATGCATTGGAAAGTGATGGTAGGCTGTTGGATTAGTATTATTGTGGATAAAACTTCAATTAACCCAGCCACCTATCTTTTTTTGGGAGGGGGGAGGAACTATACTTAAAGTACTATCAAAAATAGCTATCTGCACTCTAAAAAAAAATCAATCATTATATCAGATTCTTTGTGATGAAATCAGATATCTATTAGTCCTCCCTGTCAAAGATGATCAGTTGTCAGCACCAGTACAGGCATAATTGAAAATGTTTAAGAGAGAAATCAAAGGCATAGGGTTCTAATGCCCCTGCTTGTCCCCACTGCAGAAATGTTGTTGCAAGATGAATGCTAAATTATCAAATTTTGTAACTCTGATCCCTTAGGTACTATATATAATCAGAATGCAATGATAAAAATGAGAAAGTCCTTGATGTACTTGTGTTTTACTAGGGAGAACGTGTTCACTGAGAAATATATGATATTAAAAATACACACAAGTATCGGATGGAGTATATGGTATTGCCAACTGGTGGAATCAGAAATACAGTGACATTTGCCCTAAGCCTTGAAAGAAGCTGGAGTTTCCAAGAAGTGGAGGTAAGGGGGGAGAGTATGCCTGACATACAGGATAGCCTGTCCAAAAATATCAAATCCTAATATGGAATGCCACTGATGGTGAAAAGCAAGTGAACAAGTTGGGCTAAAGTGGAGACTACATGAGCAGTGGTAATGTACAATGATAATGGAAAAGTAGACTGAAGTCAGGCTCAAGGACATTCCTTGCCCAAGGAGAAGTGAATGTTTTAATATAAGGACAATGGGAAGTCACTAAAGTATGGCACAGTGTCTGGTATATTGCAGGCACTTAATAAATGTTTATTGGTTGGTTGACATAATTGTCTGAAAGCTATAGGAAATGAAAGGTCACTGTTTTCTTTTAAACTTGGTTCCACAGAACAAAAAAAAAAAAAGATTCCTGGCAAGAGGCAATAAGGGCTTGAACTAGAGTGGTTATATTTTGGGGAAAGAAGGATGCATGTGGGAGATGTTTTAAAAATGGAATTATTGGGGCAGCTAGGAGGCACAATGAATAGAGCATCAGCCCTGAAGTCAGGAGGACCTGAGTTCAAATCCAGCCTTAGACACTTAACATACTTACTAGCCATGTGACTTTGGACAAGTCACTTAACCCCAATTGCCTTCCAAAAAAGCAAAAAATAAAATAAAAATAGACTTTAAAAATGAAATTATTAAGATCTTGGAACTGTTTGAATATGGGGTAGGTTATAAGTGAGAATGAAGAGTTAAGTTTTCACAGATTGTGAAACTAATTAATGGTACTGGGCAAATGACAGTGTACTAAATTAAAATAGAGAAACTTGGTCTTGAACTACGCATAGAGATATGATAGTTAAATCTATGGTGAATGATGAGGTCATAAAGAGAGCACAGAAAGAAAAAATGAGGTCTTAGGAGAGGAGCCCTATAGTATGCCCCCTAATAGAGTAGAATGTGGATGATGAAATTTCAAACAAGACTAAGAAAGATTCAGTTGATAGGTAAGAAGATAATTGCCATGAAGTAAAGGCACGTAAACCAAGAGAAGATAGAATATCCAAAAGGAGAGATATATTTCATGATTCAATGAAAACTGCTGAATTTTGAAGCAGAGGACTCAGTCTCAAATCTCACCCCAGCAACTTACTATTTGGATGATTATAAGTAAGTAAACAAATTTCTTCAGGTCTCAGTTTTCTCATCTGTAAAATGAGGGCATTAGATTAAATTACTTCTAAAGTTTTGCCCAATTCTAAATTCATAATCCTGTATGATTTTGTGAAAATCTATTGATAAAAATGTGAAAAGTTGGGGAAACCTCACCTTCAGATATGGGACTTAGAAAAGCTGATGATGGTGTCTTTTAAATGGCTGCTGAAATGAAAGAGCTGATAACTCATGAATTTGCACTGGGAGATACTGAAGACTTAGCTATCTGCCTGATGAATGAGAAATCAGTAAGTATAACAAAAGGGGGATTTATCATCCTTTTCTATCGCTTGCTTTTGTCTTTGAAGAGTGAAAATAAATATTCAACTACCGTGTTTCCCCGATAATAAGACACTGTCATTAATTTTTTTGGACAGAAAAACACCAGAGGGCTTATTTTCAGGGGAGGGCTTATTTTAATGAACATTGACAGCAATTTTAATAAACAGGTAAATATGAACAAAAAAATGTACCAGCAAGCAAATCACTGGGGAAGAACAGGATGACGCGCTCACTGCTGCAGCTCTGATTGGATGCAGCTCGGAGCCCAGCGTGCCTTTCACCCGGCGGGGGGTGACGGTGCATACAGAGGGTACCGTAATGTAGCATGTAGCACAGGGTATCACCTTCACTACAGTAGCAATCTCAATAGGGCTTATTTTCGGGGGAGGGCTTATTTTAGAGGAATCTTACACAGTAAGGGGAGGCCTTATTTTCGGGATAGGTCTTATTATCGGGGAAACATGGTACCTCTCAAGAGTCAGATGAGAGAGGGGCATATGGTATGGCCACCATGCCTCCATCTTCACATTCCCCTCTCTATCTCTTTTTTTGTTTGTAATTTCCTGATCTTAGGCAAATACTTAGCCTTTGATAGGGTATACCAGCAAACTATGAAATCAGAAAGGTCCAAAGTTCCTAGAAGCCTGTGACTAAGAAACTCCAGTATGACCAGAGTAATAATAGCTGGCAGTAAGAGAAGTGCCTATGTTGGGTGACAAGACATATGTTCAGGGATCCCTTTAAAACTTAGCAAATTCCAACTAGAAGTATAAACTAATCTTTCACTAGGATAAAAAGGCTAACTTTTAAAAACTTTAGAAATTCTGCAAAAATTCCAAAGAGATGTGGGCCAACTATTTCCTTTCTATTTCTGGGATGAGACTGGTTTGCTCACCCTATGTGTTAGGGTTGTTCCCTAGAGGGACAGCTAAATGGCTACTAATTCACTCTCTGGATCTTAGAGTAATAACAACCACTCATATTTATACAGAATTTCACAGGTACAAAGTGCTTCTTGGCCTGACATTGCAGGTTCTTCCCACTCTTGTGTCATGTTATCTTTCCAAATAATCCTCTTGCTATCTTCTATGTACCCTGTGATCTGAACAAAACTGGATGATTTCCTATGATATGTATATATCTCATGCTGTCAAATTTATCTCATAACTCATATTTTCTATACTAAGGAATCCCTTTTCTTCCTTCTTTCCACTTACTAAACTTACTGTACCTTTAAAACCAAAGTCAAATGGTATACAGTGCTAGGGATTGTCCTGTTTCTCCTAGTTGGTAATAAACTTTTACTCCTTATACCTCACATTGCACTTATTTGCATCAATCTTATTCACTTATAGTAAATTATTTTGTATTGGTATTATTTTTTGCACATCTTATCTCTGTATTGGACTAAGAGCTCCCTTAGGGTAATGATTACATTGCATATTTCCCTATCATCTTCCCCACTGCCTAGAATATTACAGTATTCCAGGAACAATGGTTGCTTAATAATTGTATTAGGAGTTGATTACAGGTTACTCTGATGAAACCCTCCCAGAGAAATTTGATGAGATTATAGATTGTTGTTACAGGCATCTGAAAGGCATCTCCCATGGAGGTGAACTTGTATAGAAATACTTGGACTGAATAGGTTTCAGAGGTTGTGACTGCTCTCTGGTTTTCTAAGGTTTAGGTTGATGTGATGAGGTACAGGCTCTGGGAACCTCATTGAACTCTGAATCTTCCCATTTGATGAGGAATTTGCCTGAGGCCATAAGCCTTTCATTGTGGCCAGCCCAAACCTCTGTTACTAGCCTAGCCCTCATTTGTCCAGCTAGGTCCCACCCTTGATCCTTCCAAACCCTCCATTATCTCATCTCCAGATAGCCTCCAGCTACTTTCAACCTTAATCTCTCATCACTGGAGTCTGACCTCATTTGACTCCTCCTGAAGACCTTCCCCAAACTCCTCCTCTAGATCATTCCTAAAATCCTCCCAAAACGTTTCTATATATAAGACCCCATTTTGTCTCTATGAGGTGTGAGAGCACCTGAGAATTATCTAGGGCCAAGTCATTCTATGTCAGATGATTCTGGCCCTCTTGTCCAGTACAAGTATCACAGATACTGAGGCTCCTTCTGGTGAACTTTTAATAAACTTTGCTTTTCTTTGGTTGAGAGAAGACTTGAGTCAAATTCATTTGTCAGGAACAAATGTTGGTATTTTGGGGTCTCAAGCATGCCTAATGTTGAACCTCAACATTTTTTTTGGAACTCTGACTTCATCAAATGGACTCATCACATCTTCTGTGATATATGAATGAGCTGTGAAATGGTTTGCCCCTTTCCCCTTTTCTTCTCTCCTGGAATCCCATACAAGAATAAACAAAACAAAAAAAAAAAAAAAATAGGAGGCATTTCTCTCTTCTTTACATTGTAGATAATAGAAATTTGTAGAACACATACCTAGCAGATGGCCTTTGTTTTCCCAGGTAAGCTTTCCTGGCCCTCCAAATCCAGGCTACCTTTTTCTCTCTTTGTCTCCTTTTCACTTCCTGACAATGATCTTTTAATGAATGGTCAGAAGTTCCCAAGTGATAGGGAGTTCCTAAATATAAGCAAAAAGCCCTGTTGTCCTAGAAGGCAATTTTCTTAGCAGTGTTGTCCTTGGAGAAGAATGAGAATTTTCAGCAAGTAATTACCATACAGTTAAATGACAAAACCCATACCATGAGTGGTCAAGAAATATAAGCTTCACCAGTAATCAGATGTTGTGGGTCCAGGGTAAATGAGAAATATTTTTTCATCAGGAGACAGCCCCAGTCTTTGAAGCTCAACCAATAAAATATCACGGCACAATTTCATCTCCATGCAAGATGACCAGAAAATGCCTTTCAGCTACATGCAACAAAATCCATAAATTGCGCTTTCATAAAATTTATTGGGGGAATGCAACTCGAACAGTGGTCCTCTGAAAAATCCCCATTATATAAATATTTGTTGAATAAAATTATTGCTCCTGTTTTGTAGGTTAAAAACAAACAAAAAAAACTATCCTTAGATAATTAAATAACTATTGGGGTGGAAGGAGTTAAGCCAGATCTCATCAAAGCCAGAACTAGTGTTAGATTTACAATTAGGCTTAGAATGTGGCAGTGGACTATGGCTCAGTCAGGTCACCAGGAGAGAGATGAAAAAAGTACTGTTTTCTAAATTACTTTTTATAAATGTATTGTTTTAATGCCATAAAGTTTTGTTCTCCATAGAACATGGATTTGTTTGTGTTACTCTATTAGGCGAACCAAACCACTGGTGTAAAGTAAGACAAAGCAGTGGCAAAATTTTCAAAGTCTGCTTGGGACACACAAAAGCCTTACAGGGCTCTGTATCATATAGAACAGATGGAGAAAGCCAGACTCTTTAAGAACCCACTAAAGCTGCTAGTGAAAATGGGAAATATGATGTTGCTTCATTGCAGTAAACAAAAAATGTGAGGAGGAAAAATGTATGGAGCACTCTCCCTTTGTTTTACTGACTCATGGAGGCCTTTAGATTGGAAGAATCATTTTGTTTTAATTAAAGAGTGAACATCCACATGTACACACACACACACACGCATACACACACACACACACACACACACACACACACACACTGCACATTTGCATCTATCCCTGTTGGCATCTGCTTTGAAGCTGCCATGAGACTCCAGAGGGATGAAAGCTGTTTCAAGCAGCTGCTTTTCAAACAACTAACTTCATTTTTAGATCAGAGCTGAGGTTTAAAGTCCTTAAAACCTTGGCTTCTATCATAAAACAAGAGTAGGAATAGCCAAAAAAAAAGGCAATTTACCATTATGCTATTTGCATCAGCTCTCCATTTCCTAGTTGCCTCAGAAACAATCCAGTGTGACATTATTTAAATTTATTTTGAATAAACCTCTCACCTAGCCTTTTGTTGAACCAGTTTAATAGATAAGATCTTTTGCCACATATTTGGGAAAATTACATCAAACACTTGCGTTGTCTGACTGAACAGGTGAAGCACTCATAAACTGAGATCTTAAGTCTTTTCTCAACAAGGCTTTTTCCAGATTTGCCCAATTATTTTCCTTGGCTTGACTTGGTTTTGTAGTTTTTCTTCTTATATTTGGAGATGTTCACTAAAAAAGTCACTGATTTCCTGAAGGTTAACAGTAACACACCTAATAATAAGTTACTGATCTGGCAAACTCACTTGTTTTGGACTCCAACAAGAATATTAAAAAAATGTTAAAAAAAAAAAGAATCCAAGCAATCAAAAAAAGATGTCACAATGTGTAGTTACTATAATTCATGTATTATACTCAAAGAGGTTCTTGGACCTCTACCTAGATCCTACTGACTTTTAGGTTACAAGTGTGTTCTATCAAGCTTAGATCCTCAGGCTTTCATTGAGGGCTGCCTTGAGACAGTGGAGAGAGTACTGGACCTGGAGGCAGGAAGAACTGAGTTCAAATATGACCTCAGACTTTTACTAGCTATGTGACCCTGTCCAAGTCACTTCCCCTCTGCCTACTTCAGTTTTCTCAACTATAAGGGTAAAAATTGCTCCTACCTCCCAGGGCTGTGAATCACAAATGAAATAATATTTGTACAGTGCTTAGCATAACATAACTGGTACATAGAAATTGCTATATAAATGCTTATTAAAGAGAGTCACCATAAAATGATGAGATTTAGGGTTAGGTGTGCTCAAGACCCCAAAATGCCAATACACCAGGTCCTGCCGAATGAATTCAACTCAAGTTTTCTCTCAGCCAAAGGAAAGCGAAGTTTATTAAAAGTTTGCCAGAATAGGTAGACTCTTAAGGAGTCTTGCTATCTGTAAGGCTTGTATTGGAAAATTCTATGGTGCTCTCACACCACATGGAGGCAAGATGGAGACTTATATACAGAAAGGTTGTGAGAAGAATCTAGGGGTGGTCTACAGGAGGAGTTTGGATAGGGTCTTCAGGAGGATTCAATGAGGTCAGACTCCAGTAATGAGTGATTAAAGGTGGGAAGTTGCTGGAGGCTACCAGTAGATGACAGATAATGGTGGGCTAGGCCAGTTCTAGGGTGAAACAGATTGGTATATAGATATTTTGGGAGAATCAAGGGTGGGGACTAGCTGGATAATGGAAGGCTAGGCTAGTAACAGTTTGGGCTGGCCACAATGAAAGGCTTATGGCCTCAGGCAATTGCTTCAGTAAATGGGAAGATTCACTCAGAGTTCAAGGGGGTTCCCAGAACCTGTACCTTATCACTTATTATTTTTATTCTTAATGACTGTGTGTTGTGCTGTATTTAACTGGACTGTTAATTGAACTTTTGGAGTGTATTTAGCCCTGTTCCACCCATCCCCTTGTCTCTCTTGGGCACTCCTATTCTTTGATATTGCATGGTGACCCCAGATTGCACTCCCCTTGCCCCCATTAAAGATCCTAGTTTTTGCTACTTTGGTAATATTCTTTTTTTTTTTTTTTTTTTTTGCTTTTTGGAAGGGAGAAAGCAGGGCAATTGGGGTTAAGTGACTTGCCAAAGGTCATAGGGCTAGTAATTGTTAAGTGCCTGATGCCAGATTAAAACTCACTTCCTCCTGACTCCAGTGTGGATATTGTGCCATGTAGCTGCCCTGGTAGTATTCCTTTTTTTTTTTTTTCCAAATGCTTCATTAACTTCTGGTTTACATCATTCATTTCTGCCAGATTTTGAGTTACAAATTTTCTCTCTGTTTTTCCCCTACCCACCTGCCACAAAACAGCAGTCCCACAGAATATTCCCCCTCCAATCTGCTTTCTCCCTTATCTTCTCCCATACCCCCTTTGACTTTTCCAGTAGGGCATGGTGGATCTCTATGCCCTAGTGCCTATATATCTTATTTCCCAATTACATATACTGGGAAGATAAGCAATTCAGTATAGGTTGTATATGTGTAGCTATGCAAAATATTACCATAGTAGATATATTGTAAAAGACTGACTATATTTCCCTCCCTCCTATCCCACCTCCCATTTATTCTGTTCTCTACTTTGATCCTGTCCCTTTTCAAAAGTGGGTGCTTTTAACTTCCTTCCCCCGTGGCCTGCCCTCCCTTCCATCATCCCCCCTTTCATCCCCTTCCCCCCTACTCTCCTGTTGTAATGGGAATGCAAATTTGTAAGATCTTCCCTGCCCCTAGGCTAAAATGCACCTGAAGCCTGAGGAGGGAGGCTTGTTTTTCAGTAGATACTTCTTGATTGGCCAGTGAGTCAATAAGGTTGTTACATTCTCTGAGCCAAGAGAAGGCTATATAAGCCCTGATGTGTACCTTTGTTTTGGGACTCACTTTGAGAAGTGTTCTGTGATTTGAACTGAATTCTGGGAAGCCGTTGTTGAGAGTCCCCTGGCTTTGAAAAACCCAGATGTGGAAACCCAGATGTTAACTGGGTATGGATGTAATGGTTGGACAGTTTGGAAAGCTGTCTACTTGATCTGTTAATGTCTTGATAATTCTGTCTGTATATTTTGAAGTTTGGGGTGCTGACCTTTTTCCTCTGAACAAGGTAAACGATATATGTCTGACTGATTAAAGTAAGCTTGTTAACCCATTTCTAGTTGCTTTCCTTTAACAAAGCAGATCCAAGAACCTGTATGGGCAGCAAAACCTGAGGACACACTTGGGGTGCTTGCTGCTACACCTGTAGAGTGAGATACCCTATATAGTGTGTATATCATTCCCTTCCTGAGCCAAATTTAATGAAAATAAGCTTGACCCACTCCCTTCTGCCTTCCTGTTCTTTCTCTCCATTGTAACCATTTTCCCTTGCCTCTTCTATATGAGATAGTGTACCCCATTCTGTCTCTCCCCATTTCCTCTCATTATATTCCTCCTTCACCTCTTAATTTCACCTTTTAAGTATCATCCCTTCCTATCAAATTGGTCCTGTGCCATCTATCTATGTATACCTGTAAACATAAATACATATTCAGATGTATTCATATACACATACACCCTCCTATATATATGCATATATATATATTTATTTATTCCCTTCAACTATTTTCATGTTGAGAAAAGTTTCATCACTTACAATTATCATTTTTCCATGTAGAAATGTAAATACTTCAACTTTGATAAGTTCCTTCTAATTTCTTTTCCCTGTTTACCTTCTCATGTGTCTCTTGCTTTTTGTATCTGAATGTCAAATTTTCTATTCAACTCTGGTTTTTTCGTCAAGAATACTTGAAAGTTCTCTATTATACTGAATGACCATATTTTCCCTTGAAACATGATACTCACTTTTTGCTGCGTAGGAGATTCTTGGTTTTAGTCCTAGCTCCTTTGACCTCTGGAATATTATATTCTAAGCCCTTCAATCCCTCAGTGAAGAAGCTGCCAGATTCCATGTTATCTTGATTGTGTTTCCACAATATTCAAATTATTTCTTCCTGGCTGCTTGTAATATTCTCTTCTTGATCTGGGAATTTTAGAACCTGGCTATAATGTTCCTAGGAGTTTTCTTTTAGGGATCTTTTCCAGGAGGGTATTGATGGATTCTTTCAACTTCTATTTTGCCTTCTGGCTCTAAAACATCAGGGCAGTTTTCCTTGAGAATTTCTTGGAGAATGATTTCTAGGTTCTTTCTTTGATTATGGTAGCCCAGTAATGTTTAAATTATCTCTCCTGGATCTATTTTCCAGGTCAGTGGTTTTTCCCATGAGATATTTCACATTGCCTTCTATTCTTTCATTTGTTTGGATCTGTTTAACAGCATCTTGATTTCTCATAAAGTCACTAGCTTCCATTTGCTCCAATCTAATTCTGAAGGAATGACTCTCCTCAGTGAGCTTTTGAAATTCTTTTCCCATCTGGAAAATTCAGCTTTTAAAGGCATTCTCCTCCTCATTGCCTTTTTGAGCCTCTTTTGCCATTTGAGTTAGTCTATTTTTTAAGGTGTATTTTCCTCAGTCAGTCTGTTGACTCTCATTTCATAATTTTCTTGCAATGTTTCATTTTTCTTCCCAATTTTTCCTCCACTTCTCTTATCTGTGTCTTAAGGTCCTCTTTGGCCTATAACCAGCTCATATTTTTCTTTGAAGATTTTGGTGCAGAAGTTCTGACTTCACTGTGTTCTTCCTGTTCCATGCTTTGATTCTTTTTGTCACCAAAATAGGAGTGTAAAGTTGAGTTGCTCTGTTTATTTTGCTTCCTTTGCCTGCTCATATTGCCACACAATCACTTGACCCCTGGGCTTTTTGCCACAGTAGGACTCTGCCACCAGACAGGGGAGCTTCATCCCAAATCCTGGGGTTTTCTCAGCTGCCAAAGGTATTAATTGGATGCCCTCTCAGAAGCCTCCACACGCTCTGGCAAGCTGGACACACACCCCAGGTTCTACACTGTAGAGAGCAATACAAATCCAAGCAGGTTAAAGCAAGAGCAATTTCCCCTCAGAATGGTCGCTTGGTCCCCCTACACTGTGTAGGCCAGGAGATGAAGCTGCCACATGGCAACTGTGGCTGCCCAGCCATGGGACCTCAGCAGCTTCTCGCCCCGGCAGCAAAGGTTGACTGCACTCCCAATTACTGTATCCCAAAGTCCACACTACACTGACCTCTCACTTTGTCCTTCACATCTATGTGTTGATAATTCTGGAAACCGCCACAGCCGCTGGTGATTTGAAGTCCCTCCAGCCAATGGGCTTGTTAGGCCCTCCCTGGGGCTAAAACCTCTGGCCCGCATGGGGCTGGGGTCAGCTCCCACAGCGCTCAGCTGACTGCTCCCTGCTGGCCTGTCAGGCTGTCCTCAGCAGGAAGTTAGCTTCTCGGTGTCATTTTTGTGGGTTCTATAGATCCAAAGTTTGTTCAGAGTCCCCTTTTGCATGAATTGGGGGAGGTGGAAGCCAGAGCCCTGTGGAAGTCCTGTTTCTACCCTGCCATCTTGCCTCCACCCCTCTGTAGTATACTTTAAGGTAAGTTTATCTGGTGTCAGAAAGTGGGATTCAAAGAATCCTGCCTGGCTGGTCACCTTTTCAACCTCAGATGCTTGGTGCCAGCAGTAACTCTTTTGTGTCCAGTCCAGGTTCACTTGGTGGTTTGGGTTTGATGAGGTATGGGCTCTGGGAGGCCCCTAAAACTTTCCTTGAGGTACAGGCTCTGTACCCTTTGAACTCTGATTAAATAGTCTCATTTGATGAGGCATTTGCATGAGGCAATAAGCTGTAGTTGTGGGCCCAAATCACTGTTTGGCATTCCTCTGTTACTAGATTTTCCACCCTCTATAACTAGACTCCCCACCCTTGAGCCTATCAAAATATCTATCCACCCTAGAACTGGCCTAGCCCACCATTGTCTGTAGTCTCCAGTTAATCTCCAGCAACTTCCCACCCTTAATCACTCATTGACCTCATTAACTCCTCCTCAACACCCTCCCCAATATCCTCCTCTAGACCACCCCCAGATTCCTCCCACACCCTTCTGTATGTATGACCCCATCTTGTCTTCATGTTAGTGAGAGTACCATAAAATGACCTAGTATAGGCTTACTCTGTGTCCAATATAAGTGAACTTTTAATAAATTTTACTTTTCTTTGGCTGAGAAGACTTGAGTCTAATTCATTCAGCAGGACCTGGCATATTGGTATTTTGGAGTCTCCAGAGCAACCCTAACCCTCTTTATGGGTCTCCCCTCTTAAGGTTGGTAAGGGATCTCTCAAACTAAAAATCTTCCTATCTCAGTGGAGTTCTTGGCTCTTTAATTGAGGGTTTGGTAAAGACTATTTTGTAGCCTTTGGGATATAGTTCCAAATTGGTCTTCAATACAGTTAGATCAGTTTCCCTTTGGAGAGGGGTAAGCAAGATTCCAGAGTCATTTAACAGTGCCTCCCTGAAAGCCACATTTGGACAAACCACATGAATATACATAATCTACATGGGAACCATGCACCATACATTATTATTGAGGAATAGTAAAAAGTACAATTAGGATAGACCATGAAAGGATGTTAAAAGGTATATTGGAAACAGGAGGTGAAGGACTTGAAATGCAAACAAAGTATTATCCCAGAGGTACAGGGAGCCATTGAAGCTTTTGAAATAAGGGAATGGTCACACTTGTCCTTTACATATATCATTTTGCCAGATATCTGGAGCATAGACAGGAGAGATAAGGTGGGAAGAAAAATTTGGGTGCTGTTGAAATAGTCCAGATGAAAAGCAGAGAGAAGACAGATACAAGAGATGTTGTGGAGGTAAACTCCACAAAATCTGACAATTAAGTATATAGTATAAGGAGACAACGATGTATCCAGGTTTAGTTGGGAGAAATGGCTTCCCTCTGGTAGCATTCCAGGCACTGGACATGATTAGTCTGAAATTTTGCAGCTGTTCCCAAGTACATTAGTCTCTTCTAGTTTCAGGTCACATTGTCTGTCACCTTAATTCTCCTGTTTGCTTTGAATGATTAGATACAATACAAAAAGCTATCTAATATTTACCAAAACATGTTTGTGTCATTCAAAGCACCAAGGTATTGGAAAAGCTTCTTGCCTATTAAAAAAATACTGTATAACAAGCTCTAGCTCACATTAAAAGACAAATATGGCATTCTAAAAAAGCTCAGATTGAAGCAATTTGTGATATTTCACTGTGACTTTGCTCATTTCAATAGATCAGAATTGGAAATGATAAGAAAAAATGTTTTGTGAAATTACATCTTATTAAGATACTCTAGAACAGTGAAATATATTTGAGTCATTACTACTTGTGGGCAGGGTCTTCCTTAGATAAAAATGTATCCATTAGACTGCTCTCTTTGTGCCTGCCAACATCCTTTCTCCAGGTAAATCTCCCACTGAAGAGATATTGCTCTAATATCTTGGGGTCCAATAGATAAAAGTTAGGGGTTGGGGTGCTCGAGTCCCCAAAATACCAAAATATTGTGTCTTGCCAAATGAATTTGACTCAAGTCTTCTCTCAGCCAAAGAAAAGCAAAGTTTATTAAAAATTCGCCATATTGGGTAGACTGTTAAGGAGGCTCCAAATCTGTGATGCTTGTACTGGACAGTGGGCCAGAATCATGTGAGTCAGAGTGAGTCTGCGCTAGATCATTCTCTGGCCTTCCTCCTTTCATGGATGTAAGATGGGTCTAATATACAGAAAGGTTATGGGAGGAATCTAGGGATGGTCTAGGGGAGGAGCTTGGGGAGGGTCTTCAGGAGGAGTCAGATGAGGTCAGACTCCAGTAATGAGGGATTAAGGGTGGGAAGTTGCTGGAGGCTACCTGGTGATGACAGACAATGGGGGGCTAGGCCAGTTCAAGGGTACAAAGGAGGGGTAAACTAGTAACTGAGATTTAGGCAGAGCCACAAAGAAAGGCTTATGGCCTCAGGCAAATGCCTCAAGTGGGAAGATTCTAGGACAGCTCTAGAGGGTTCCCAGACCCTGTACTACATCACAGTGTCAACAAGTTAGCCACCAAAAACCCTAACAAACGTCTTTCTTTTGGGGGAAATATGCCAAAATTCAGAATGATTAATCTCACTCCCAAGTACTCATCAAAACTCTCATTTCATTAATAAATCTATTCAATTTATGATAAAATAATAAGGTGAAGTAACAGTCAATTACATTTTAGCTCGACAATATAGTTTATTGCTCTTCCCAGGAGGATTAGCATTTAAAAGTATCTGTTAGCTCAACACTACAAGTTTCTAATGATGAAATGTCAGGCATCAGTAACTGGCTAGTTGGGAACATATAAGGGAGGAAAAATAATAATAGATTTATATAGTACTTATGATTTTCTTTAAACTAATATGAGTGGTATATAATACAAGCATTATTCTCCCTAATTTAGAAATGAGCACACTAAAACTCTGAGAGGACTTGCTTAGAATCACAAAGCAAATAAAAGCTTGAGGTAGAAATTGAACCCAGGTTTTCTGATACCAAGTTCATTCTTTTCTTTATTCCAAGGTGACTCCTTGAATCCCTTTAGAACATATCACATATTTATCCAAGCATACCCACATGGATTAGGCTAATCCTGCTTGTAGAGCTATTAATATAGGAAAACAAAAGAATATATTCCACTGTTACTGCATACTTAATAGTAATCTCTGTGTTTAGGCATATTTGTTTTCAATGTAAATCCATCCAAAAGGAATAACAACATATGCAATTTAATGTAATGTGTATATGTGTTTATCCACTTACCTAATAATATGGTTCTACTTCTAAGATTCTACTACTAAAATGTGATATTGCAATTAGTTTCCAAGGGCCTCCCCCCAAAAAGAATGTGCCTCTTATTTTAATGACTTTACAATAAAGGGCCATTACTAGGGAGTTATTCACACAACAGATGCTGTGAAGATATCTGCTGATTCTGTATGTTGGTGGTGAACCCCACTGCAACAGAGCTTCAAGTCTATAGGCAAGAGAACATAAGTTCTCCCTAAGCAATGCCTAATGTGAACAGCAGAGCTGTAAATTCTAGCTAATGGGAGACAACATGTCTGCTATATTCAAACTCTCTGACAATATTTGCTTGTGATGTTAGTATGTAGCAGAAGGGGAAAAAAAAGCAAAAACAAAACAAAACAGTATCCATTTTTCTAGCCTCCATTCGCATATCCAGATTGGGGATAATAATCAAGTGTTTTTCAGTTATAACAAGTAAATAAGTTAAATGGTCCCTCTGGTTGTTCATTAAACTTCCATGGTATATTCATCAATTACCCAACCACTCAAATAAAATAGAGGTGAATTAACTTTGTGAAATCCTTTGGAATAGCCAAAAGGAACGTAAAACATCAAAAGTGTTTTCATTGGTTTAAAGTTCATCTCAAATACAATTAGCTTGAAGTCCAATTTTGAACTGTCAAGGGGAATATTTACAATAGCACTTTCAGATCATTATCGTAGCATTCCAATGCAAATAGCCACAATTTAATTCATTATCACCAACATTATATCTTTATTTTGCCACCAACTGCTGCCTGACATTTCCCAGACTACAGCAAGGAAATGCTAATTAGACCACAGCACACTCCTTCCCTTTCTTAACTTTCTAAAAAAAAATCCCTTAACTGGACAAATGTGAAATAGACCACTTCTTTCAGTCATCTGCTGTCTACTCTAATGCCCTTCAGCTAGGCCATGGTCCTTAGTCCTTACAATATTGGACCCTGGCAAGGGAAATCAATCCCTATGGATTTTTTTTTTTCTGTGTATTGTGCCTAGAATGTTTAGACCGAGTAATGAAATGACCCCTTCCTAATACCACCTACTCATCCTCATTTATGCAATCTAAAGTGATCTCTGGAGTGAAATAGTATAAACATTAATATGCAAATGAACTGCCAAGAAAGTTCAGATTTGCATTTAGACTGGACAAAGGGGAAGGAAATGGTTCTCTCATGCTGTTCACTTACATCATCACAATTTCACCAATTACTAATCCCTGGAATGATGCCAGAGGGAATTTACTCACAACATCCCATTCATGCTTAGATGAATTTGATTCAATTCAATACCAAAAAAAAGAAAAAACCTTGCCTTTTCACTCCTAACTGGAAATTTAAAAGAGTTGTAATACCTCAACAGCC
>NW_027185771.1:30342384-30380410 GCF_028583685.1 Petaurus breviceps papuanus
ATAGATAGATAGATAGATAGATAGATAGATAGATAGATAGATAGATAGATAGATAGATGTATCTTGTTTATATATAGTTGTTTTCATGTTTTATTCCCCATTTGATTGGGAACTCCTTGAGAACAGAAATTGTATTTTTTCTTTTTCTTTGCATCCCTAGTACTTAGCACAGTAACTACTACATAGTAGATGCTTAATAAATACTTACTACCTAACTGATTATTATTTGTGCTTCTAAAGAGCTTGACCTTAATGCAAAGATATATGGGTAAACAATGCTCCCAGGAATGACTATGAACAAATTATCTTTTCCATTGGAAACTTTTCTATCTTGAGATGAAAAGAAAAGAAAAGAAAAAGTGTTCAATTTGATGAAATCACCTATCCACTAATGTATAACTTTTTCTCTGATTATTAAGAAGCTTACCTATTGAACCTCACTGTCTCTATTTAGAATATTCTTTCTCTGATCTACAACTTTTGTATACCTCCTCTCTTTTTATATCTCTTTGCCATCTATCTTTATGCTCCTCTTATTTCTTTTTTAATTTGACTTCCCAAGAGAGTATAACAAATTCTGCCTTGCTTTAACTAGGGAAGGAACTTCTTTTTTTTTACTAAAGATGCATATGTTGGAAATTTATCCTCCTTTACAGCTGTAATTGATAGAGAATAATTCCTAATTAAGCTGCCAAGTTATAGGACTAGATCATTCCTTTCATGATATTTTTGTAATATGTTACTCAGGTTCTCTTTCTATTCTTCATCCCTTAACTTTCATTCATTGGTTTCTTTTCCTCCTCTAAGCTCCCTGATTATTTGCTTTTAAGACTGCAACTTAGAGGCAGCTAGGTGGCTCAATGAATAGAGCACTGGCCCTGGAGTCAGAAGGACCTGAGTTCAAATCCAGCCTCAGACACTTGACACACTAACTAGCTGTGTGACTTTGGGCAAGTCACTTAACCCTAATTACCCTCTAAAAAGCAAAAAAAAAAAAAAACCAAAACAGACTGCAACTTCACTATCTCTTTTTCCTTCCTGTATACTCTCACCCTATTAACAATGATCCTTTGCCACGTTTTCAAGTATTACCTTTGCAGATAATTTCTAAATCTTTGTCTTTAGTTTTCTGATCTACATTTGAGCAATAATTCTATATTTCCAGGTATACTTCGATTTATTTGTTGTTATATTTCATAATATGTATCCAGTCAACAAATGATTATAAATATTTGACTTTAAGTTTGTTGGAGGATGTGAATCTTTTTTTTTTTTTACCCAATCGTGTCTCTCTTCCTATAGCCATTTGGGTCTATACTAACATCTGCACTTGCAAACATTTGGTGCTTAATAACTGCTTGATGAACTGAAATCCTACAAAATGCCCTTCTGAAACATTTCTCATAACTGTCCTCCATTTTACTTTTCTTACTGCCATTTTCCTGTCTCAGGTCCTGCTTGCCATACAAATGAAAATAGTAAAATTGTACTAAGATGCAAAGGCCATTTCATTTAGAGTATGTGTTATTTTTCAGAATAGTAAACACAGCATGTTCTCATTGACTATATAAGCTGCTATATTAATAAATTTTGCATTTCACTTGAAACATTCCTTAGAGATTGTCGTGGACTACTCAGTGTCCAGCACTAAGCATGATCGGAGACATGGATAAGAAATGACCAGGCCATGTGGGTAGTTCAAGGAAGAACCATGAACTCCCTTTAATAATTCTTTGAACAAGGTTTTTAAAAATCAAGCAGACAAAGATTCAAGTACTCTTATCAATACCTTAGTCTGTCATATCCTGGAGTATACTTATCATTATCTTAATGTGTTATATCCTGGAAGTAGCTCACAATTGGATAAGGCCATATTATCTATGTACCAAAATGTCTTAGGAAAGGTCAGTTAACTCCTATCTTATACATTCACATAACAAAGGATGCTCTGAGAGCAGACTTCAAAGCCAGAAACCAAAGCTGCATCATCAAGGACATCTACATAGGAACTGACCCCAAGAATCAAATATTTTGGCTTACTACAAGAGATCATGTTTATTTTTTTGTTTATTTTTTTTTATATGAGTAAAGTGAGATCCAGAGTAGGTCATGGTCATATATGTACTAAGTAGCAGAGCAAGGATTCAGACTCCGTACAACAACTGTTTTCATAACATCATAATGTAATCACAAAATGTTGAACTGAAGGGCAAAAATTACCCACATATTGATATCAGTTTATATGTATTGATATGATGGTAGATATCTACCATCAACTTTCTTTTTTTTTTGCATGTAGGTTAGCCAACTTAAAAGATGAACTAAAAAAAAAAACTCAGATAAACTTATCTCTGCATCTAGCATGTAGCTGAACATCCTACCCTTGAAAAATATAATGGGTTTTGGGGTGATGGGAGCTCGTTTTAATATTAGCTTAAAGAAAGAAGATAGAGTGCTAGGCTTGTAATGGCGAGCAAAGGAATACTTTGCTCCTTGTTTCAGTTATTCAAGTACTTAGCTCTTTGTTTCAGTTATTCTAGTGCCTTTGACCCTCGCCTCTGATTATAACAAGTCTTTGTTGGAAATAGTACACATTGTGTTGCCCTTAATAGACCTCAGGGAGTTTGAAGACATTCCCTGACCTTAATAGGCATAACATCATCACATGGAGCCCACAGTGGGAGGAACTTGCTGAAAGAGCACACCAGGAAAGATGCAATAGAAAAGGTGAAGCAGGAAGGAGCAGACCATATAAAAATTTGAGCATGAGCTGCGACTAAGCGGAACAGAGAGAGGATGTTTGTGATTTCAGGACTCCATCTGTTCTGTCTGTTATTCTGTGCTTGTGCCACTTTGTTAGAAGCATCCTGTCTATTGATTATGTTACTTGGTCACACAGAAACATTCTGTTTGTTGAGTTGTGTTACTTTGTCAGACAGAAGCATTCTGTCTGTTGACTTGTGTTGATTTCTCAGACAGAAAGAGAATTCAGATGATAGTGCCTCAGTGTGTGAATATTGTTGTAACTCTGTTAAGCTTAATGTGTGTAAATATTGTTGTGGTTCTGTTAATCTTTGTCTCCCCAGAAACAGATACTTTGAAGAGCTGTCTGTAAACTGAGGTAAGAATCAGGAGCAGAGAGCTGCCTACCTGTGAATCCAGGCAACAGTGGGGTGAAGACAGGCAAGATCTGGGAGCAGAAGAGGAGCCTTGGAGTTTGGAAGCCAGCCTCAAGTTAAGAAGAAAGGAACTTTACTTGAGTACTCAGTGCTGACTGATGAGATTGTAACTTACTTGTGACCTAGGGGTGGATGGCCTTTGCATTTTCCACTATCCCTTAAGGATGATTGACTTGAGGATGATTATTCTTTAAGGATGATTGGAACCCAGCCTCTACTTAAGGATGAAATGAGATTTCACTTGGGTACTCAATACTAATTGATGAGATTGTGACTTACTGAATGATGTGTTTTTTTAAGACTATGTGGCCACCTTAGTGATAATTTGTTATGTTATATTATTCTGAATGTTTTACTTTAGTTTATTGCTGAATAAACAGAGAATTCACTATACTATGGGATCAGAAACTTAAAGTTTTTCACAGAAGCAGTCCTCAGGATAGCTTTTGATTGGTTTTACAGGGACGGAAGTCAGGAACTTATCTTCCTGAGTTCAAATCCAGCCTCAGAAACTTACTAGTTGTGTGACCCAGGACAAGTCACTTAATCTTGTTGGACTCAAGTTTTCTCATTTATAAAATGAGCTGGAGAAGAAAAAGGAAAAGTATTCTGGTATCTCTGCCAAGAAAACCTCAAATGGGATCACAAAGAGTTGGAAAGGACTGACACGAATGAACAACAATAATAATGAAAGCATAATTGTGATGGTATGGTGTTTTAAAGCACTTGATATGTTTCTTTTTTCATTTTGCCAAACTGTATTTCTTTTTGAATAACAAACATTTATTTTCTCTATGTTCTACCCCCTCCTGAATTATGTGGAGTGGGAACCAAAAGCCCTTATAACAAATATGTGTAGTCAAGCAAAATAAATTATTACATCGGCCATGTCAGAGGAACAAAAAGCTCTTATGTTGCATCTTGAATCTGTCACCTCTCTCTTAGGAAGTGGATAACATAATTTATTATCAGTCCTTCTGGAATTGTGCTTGTTAATTCAGTGTTCTTAAGTCTTTTGAATTTGTTTTCCAAACAGTGGTTTCCAAAACCAAATCCAAGAACCTTAGATTTAGAGGTAGAGCAAGAGACATTAAAAAATCAACTTGCCCAAACCCTTCATAATACAGGTGAGAAGTTAAATGACAACCCAAATCACATGAGCAATAATGCCATACAAAGCATTATATTTGAAGTAGAGAATTTAATTTGATCCAAGCTCTGCCATTTAATACTATATGACTTTGGAAAAGTCATTTATTGTCCCTTTCATTTTTCTTTATCTGTAATATGTGGAGAAAGGATTAGGTGACCTATAAAACTTTATGTATGTGATTCTAAGTTGTATGTAAGTGATCTTAGGTACTAGAACCAATATTTGCATCCACATCCTCTGATTCTAGAGCTAGCATTGTACCATACTTCATTGGCTGAATGAATGAATAAATAAAAGTAATTTATGGAGTTATCAAAACTCATTTGTTAAGCACCCACTGTAGGTGTGTTACCACTCTCAAGGTTCTTGGGTTAAGAACTATAGGTTACTTACTGCCTATAGATAACAAGGAATCTTAGCCCCTTCTCCACAATCATTGACCCTGACATTGATTGCTGTGCAATTTGAAACAGAGATGGTACTCTGGGTATTACTTTTCCCAAGGCCTTAAGTTTTCATTGTTCTGGACTGTCACCTCCATTGTAGTCTTAAGGAAGGAGGTGGTTATAATGTGACTTGCTTGGCACTTCTGTCTCTCCTTTAGGATGTCTTTCTATTTTGAATATTATAGTTTGAGATTATGTATACCACTCTATTAGCACGAAAAAATATGAATTTATTGTATTATCTCTCTCTCAATATAGAAGCATGATGCAATTAAACAAAATCATTCAATACATGATACTTTTAATCAGTTTTATTTTGTATTTCAATAACTGCAAGATCTTTTTTTGGATTCAAATGTAACCTATAGAGAAGCTAGAATTATAAAACATTAACTCCTTCCTTGCTGAAATAACTTATAATGTGATGAGAACATGGTTTAGGAAAGATAATCAAGAAGATTTCAACTACTTTTCATCAATTTTGTTCCAACAATAATGGATGCATTGAGCAAAGCTCTTTTACCTTTACACCTAAGTAGCTCTAGGGTTTAGATAGTTCTGAGAAGCCCCTGGCATCTTAGCTATATCAGTAAAGTCTTGTAGAAAGATAACCATGTATTGTTGTTTTTTTTTTTTCTTATACAGAAATATAACCGTAGAATAGCAGTGATGAATAGCAAGAAGATGTTGCAAAAGAAAAAAATGTCTTAAAACATTAGAAAGTTGTGCTTCAGTGTCAGTGTTTAGGTGGGTTTTTGGCTGAGAATGGGAGAGTTTTTGGCAATGGCAATCTAAGTCTGTGAATATTGAATATTTTTGTTCCTTAAGCTCCAGGGCTTATTTATCAATTAATCCTATTTTTTATCGTGATAGCAATAATTATTATAACACTCTTGATTATAGTATATGGGAAGACTTCTTGGCAGGACAGCCCATAAACAATAAACTCTTGCCACAATTTGATACTTTGGACAGAAATCTTTTATCCCAAAACAAGGAGAATATTTTAAAAAGAAACCCATTCATCATAAGTGAGTTGGATTCAAAACCATCCT
The DNA here is from genome assembly GCF_028583685.1 of Petaurus breviceps papuanus. Lineage (NCBI taxonomy): Eukaryota > Metazoa > Chordata > Mammalia > Diprotodontia > Petauridae > Petaurus > Petaurus breviceps. Next base: position 30,348,218 of record NW_027185771.1, read on the forward strand.
TTGTCATATGGTACAACTTCCTAATTTTATAGGAGAAGCAGAAAATCAATGCCTAGAAAGGGGAATCTAAATCTCTCCTTCCTTCCATTCACTAGCCCTCTCCACATTGAGAAGGCAAGCAATTTGATATAGGTTACACATGTGCAGTTACAAAGAAAAAAAATTCCACAGTAGTCATGTTGTGAAAAGAAAACGTAGACCAAAACCAACCAATGAAACAAACAAACAAAAAGAAATATAAATAAAATGTATGCTTTGATCTGCATTCAGACTCCATCAGTTCTTTCTCTGGAGATGGATAACATTCTTTATCATAAATTCTTCAGAACTGCCTTGCATCATTGTATTGTTTAGCACAGCTAAGTCATTCACAATTGATTTTAGTACAATATTGCTGTTACTGTTTCCAGTGTTCCCCTGGTTCTGCTCATGTAACTTTGCATCAGTTCATGTAAGTCTTTTTTAGGCTTTTCTGAATAAATTCTGCTTGTCATTTCTTATAGCACAATAATATTCCACAATTATATACAACTTGTTCAGTTATTCCCCAACTGATGAACATCCCCTTAATTCCCATTTTTTGCAGCTATTAAAAGAACTATTATAAATATTTTTGTACATATAGGTTCTTTAAAAAAAATCTCTGGGATATGGACTTAGTAGTAGAACTTATTGATCAAAGGGTATTCATGGTCTTATAGCCCTTTGGACATAGTTCCAAACTGTTCTGAAGAATAGCTGGATCAATATTCAACTTCACCAACAGGATATTACTGTCTGAATTTTTCTACATCAATTCCAACATTTTTTATTTTCCATTTCTGCCATATTAACCAATTTGAAAGGTATGTGATGGTAGCTCAGAGGTGTTTTTAATTTTCAATTCTTTAATCAATACTGATTTAGAGCATTTTTTCATGATTATAGATGGCTTTGATTACTTTGTCTGAAAACTGTCTGTTCATATCCTTTGACCACTTATCAATTGAGGAATGGCTCTTAATTTTATAAATTGACTCAATTGTCTGTATGTTTGAAAATGAGGTCTTTATCAAAGTAATTTGCTATAAATTTTTTTTCCACAGTTATGATTGCTATGTATTTTCCCCTATCATGTTTTGTACCTGTTTCTTCCATTTCCTTTCTCCTTTCACCCTGTTCATCCTCAAAAGAGTTTTTCTCCTGTTCTTTATTTACTTCAGTCCATTCACTCCTCTGTCTCCCCACTTCACCCTTCTTTTATAGCCTTCCCTTATTACTTTCCTGTAGAGTCAGATAGATTTCTATACTCAACTAAGTGTGCATGTTATTTCCTCTTTGAGCCAATGTTGAGGAGAATAAGGTTTACTTCCCCCCCCCAACTCCCTCATTTCCCCTTACATTGTAAAAGTTCTTTTGCATTTCCTTTATGTTAGATAATTTACCCCATTCTACCTTTCCCTTTCCCCTTCTTCCAGTGCATTCCTCTTTCTCACCTCTTAATTTAATTTTTTTCAGACATTCATCCCATCCAATTCAATTCACATCTCTGCCCTCTGTCTGTATCCTTTCTTGAACTTCCCTAGTAATGAGAAAGGGCTTTTTTTATTTTTAGGATTTGCAGATATTTTCCCATGTAGCAATATAAACACTTTAACCTTATTAAATCCCTTATGATTTCTCTATACTGTTTATCTTATCATGCTTCTCTTGAATTTTGTATTTGAAAGTTAAAATATCTATACAGCTCTAATCTTTTCATCAGGAATGCTTAAATCTTTAGTTTCATTGAATTTCCATTTTTCCCTTGGAGGATTATACTCAGTTTCACTGGGTAGGTGATTCTTGGTTGTAATTCTAGCTCCTTTGCTCCTTTGCCTTCCAGAATATCATACCCTAAGGCTTCTGCTCCATTAATATAGAAACTACTAAATCTTTTTTTTTTAATATTCCACTCCATGGTACTTGAATTGTTTCTTTCTGATTGCTTGGAATATTTTCTTCCTGACCTGGAAGCTCTGGAATTTGGGTATAATATTCCTGGGAGTTTAAATTTTGGGATCTCTTTTAGCAGATGATCAGTGGATTCCTTCAATTTCTATTCTATCCTCTGGTTCTAGAATATTAGGACAGTTTTCCATGGTAATTTCTTCAGAGATGATGTCTAGGCTTTTTTTTTTTTCATGGCTTTCAGGTAGTCCCATAATTCTCAAATTAGCTATTTTTTCCAAGGCAGTTGTTTTTGTTTTTCCAATGAGATATTTCACATTTTCTTCTATTTTTCTTCTTTTGATTTTGTTTTATTGTTTCTTGGTGTCTCATAAAATCTTTAGCTTCTTCTTGCTCAATTCTAATTTTTTAGTAATTATTTTCTTCAGTTAGCTTTTGTACCTCTTTACCTTCAGGCCAATGATACTTTTTAAGGAATTCTTTTCTTCAGTGATTTTTTGGTATCTCTCATTTTTGTTCCCATTTAACTAAATTTGCTTTTCAAGGCATTCATCTCTTCAATGGATTTTTTTTTACTTCTTTTTACTATTTGGCCTCGTCTATTTTTTAGGTGCTATTTTCTTTAGGAATTTTTTTTGTTCCACCTTTACCAAAGTGTTGACACTTTTTTTCATGATTTTCTTTCATTATTCTCATTTCTCTTTCTAGTTTTTCCTCTACAACTCCTTTTTCTTTCTTTACCTTATCCAGGAATTCTTTATGACCATGTGTCAAATTAGCATTTTTATTTGAGATTTTGGTTGTATTTTCACATTATTGTCTTCTGAATTTGAATGTTGGCATTTACTGCCACTAGTAGCTTTTCATAGTCAGGTTCTTTTTTTCTTTTTTTTTTTCCTTTTGGTGTTTGCTCATTTTTTCAGACTATGTCTGTCTTGACTTTGAACTTTTTGTCAAAGTTGGGCTCTGCTCACCTGTGGTTGCAGAGGCATTGTGTCAAGCTTTCAACTTTTATCATGCTGCTGTTTGTTAGTTCCAGGTCTGCATGTTTTCAATGCCTTGAAAGTGGTATGATTTAGGGAGAAGTGTGATCACTGTTTTCTTAGTCTTGGTCTTAGTCTGAGCTCTGCGAAGGGCTCCTGCTCCCCTGCATCTGCAAGTACTAATATTCCTCTTGGCCTGGAACTGAGACCAGGGTTCCTTCTCCCCTGTAACCAGATGAGAAGCTCCTCTCTGCATCCCAGAACTGCTTATGGGCAATCAGGGCTAGCTACACCCAGTTTAAGCAAATGGTGCCCTGTAATATCTTTCTGATCAATTGTCTGAACTCCTTACCATCTTTGGATTGAGAGCTCCCACTGCTGCTGTTGCTGCTATTTCAGGAGCCTCCAAAACCCAGCAGTGGTACTCCTGCACCTCTCCAGATCTGCTCCCACCACATTGTTATGGATATCTCCTGCGGAGATTCTAAGTTGTCTTAGGCTGGAAAAATGTCTCCCTTTGACTTTTTGTTGGTTCTGCTACCAAAATTTGATTTCAGCCTTTATTTTTAAATTCTTTGGAGAGGAATATTTTGAGAGTTCAGCTCAGTCCTGGTCCACACTGTACTATCATGGTTCCACTTCCCCCACTGTACCATGTTAATATCATGATCTTGTTCTTCTGTGACATTGACAATCTATAATAGGGCTCAGACACATCCACTTCAGCTGATTAAAGCTTTCCCTTCAGCCAGAAGGTTTTCCAAAGGGAAGTTGGACTGGCAGATGCCCCTACTTTCATTATCTCTGCCAGAATCCTGGCATATCTGTGTTTTTAAAAATCCAATCGCTATGGGATGATATGTAACTGGGTAACAAACATAGAGGAGAAGTAATGATTGACAGGGCATAATGATCGAAATTAGTAGTAGGCTAAATGTCAAATTCCTATAGATCACTTTAATTCCCCATTTGGGAGCAAAAAAGAAAGTTAAAGATTCATCTCTAATTGTCAGTAAATAAACCAAGAATAGTTTCAACCATTCATTTTAAAAGCCATAAATATTATTGCCTTAGAGTATAACTCATGGAGATATCGTGTTTTAAATTTTAAGAGATACTTTCTTCATAGCATTCCTATGAGATAGGGAGTAAATAATACTATCATCTCTTCCTTAGATGAAAAATTAACATTCAGAGAATGACTTAATTAAGCTGTACACAGCTAGTAATGGTAATTTGAAGACGCCTTTTTGTATTGGCAAGTAAGCAGGTATTTAGCACTTAGTAACTAATCAAACCTCTGTGAAAGAAACAGAAGGTATTAACCCCTGTTCTTGATGTAACAGGAAGGGGTTACCCGAAACAGGAAGAAGCTAATGCTGTGTATATAAGAAAAGCCCTAGAGAGGCACAGTCAGAATTTCTTCGAACAAGAATGTGGTGGCAGAGCAGCTACAGAAAGAGAATTGAGAACTGAGCCAGAATTTCGTGAGAATTTGTGGTGGTGGAGTTTCTTCTGAACAGGATCCCAGGATCCCAGGAGCCCCCTCCCCACCCCACCCTACCCAGGCTGGTTTAGGTGATTCTGATTTTCTGAACAAACTGCAGAAGACTGAGGAAGCATGACTGCGATGCAGGAACTTTGTTTGTGGCTTGGTTGAGCCTTGAATTCCTGGGAGCAGAAATTGTGTGGAGCAGGACCTACCTGGAGAGCTAGACAAGGAACTGGCACCTGACATTGAATCGAGGTGATAGTCTGGTGAATCGAGGCAGAATCTGGGACCATGGAAGGGGATCCAGGGAATCTAAGAAACAGCCCCAAGTCAAGATGAAAAGACCTCTCTGTGGGTACTGAGTAATGATGAAATTGTAGTTTACTAGTGACCTAGGGGTGGAGGGTTTGTGTATTTTCTTTTTTTTTTTTTTAAGCAATCAGGGTTAAGTAACTTGCTCAAGGTTACACGGCCAGTTATTTCTGGGTGTGGTGCTGAGTGTCTGAGCCCGGGATTCGATCTCCAGGTCGTCCCAACACTGGAGCCGGTGCTCTTACTCGCTGAGCCACCTGGCTGCCCCTAAGTAATTGGGGTTAAGTAACTTGCTCAAGGTTACACAGCCAGGTGTTTCTGGGTGTGGTGCTAAATGTCTGAGCCCGGGATTCGATCTCCAGGTCAATCCTGACACTGGAGCCGGTGCTCTTACTCGCTGTGCTACCTGGCCGCCCCTGTGTATTTTCTAATGATTGTACTTAGTGATTAATGATACTTAGTAATTGATTGCTGAATAAGTGACTGATTGAGTTAATTTAGTGTGTCCCATGAGTGGAAGACTTTGACTACTGTACTTTGAGATGATCGTTCTTTGTTCTAAATATTGTGACCACTTTGGTGAAAGTGGCCATTTTAATGATAAGCTGTTTTGAATACTATATTGTGATTTTCTGTGATAAGTTGTAACATTGTGAAAGCTGTACCTTGATTCTCTGTGAATATTTTGCTTTGATTTGTTATGGAATAGAGTGTTCACTATATTGTGTAATCATAACCTTGAAAGCTGTTTACAATAGCATTCTTCTGGAAAGCTGCTCGTGCATGGCGTTACAAGCTAGTAAGTATCTGAGCCAGGATTTGAACTGCAATTTGGAAATGACTTCAAAACCAAAGCTCTTTATCATTTACTATCCTATGTAGTCATGCATACTCTATAGTCAAATATTATGTTATAAATATTGGATTTATATAGCTGTACAGGTGATAGGATGTTAACAGATTCTGTGAATACAGAGTAGTGATTTCTCAGTTTAGTTTCTCTCAGAGTCTTTTGTCTGACACCCATGGTACAAAGTGTTACTTTAGGAGGGACATTAACTTTTCACTGTGCTTAAGATCCCAGTGAGGTACCAAAAAAAAAATTCTACTAAATAGCCCAGAAACCTGAACTTCTTCCCAACTATAAGCAAGCTTCCCAACTATTAGTAGCAATCAAAGGAAGATTTTATCAAAAGGAAAGAAAAAGTCATCATTATATGTCCCTCAGACTGAATTATTCATTTTAATTTCCTTAAGATTATAGTCATTATACTAATAGCAAACACTGATCATGTTTTAAGACTTACAAAACACTTTGTTCACAGCACTGCTGTGAGGGACATCTAAATATCATATATTTTGTAGATAAGAAACTGGGGCTCAAAGAGGTTAAGGTTTTTCAGGATAACATTCCTAATAAGCATTAGTATTAGTTCTGAACACTGTCTTTTCCTCCATGTGACATATGATACCAAAATGATCATCTCATATTGGAGTCTTCCTTAAAACTGCCTCAGGGAGCACACAGTAATACTTCTATAAGCTATTATCTGTGATATATTAGCCTAATTGCTAGTCAGATCTAGAATTTAGACTTATAAGTGACGACATTTTGTCAAAATATGGCCTTCCTTTTAGATAAGAGCCGATTGAGAAAACTAAGTTTAATGGCTTGCCAAGGTAGTTAAGTTTCAGAATCAGGATCCAAATGTAGGTCTTTTGACTCCAGTAGCACTCCTCTTCTCACTCTATCATGATATTTTGACTATTTATGATCCCACTACTAATCTGTTCTGTACATGCTATTTTAACCTCATATTCAATGGAACAAACCCATTTCCTTATTCCCTCCTCTAAAACCAACTCTGACTCCCGTTACTTCATCTTTCTTTCTCTCAGTACCAACTAAGCACTTAGGCTTAGAATCTCAAAGTTCTCATTCACACTTCCTTCTCCTTCCTTCATATATATTCATCATGATCATTCTTTAGAATGTCTCTTACTCTATCTTTCTTTCTCTATTCCCTCTATCCTAGTCCAGGCTTTCATCCCCTCAATCCTATAACATAGAAGAAATTTCCTACTTGGTCTTCCTCAAGGAAGAAGTTTTATTGAATTGAGTGGGCTTTGATCCCTCTAATCCATCCTGCATAGTATAACAGTTTTCAGGAAACACCAGTGTTCTCATTGCATCTCTTTATCTCAACAATGTTCATGCTGTTTTTTTTAAGAGGAAAAAAAATGACATTAGAAAGAGTTAAAAGTGCAGTGAGGGTGACAATGAAGAAAGAGGATATATCTCATAACTATGCCAATAGAATTGAATTTCTATAATCTTAGGAATTTTATGGGTTTAACATTCTAAAAAGGGGTTCATAGGTCTTATCAGATTTGTCACTTATCAAACTGCCAAAGGAGTTCAATATACAAAAAAAGGTTAAAAACTCTGTTCTACTGCTTTATGAAAGTTTGCTCTTTTTCAATTGTGAAGAATTTTGGGGCCATTAATGTTTAAAAACATTGGATTGTATATCGTGTTAGGAAGCAATATGCAATTTTAAAATGATCTGAATTTCTCATTGTATTGTCTCTTAATTCTCCATCTATATTTGCCATTTTTACAGAACATATTTATGTAGGCAATATGGACACTAGGAATCTGGTTATCTTGGTCTTTCATCTTAACTGTCATTAGCTAGTTCTGTGACTTCGGGTAAATCACAAGACCTTTATGATTCTTTTTTTTCTTTTTTTTTAAAGCAATCAGGGTTAAGTAACTTGCTCAAGTTTACATGGCCAGGTGTTTCTGGGTGGGTGCTAAGTGTCTGAGCCTGGGATTCGATCTCCAGGTCATCCCGACACTGGAGCCGATGCTCTTACTTGCTGTGCTACCTGGCCGCCCCCGACCTTTATGATTCTAAAGAGAAAAATTTTTAAAAATTCAGTTAAATTGCCACTGAATTCCCTTCCTTTTTAAATATTCTCTTACTCTATGCCCTGAGATATGGATTTATTAATCTCAGGGTATCACTTTCTCCCCCTAGTTGTAGTTCCTTGAGAATAGACTTAAATCTCTTGGCCTACTTGACAGCTTGATTAACCTAGTCTTAGGTCAAGGTTTGCCAATGGCTACATACCTAATTAAGCATAACATCTCAGATCAACTGCCTAATTCCTTCTAGAATGGGCTTTACCAGACACTGGTTAATGGTTCCCTAATTATGCATTTCTTCTATTCAAAAAACATAGATTTTCTTGAGACAAAATCCAGTTGAGAAAGAACAAAGGACCATCATATAATCACTGAATAATGTTGAGTTGACTTTCCAGGATGTTTTAAGAATTACCTAAGATGTTACATTTATCTATATTATGCCTAAACAATTACTTGGCTTCCCTACTATGGACTTTTGACCTAGCTCCTATGAAGAGATAAGAAATCAATTCAAAATAAGATCAGCAGCATTAGGGCTTTCATAATTATGAGGCAGCTATGTGGCACAATGGATAGAATACCAGGCCTGGAGTCAGGAAGACATCTTCTTGAGTTCAAATCTGGCTTCATATAATTACTAGCTATGTGACCCTGGGCAAGTCACTTAACTCTGTTTACCTCATCTGTAATGTCATCTGTAAAAATCAGCTGAAGAAGGAAATAGCAAACCACTACAGTATCTTTTTCAAGAAAATCCTAAATGGAATCATGAAGAGTTGCACATGACTGAAATGACTGAACCACAACAACCATTAGTTTTCTGAGAATCAGCTAACTTAATAGGGAAGTATTAGCACATCAGAGCATGCTTCAGTTACATTGTCTATGCTACTTCCATCCCCATTTCATAATTCTGAGCTTTCTTAATCTCAGAATCTTTGACAACCAGATCTGCCACTTATTTGAGGGGTTGGCATAATTTTGGCCTCCTGGATTTGGTCTTGTGTGTTATAACAAAAGACTGCATGTCTGTAAAGTAAGACATTTCTCTCCTATTACCTGTTTATTAGTGACTATATTATACTGAATATTTTTGCAGGGACTTTGATTATGTCATAAGATAATGTTTTTCTCTACATATTATCTTACCAGCATCACTTCTAGATACTCCTTTTACCTTGTGCTTTCTAAGTTAACTGCATAAATGGCAAGGTTACAGGGCTTTCCTAGTTCAGGATGATCAGACTCCATCTTTGGCATTGTGTTCAGTTTGGGGTAGAAAATATAGTTGTCTCACTTTCTCTGTTTTTCTTGCTGTTCTTTGCACAATATGGCTAATATAGAAATAACGTATACCCTGATTTCATATGCATAATTGATATCTTATTGCATGCCTTCTCAGCAAGTGAGGGAGTGGCAGAATATAGGAAGGAAATTTGGTAATCAAAATTTAAAAAGAAAAGAATTTTAAAAGCAATAAACAGTAAACTTTTTTGAAGAGATAAATGAACTACCCCACTGATTGGTTCAGAATCCAGTTAAACTGTAACTAAATATGGTAATAGTAATGGAATTTAAAGATCCCCCTATATTGGCTTGGTTTGCAGATTGATTGTTGTAAAACCCAGAGCTTGTGAATCCCAATTGTGGGATGGACTTGTTGACATAAAAAGAGAGGGCTGAACTAGGAGGAGCTGGTGACATGAATTTAGAGAAGCACAAGCAGAGAGAGAGAGGCAGAAGAATTTTTTGGAAGCAGCATCTTGGAGGCAGAGAGACAGAGAGGATTGCTGAGGGCCAGTTTCAACTGTCCAGGACTTTTGAGAGCTGCCACCCAGAGCTGCCAAGGACTGAGGAGACAAGGCTGTTATGCTGGTACTTTTTCTGTTTTGATGTTGTTTTGCCAGATTTGTCCACTGATGAAGGACAGTCCTGTCCTTGCAGAGGTACTGGAACCTTGCTGTTGGTTCAGAAGCCCTGAAGAAGGATTTTCTTGTTGTATGTTTACAGAAATCCTGGAAGAGGATTTTGCTAATGTTTTCAGGGGTCCTAGGATTGTTCTGCAGACAGAGAATGAACTAAAGAGGACACTGTCAATGTATCTTGTGGCCTTGCTAAGCTTTGTCTCCCCAGGAACAAAGATTGCTGAGAACTTGCCTGGGGTCAAGATGAAGAAAAGACCTCTTTGGGTATTAAATGCTGTGCTTAAGCTTGTTGTAACTCTGGGGTAGATGGCCTATTCAGTTGTGATCCAAGGGTGGGAAACTTTTGACTTTTTTGTGCTCTGTGACTGACCAAATGAATATATTTTGCTTATGATTGGAAACTAATCTCCATTTGAGAAGAGGGGCTTTGTGATTGACTAAATGAATGTAATGTCTAGGGATGGAGTAGTACTTGGAAATTATTGAATTACACTTGGTGAATGCTATATTTTGAAATTTGCTATATTTTGATTTTTTCTGTTCTTAATTTGTCATTGAATAAAATGGAGAGAAACTATGCTGGTATTTTGAACCTTGGGAAGTTGTCTTTGCTTGCCATTACAAATATTTAACAAAATACAAATAATAAGCAATAAGATATATTAATATATGGGTTTTTTAAGTCAATATGTGGCCCTCACATATCCTTATAGACTTTCCCCTTCATTTAATGTTTTCTATCTACAATATGCTATGCTAGGCAATGGGATATAAAGACTAAACTCAGTGGAGCTGACACACTTGTAGGTGGTCATGACAAATATACAACTAATTTGATTAGATATTATAATATATTAATTTTGCATGAGGGAATTCTAACACAGTGGTATGAAGAATCTAAGAAGCAAGAGATCAATTGTTTCAAGAGGATTAAAAAAAAGGCTTTATGGAAGATACCTGAGCTGGGCTTTGAAATAGGGAAAAATATTCAATAGGCAGATATTTGAAATGAGAAAGAGGCAACCCCACTTATTTTTCCCCTTCTGAGTCATTTCAAACTTTAGAAAGCTTGTTTCTGGCCATGAAAATCTTTTTTTTCCCTTTAATCTCCCAAATGCTCACTCTTTAATTCAATGACCACACTCCTTAATTATTAATATTCTTTTGAAGGGGAATCAGATTCGACCACCTCCTTTTGAAGATGGTTTACTATGGGATTCTTATGCTCTGCTTTTATTTAAGTTCTTTATAATTCCTTGATGATCAAAAGAAAACTTATACCAAAAAGATATGTTGCCAATGTACTGATAGACATCCAGAGATGTAAGTAGGAAGTACTGCCAACCCCATTCTCAATATTACCTATGCATAAATGAAGAAATTATTTAGAAATAGGAGCCCCTTTTACCTTCAACATGAACTTAGCTAATCAGTTAAGAGAAGAAATTCATATTATAATAAGTGGGTCCTTTTCAAAACTATCCTGAAAATATTGAAATCAGACTGGCACATTTAAATATATAGTCGTAGAACTATAAAGGAATAGGAACTATAGCTATGATTTCACCTTTATAGGGAAGCCTTTCATTCAATATTTGCTGACTTCTCTGTAACTTCATAGTTTTACTGAGCTGCCTAGAGCAGAGTTGTCAAACACATAGCTCTTGGGTGGGCATTGCCACCAGAAAAACTCCCAAGTACATTGTGAATCTGATTACAATGTAATTGGAAAATATTTAACAATTGAACCAAAATGCAATAGACATAGATATTTGTTAATATATACAATTTAGTGGCCCCTGTGTCTATCTGAATTTGAACACACTAGCCTAGAGAAAAGAGAAGTTAAGTGACTTACCCAAGATTACATAGTATGTATTAGACTTGTATTAGGACTTGAAGCTGGATGTTCCTGTTTTCAAGATCAGTTCTATACTCATTCCTTAGTCAAATATATAAAGTGGGTGTATAGATTACATTTATTTGAATCTGATTGCTTTATTTATACCTGGGAGTAGGACTTTGCAAATCATAGAAGTATAAAATTATAGAACTTATTGTTGGACTAGACTCAATAGATTATCTAGTCAATTCCTATTTTGCTTATTAGGAAACTAAAAGTTTGAAACAGGAGAGACAGTGGTTCAAATCCCATACAAGACATTAACTCTCAGTCAACTCTTTTGTCAACTCTTCTGTTAACTTGCTGTCAAATTGCTCCACTTCTCTGAGACTTCATTTATTCATCTGTATAATAGGGTGAATAATATCTTCCAAGTATCAGAGTGGGGAGTTGAGAAAAGAATAGGATTTGTACTTAAATTCTAGCTCTGCCACTTTATTGAACAACAAAGTAATGTTTTTGAAGGGTAAATGGACTTCAAAGATTGTCTAATCCAAACTATTCATTTTAGAAATGAGAAAACTAATGATGGGGTACCTGGGGTCTAAATCAATTTGTAAAACCAATTTGTAAAACCAGTTTGTACAATTGTAACTGCAATTTGTATTGTAAAAATGTAATCTGTAAAATCCCATTCCCAGCCTCAAACTCTGCCCCTTCCCTTATCCTCACTCTGCCTAGGCAAGAACTTGTGACTCCTTTGTTCTTACTTAATCTCTTCGTGTCTCCTCCAGTCTGGCCCAAATCTCATAGAGTTTAAGTTATCTGCCTTGGGTCTTAAAGGTATGTTTGGCCTCCTTCTTAGGCTCAAACAAAATTATATGTGTGAAAATATGTTGAAAACCATAACAAGCTCAATAAGCACTAGGTGTTATGAAAGTAACCAAAGGTTATGCAATTGAATAAGGGTAACCATCTCATAAATTCACCAGTTATCAGGTAGGTTACCAAGGGAGGTAGTGAAAGCCTCATGACTAGGAGTTGTTCTCAAATTTTCTCCCACAATCAAAAGCTTTTCTTCCATGTGTTCCTAGACTTTTGTGAAGATTGGAGCTTTTAACTTTGCTAATAAGGTGCTAATAAGGTTAACTCCAATAATTCATTTTTTCTTTAAATAAGATATATGTGTATCTTCTGTTTTTATATTGAAGGCATTTTCAATACAGACCCTCATCTATCACTTGAACCCTTTCTTGTAATTAGGAAAAACAGTTAAACAAAAACTGATGCAATGAATTCATCTAAGAATATATACAATAATCTGCCCCTGTAGCTCCTCTATTGAGAGGAGTCAATGCTTATTATACTTTTGCCATGATCAGGATTTGTTATTATAATTACTAAGAGTGAGATTCTTTTGGGTATTCTTTTCATTTATACTATCTAACTGTAAGTGTTCCTCAAGGTTCTGTCCTTGGCCCTCTTGTCCCTCTCTACTACTTCACTTTGTGATTTCTTCAGCTCCCATGGATTTAATTACCATCTCTATGCTGATGATTATCAAATCTCCTTTTCCTGCCCCAATCTCTCAGCTGATTTCCATTATCACATTGCCATCTTGTCCAAAATTGAGCTCATTATCTTTTCTGCTAAACACTTCCTCCCAACCTCCTTCTTTCCTTTTTATTATAGAAGGGAAAAATCTTCCTCCCAGTCCCTCAAACTCAAAACCTAGGAATTTTGTGGACTCCTTACAAGGTCTGTAAATTTCAGCTTTACAAAATCTCTGGAATCTATTCTTTCATTGCCGCCCTTCTAGTTCAGGCCTCCATCACCTTATGCATGGATTATTACAATAGCCGGCTAGTAGATATGCCTGGTCCAAATTTCTCTTCACTCTAAATTTATCCTCTAAGGCCTAGAGGATAGTTGGCCACAGTTATCCTACAAGAGTCTAGGCTAACATACAAACATACTCAATAAACTCCAGAGGTTATCTTATTGCCTTCAGGATCATATACAAAATGCTCTATATGGCATTCAAAGTCCCATATAACCTAACCCCCTCCTACCTTCCAGTCTTACTCCCAAACACTCACTCTTCTATCTGGTGATTTTGACCTCTTGGATCTTCTATAAACAAGACACTCAATCTCTTGCCTAATTTTCTTTGGCTATCCTTCATTTCAGGAATACTTTTCCTTATTGATTCTACCTGTTGAGCAACTTGGCTTCCTTTAATTCCCAACTAAAATTTCATGAAATACTGGAAGTGTTCTCTAACTTTTAATACTTCTATCACCTTCCTTCTGTTAATTATCTCCTGATTTTCCTATATATTCTTTGCTTTGCATATATTTGCACTTTATCTCCCCCATTAGATTGTTAGCTCCTTGAGAGCAGAGACTGTCTTTTGTGTCTTTTTCTACTGCTGGCATTTAGCATAGTGCCTGACACATGGTAGACAGATGCTTAATAAATATCTACTAATGGATGGATTGATGATAATTACCTATATTGTTCTTTCTTAGCATCACAATTTTTTTCTTGTTCCTTTAAAATACTTATATTCATTTCATACTTCAGAATAATACTCCATTATGCTTATATACCCCAGTTTGTTCAGACATTCTAGAATCTGACCACCCACTTTGCTTCCAATTCTTTGTTTGCCCCCCAAATGATGCACTGAATATTTTCATTTATAGTGTTTTTTTTCTTTCTGACTTTGACATCCTTAGTATATCTGCCTAGTAGTAAAATCCCCCAGATCAAGCAACATGAATATTTTCCTCACTTTTCTACATAATCCTACTGATGGAGTATAGGCTCTGGGAACCCCCTTGAACTCTGATTGAAAAATTTGGTGAGGCATTTGCCTGAGGCATAAGCCTTTCATTATTACTGGGCTCAAACCTCTGTTACTCTTAATGTAACCCGCCCTACATTGTCTGGCTACTTCCCACCCTGGATCCTATCAAAATATTTATATCCAAATCTGTTACCCTTAAACTAGCCTAGCCTTCCATTGTTTGTCATCTCCAGGTAACCTTCAACTATTTCCCACCCATAATCCCATTCCAGGAGTTTGACCTCAGTCCTGTCAAGTTCCTCTGTAGACACCTTGTCAAGATCCTCCCCAAACCCCTTCTCTAGACCACCCCCAGATCCCTCCCACAGTCTTTCTGTATATAAGATCCATCTTACCTCCATGAAGGTGCTGAACTATCCCTATTTCTTCCAGATTATTGTTTCTTTTGACAAAACATAAATCAGACCAAAAAAGCAACACATATTTATTTATGTTTATATATAAATATATATTTATTGATGTATATATACTATATGTATATATTATATATATATATATATATATATATATATCTTTAACTTATCTCATTAGTAAAATTGGTCTACATTTCTTTTTTGCTACTTTATCTCTTCCTGCTTTGTGTATTTGGGTAATATTGATTTCATTAAAGAAATTTGCAGATTCCTTCTTAACTCCATTTTTTTTATTGTTAACCTGAAATAAAGAGGGTTATCAAAGTAGCAATATCAAGACTCTTCAACTTAGGCAACAGAACTGCAATTTGGGACATAGCACTGCATCAGAGTGCAAGAACGCCTATAAGGGGCAGAATTAAATATGCTTCAACAGGGAGGCATGCTCTGAAGAGGCAGCAACAGGGAATTTTACAAAATAGCCAAAGCCTAGGATATGATAGCATCTGGTCAGAACCCCATGCTCCAGGTGCAGTCCAGTTTCCATAGATATCAGATGTTCTGCTCCAACCATGGGGTCAATGAGGTCAAGGTAGCCCCTTCTGATGACTGCATTCAGTATTAGAAATGCAATAATCAATGACTTGTGTACAAAAATATTTTTAAAAACATGAATGATGACATATGTGAAAATTGCTTTATCATTTAATGAAAACAAGAAACAACAATATAGACAAGTGGTGTTGCACTCAGTGAATGTTAAATGACTATAGGGCAGTTTCTACTATGTTGGATAGATTCTTTATGCAATATGTAAGGAAGGATGTGAGTAATAGAAACACATGGATAGAAAGGATGCACACATTGACAATATCACAGGTTTATTAAAATGCAAAAGGGACACATACATAAAAAGTAGTGTATTGCAGTGAAGTGAGCATTGGGGGCATCAGTGAAAGAACGGTGAGTGCTTAACATTCTAGAGTGGGGAGAGAGTAGAAAACAAAATAAAAACTCTCTTTGCAACAAGTTCCAAATGCAAAGCCAGTTACTAGGTGACCTAATAGGTTTCTCTCATTTTATGACAGGCAGAGGTGTTTAAATCCTCAGTTTCTAGCCTAAGAGGAAATCAGATTGTATCTTACTTCCTATTGAATCTCAACTCTCAGCTGTTGCTTTCATTTTTACTGCTTTTCACTTTTTTTTTCTATAGTAAACAGAAGAAGTCAGTTCCCTATTTCTTCCAGATTATTGTTTCTTTTGACAAAACATAAATCAGACCAAAAAAGCAACACATATTGATAGCACTTCCTTTTTCCTGTTTTTCAAAATGACTGCTCTAATGCTTGAGTAATTTGGGGACAATTTATAACACTCTCATTATCCATATATTTAACCCAAACATTGGCAGAACTGCTATTGATGTTTTCATGACCTAAAATACTTGGCCAGGTTATACCTCTTCACACAGATGCTTATGTATTTTTCAGAGCACAGTGAAAATGGAATACAATGCCAGTCTATCAATTTGTTTGTTTTCTATCCCAAGAGAAAAATATTCTGGATTTTAAAATGCTTTCAATTTTTACTTAAATATTTTATATAACAGTTTCTTTTGTTTTAGTTTAGCATCATAGTGCTAAATCTATGACAATTTCCTTTAGTACTCTATTTTTTAGCATGAAAACAGAATTAATATTAAAGGAGCTTTTCACAAAATCATTGCAAAAATTAATTTTTGCAGAGGTACTGAATATTTTAATAATTTCAAACCATGAAATACGGGATAGTGACCCCATGAAAGAAAAAAAAAATACCAATTGCATTTGAGTTTTGGAACATCTGTCTCTTCTCCCAAGAGGAAATTCTGTAATTCTTCTTGGCTAGGAATGGAAGGTGAGAAAGAAATAGAATGAGGAGGACAAGAGGTAAGGAGGTGAAAGTTCAACTCAAAAATGTAAATGGAAAAGGTATAATTTTGTACTGCATCTTTCTTTGGTCTTAAAAAATTGCCTTTGGGGGTGGCCAGGTGGCTCAGAGAGTAAGAGCACTTGCTCCAGTGTCCAGGTGACCTGAGGATCGAATCCGGGCTCCCACACTTAGCACCACACCCAGAAATAACTGGCCGTGTAACCTTGAGCAAGTTACTTAACCCTGATTGCTCTTTAAAAAAAAAATAAAAGAATGAATGGGACTGGGGTGGCCAGGTGGCTCAGTGAGTAAGAGCACCGGCTCCAGTGTCGGGATGACCTGGGGATCAAATCTGGGCTCAGATACTTAGCACCACACCCAGAAATAACTGGCTGTGTAACCTTGAGCAAGTTACTTAACCCTGATTGCTTAAAAAAAATGCCTTAAACTTCACACAAATAATTCAGGGACCAGTGACCTTGATGACTAGGGGAATTATGAAGTCACTGAAATAACTTAAAAAAATGTGGGGGCATAATACGTTCCTTGAGTAGAATATAAGCTCTTGGAGGGTCTGGGCATTTTAAAAAAATATATGTGTTTGCATTTTGTTTTATTTTATTATCCCTGGAGAACAGTGATTTGTATATAATATATACTTAATAAATATTTGCTTAATCAAAATAAAATAAATAAAAGTTGGTAGGACAGGTATAGTTTGGAAGGTGATTAATTTTTAAACATATTGAGTTTGAGATGACAGTAAGAAATCTAACAACAATTGTAGCTTAAAAAAGCAAAAGAGGCCAACCCCTTTGATTTGTAGATTAGTGAAGAGACAATGAGAGGTTAGGAAACTTGTCCAAGGTCACACTGAATAATTGGACCAGGATTCCAACCCAGGTTTTTTCTTTCAAAATATATGGGTTTGTTTGTTTGTTTGTTTTTACCACAGAGATGTCTAGCAGAGAGTTAGAGAGTTAGAGATACAGTATAAAGTTCAGTGGAAAAGCTGGGGCTTCTGAGATTTGGGACTGATTTTGAAAAAAAAAAAAACCTAATGATGAAGACATGGGATTGGATTGAATTGGCTCACCAGGGGAGAGAATGCAAAATATATAAGAAAAAAAGTTTGCATACAGAGCTTGGCAAAACAAACAGTACTGTGTTGGAAGAAAGGACCATGAACCATTGAAAAAACCTGATAAACAGATTTCTTTAAAGTCAATTCAACAAGTATTTAATAAATATGAATCAAACACATGGCTTTCTACTAGTTTATGTGGCATTTGTTCTTATACCTTGGCAAGTATCATACTCAGAGAGATCCACATTCATCCTGTAAGTTTTGGTGCTCTATCCCACTAAGCAGAAGTTCTCAGTGGTTCTTAAAAAGTGGGTAAGCTTCTATGACTCAATTCTGCCTTCTTTTCATGGTTGGCAAAGGGTAATGGATCACTATGGATTTGTCTAAATAAAATCAGTTCTCGGGGTGGCTAGGTGGCACAGTGAGTAGAGCACCAGCCCTGGAGTCAGGAGGACCTGAGTTGAAAGCTGGCCTCAGACTCTTCTTTTTTTTTTTAAGCAATCAGGGTTAAGTAACTTGCTCAAGGTTACACGGCCAGTCATTTCTGGGTGTGGTGCTGAGTGTCTGAGCCCGGGATTTGATCTCCAGGTCGTCCCAACACTGGAGCCAGTGCTCTTACTTGCTGAGCCACCTGGCCGCCCCTGGCCTCAGACTCTTAACACAAAAACTAAAACTAGTCACAACCCCAATTGCCCTCCAAAAAGCAAAAAAAAAAAATCAGTTCTGAGCCGATATACCATTTCAAAATACTGACTCCTCCTGAACTTGTTATGTATCATATGTCTTTAGCCTGTCCCACACTTAGGCAGCCCCTGATAGTACCTAGATATCACTACAACCAGGAATTGTAGGAAATGCAGTTTCTTTTTTTGATATCAACCCCCAATTTCTCTTCTAGCCAAGTGAAGAAATATATGCAATACAAAAAGGTTTAAAACTGACTTTTGACTCATACATCTAGCACGTTCAGTCTTTACATAAAGATTTATAAATTTACTATGTGTTCATCTTGACTCCTCATTTGTGGTATAGGGCATGAACTTAAGATATTATAGAATCATAAGAAAACTAAAATTTGGGGGCAGCTAGGTGGTGCAGTGAATAGAACACTGGCCCTGGAGTCAGGGGAATCTGAGTTCAAATCTGGCCTCAGACACTTAACACTTACTAGATGTGTGACCTTGGACAAGTCACTTAACCTCAATTGCCCAGCCTTCCCCCCTACAACAAAAAGACAAAAACTAAAATTTCCATAGTTGGTGCTTGTCTTTTTTTTAAATCCATGCTGTTTAATAACATGGATCTCTAGTATCTTCTTGTCACCTACAAAGAGCCAGCATATAGACAAGAGCAGGTTAGACATGAAAGGAAATTGTCTCTTCTTTCCTCACTTATTGTCTTCTCTGGTTCTATGTCATCAGTCCATGGCACATCTATCTTGTTTCTAAGTCTTACCTCTTTGTTATACACTTCCTCCCTTCTTTCCCCACAGGAACAAAGCCCCAGTGCTCTATACAGTATGTGTGTGTGCACATATATGTATTTGCACACATGTGTATGTGCATGTGTGTGCATTGTGTGAGTTTAAGAGTTGCAGAGAGGGATTTAGAGTGTGACATGAATTTTCCTTGAGGAATTGATAATACAAAGATAAAAACGTGGCATAGTTACTGCCTTAGAGTATCTTATAATATCCATGTGAAATATACAGATGTGAATATGATACAAGGCACAAATTAATAAAGAGAAAGGAGAGAACCAGTAATTAATGTGACAAGCTGGAAAGAATCCAAGAGATGGAAACCAGGATGGTGAAGGGTACTGTGATTATGCTACATGAGGATTAGTTGGAGCATATGGGGATGTTTAGCCTGAGGAGGAGAAGACATACAGGAGATGTTATAGTTGCCTTCAAGTATAAGGCTGTGATCTGAAAGAGAGTTTAGACTGGCTGTGCTTGACTCCAGAGTATAGAAGTAGGAACAATTGATGGAAAATCCAGAGTTAGAGTTTGGCATGATTTATACAAACAAACAAGAAATCCTAACAATTAGACCTATTACAGAGTAGAAAGGACTGACGCAGGTAATAGTGGTGTCCAGTAAAAAAAAAAAAAAATTGTTTGCTTGTTTTAAGAGAAGTATATATCACTACTCTGGGTGAGGGTAGGGGGTAGGGAGGGATTGTAGAGAGAGAACTTGATCAAGCTGAGGTTGGAATAGGTTGTTCCTGAGATTCAGTGAAAAAGAAATGGAAATATTAATGGTTGATTTAAATTACCTGTAGCGTATTATGAATGAAAGGTATAAATATTCCATAAATGGAAGGGACATTGGAGGTGGACCTGGGTTCAGATCCCAGTATCAATCAGCTAATAATTAACTGGGTAACTTTGTGAATGCTATTTCATCTCCCATTCTCAGTTTCCTCCTTTATAAAATAAGGGAGGTGGACAACATGACTTCAGAGAGCCTTTATAACCCTATAGTTATTATCCTATGACTTGAAAGCATGAAGTGAAATTAAAGTATTATCAAGAACATGAATCAACAAAAATTATGTTCCTATTGTTTAGGGAGAATCAGAAACATGGACAGAATCAGAGTTGCATCGGTATCAGCAGATTATTAAAAACAGAGTAACGTTTAAATTGGATTTAGTGGATCTCCTTTCAATTCAACAATATATTTATTTAATGCCCGCAATGTCATTGCATTTTCTAGGAACTGGGGATAAATAGAAAAAAAAATAGACAGAATATGCCTTTAAAGAACTTATTTTCTACTAGAAGGAATGAGACATACATAGCAAAGTAAATATAAGGTCATTTGAAGAGTGAGAGAGTGCTAAGTACACAGGAGATTAGGGAAGGCTTCAGAGAGGAAGTGGCTCCTTAGCTGAGGCTTGATAAAGATTTGGAGAAGTAGAGATGAAGAATAAAAGACAAAACTTTTGGAACTACAATGCAGTTGGAGCTAGAATTTTGGGTTTCCCCAGGAAATATTGCATATTGTCTTCTTGTAATACTTTTCCTTTATCCTCCTTCTACAAAGCCTATAGAGAAAGTAACAAAAATTAAACAAGCTGAAAAGGAATGAGTAGACTGGAATTTGCACTGAAAGAAGAAATGTTCATATGAATGAACTCATGAACATATCAAGGTAAAAAGTATTTTGAATGCTGGAAACGAAGTTTATGCCAGGATTTTTTTTATAGTAAGATGGAAGTTGTCTTAAATCTACTGAGACAGTAAGGTAGCAAAGTGTATAAAGTCCTAGGTCTTGAATCAGGAAGAGTTCAGTTCATATCCAACCTCCATCATTTACTAGCTGTGTGAACTTAGGCAAGTCATTTAACTTATGCCTTAGTTTCTTCAGTTGTTAAAAGGGGATAATTATAGAACCTATAATCTACAAAGAATTATAGAACAACAGAGGTTGTTGTGTGGTTAAGTGAAATAATATTTATAAAGCACTTCACAAACCTAAAAACACTATATAAATGCTTATTGTTATTATTATTATTAAATTTATGTGACTCATGAGAAATGAGTGTGGTGCCCCTAGTTAAGGGGATAGAACCTTTTGAGTCATGGACTCTAGAAAAAGAAATCAAGGGAAAGAAATATCTGAGAGACTAATTTTTATGTAATTTTTTAATTAAATTTTTAAAATTTTGAATTCCAAATTCTCTCCTTCCCTCCAGTTACACATTTATACATTGAGAAAGCAAGCAGTATGATACTCATTATACATATAAAATTATGCAAAACATATTGATGCATTAGGCTTATTTTTTAAAAAGGCAAGAAAAATAAGAAAAGTGAAAAATAATATGCTTCAATTTTCACTCAGAGTTCATCAGTTCTCTCTCTGGGGGTGGATAGCATTTTTCATCATGGGTCTTTGGAATTGTCTTGGATCACTGTATTGATCAGAAGAGCTATGTCACTGTTATATTGCTGTTATGGTTTACAATGTTTTCCTGGTTCTGCTCACTTCACTTTGCATTCATTTAAGTCTTCCCAGGTTTTTCTGAAGTCATCCTGCTTGTCATTTCTTATAGCACAATAGTATTCCACAACTTATTCAGACATTCCTCAATTGATGAGCATCCCCTATGTTTCTAATTCTTTTCCACCACAAATGAATTGCTATAAGAATTTTTTGTATATACAGGTCTTTTTTTTTTTCCTTTTCATTGATCTATTTATGATACAGTCCTATTAGATATTGATGAGTAAAAGAGTGTGCACAGTTTGATAGCCCTTTGGGTATAATTTCCAAATAGTTCTTCAAAATTGTTGGACCAGGTCACTATTCTACCAAAAATATAGTAATGTACCTATTTTTCCATACTTCTTCCAGCATTTGTGAATATTTTTTTAAGCAATCGGGGTTAAGTAACTTGCTCAAGGTTACAGGCCAGTTATTTCTGGGTGTGGTGCTAAGTATCCGAGCCAGATTCAATCCCCAGGAGCCTTTGTGATTTTTGATAGGTGTGAGGTGGTACTTCAGAGTTGTTTTAATATGTATTTCTCTAATCAAGTGATTTAGTCTTTTTTTTATATGACTTGATAACTTTGCCAATTGCGGAATGGAATAAAAAAAATTACTTAGCTCCTTATATGTTTGAGAAATAAGACTTTTATCAGAGAAACTTGCTATAACATTTTCCCCATTTCCTGCTCTCCTTCTGAATTTGGCAGAATCAGTTTTAAGCATATTAAAAAAAATTCATTTAATCAAAATCAAACTGTACCACCTAGCCGCCCCCCCCCCACCAGATGAATTTTATTACTATTTTTCTAGCTATACAAAAATAGTTCCTTGGGGGGGTGGCTAGGTGGTGCAGTGAATAGAGCACTGGCCCTGGAGTCAGGAGGACCTGAATTCAAATGCAGCCTCAGACACTTAACACTTACTAGCCATGTGACCTTGGGCAAGTTACTTAACCCCAATTGCCCTGCCTTCCCCCCTCTAAAAAAAAGAAAAAAAATTAGTTCTTTGGTAGTTTGATTGGTATGGCACTGAAGAGATAAATTATTTTAGTAGAATTTTTGTTTTTATTATATATTGACTTGGCCTTCTAGTGAGCAAGTAATATTTTTTCCAGTTTTTTAGATCTTGTGTGAAAAATGTTTTTTTTCAGTTGTGTTCATATAGTTCCTGAGTGTCTTGGCAGGTAAACTCCTTAGTATTTTATGCCATCTGAAGTTTTAAGAGGGGCTTTTTAAAATGAAATTAGGGGTTCATAAATCAGCATAGATCAAAGGGAAAATTCACCTGGAAGAGATATTAAAGTGATTGTTAAAACTTTATTATAAAATTCATGAAGTCTAGGGAAGTAAAGAAAGGCAAGTAAAATAGGGTGACGTAAGCTGGGGGCTAGGGAGAATAGAGCTCAGGATAGGCAGATCATGAAAGAGGAGAGGGGTGGGGAGGAGAGAGAGAGAAAGAGAGAGAGAGAGAGAGAGAGAGAGAGAGAGAGAGAGAGAGAGAGAAGGAGAACAAGAACAAGAAGAAAGGAAGAATGAATGGAAGGAAGAAGAAAAAGGGAAGCAAGGAAGGATAGAAGGTATATTCTAAGATTGCTAAGGCTATGAACAAAACCTAGGGCATGCTGAATCAATCAGTAGCCTGAAAGGCTCCAGACAATTTTTTTTCTTTCTTTTTTTATTACTAAAGATAATCAAGGGGAGTGAACCTGGGATTCAGACAGAAAACAGCACTAATTCTCCAAGAATAAATTTAATCTAGTACTGTAAGTAGAATAAATCTAATCTAGTCCTATAACTCTAGGTCTGAGTTCTAGAAAAAGAAGCTTGGGGAAATACTATTGTAATTTTATAACATTTTAAATCCAATAGTAAACTCATTGGTTTGGAAAGTTTGCATACCTGTAAGTTCATGAGTTGTATATCATTGGTCCACCCAAATTCCCTTGCACAATTGTAAGACTCACTGTAGGATTAAAGATGGATAAGGCAGGAGGAAGTTAATAGAAAATGAACTAAGACCAGAATCTATTCCTTGGGGGTTGGACTTAGATCTGCCATTTCTTCACAACTATAATTAAATCAAATATATCTCTCAATATGTAAGCATTGTACTCAATTTCAAGGAGTGCCCTTTCTATTGTACTTTGTTCACACATCTATCTATTAGAAAAAGGAGATTTCAAAATAGGTACTTTTTTTTTTCATTTTATGTGCTTGGATACTCAACTTGATAGGCAGTGTGGCATAGGGGATAGAAAGTCAACCTCTGAGGAATACCTGGATTCAGGACCTGCTTTGACACATAATGGGGAAGTCACACTGAACAATCTATTTACCCTGTCAATGGTCTAGGCAACTCTAAGACTACGAGGTACAGAGAACATGTTTGTTTGCATAGGTAGATGGGGTTTTCTTATAAAGGAGTCTCCTACACCAATGAAATTAAAAGTCCTTTAACTATTTGAATTCATAACCCCCAGTAAATTCATAATAGAAGCTCAATGGATTAATGCTTCAAGGAGCTGTGGGGTTTTTTTTTCAGTATGTGAATTCTATCTACCAATGAAGAGCACAGATTCTCCATTATATAAATCCTTTTTGAAAATTGCTATGTTCCGAAAATGCATCACCTTTTTCTCTACCTCGAAATGAACATCTTTAAATTTAGATAGAGTGACATACAACTTTCCCCCTCACTGTACCCATACTCAGAGTGTCCCCATTAGAATTCAAGAAGAATATAAACTTTTTGATAGCAGGATGTTTTTTTTTTTCTTTTTCTTTGTATCCCTAGTACCTAGCACAGTGCCTGGAGCATGTTAAGTGTTTAATAAATGCTTGTAGATTGATGATTAATATATTGGATGGTATCTCCCAGAGATTGTATAATATGGGTACATTTTGACAACTGTGGATCAATTTCATATCACAATGAGGCTTCTCAGAAAAACAACACTGAGGAAATCTTCCTCACTCTCTATAATTCATTGGGAAGAGAAAAGATGGCCATTCTCAGGAAATATTTCAAAGGGTTTTCTTAATTAAGGATTTTGTCATTCAGTTACATTAAAAATAATTTAATCAAAAGAAATAAAATACTGTAATTTTAAATGGACAAACTTCCAAAAAAATGAGAATTTGCACTTTGATCAATATTAGTGGAGTAAAATGTAAATTGTCTATTCAATGTCTCATGATACCATCTACATGCTGCAAAAAATCAGAACCTGGAATTTGCTTACCAAATCAGTGATTAGCTAGAGACATCTGAAGAAAAGGGCATGGAATTACAATGGGAAAAAGAAATTTATGTGTGAGTGACTGACATATAAAACATAAAATGTTTTCCATTTATACTTCAATATTCTGAAAGGTAGTTGATGAATAAAAATAGTCAAAAGAGCAAATTGCATTGATTTTGTTAAATATAGACAAATTAATACTAGACTTCATTCATTTGTACCTCTTTATTACCCTGGTTTTCTGTCACTATTATTGACATTTATTCTTTCTTTGCAAAGGTAAAAGGAAACTAGATTTCTATCCTAAGGACATGTAGTATAAGATTGTGTGTGTGTGTGTGTTTTCTCAATGGATATTCATTGGGCAAAAATCCTTTCTAAATGATTGTTGGAGTGAAAAAAAATAAACCTTTCTCATCCTCGTGAGGGGTAGTTACATTGGGAACTGGGCTGTCATCTCTGGAGTATACCCCCATTTAAAAGCTGTGGTCTGAAATTACTTCTTTAAAATGCTTACCTATCTTTTGTTAGTAAGCCATATTCTCTCACACATGGTGGGAAAACTACAGGCCCCGAAATGTCTCTGTATTCCCTGGGGGATGAGTATTCCTTATTTTACTCAATGCATCTCTTTCAGAATGAGAAATAGTGTTTAAGAGTTATGGCCACAAGGATCACTTATAGTCTAATCCACTCATTTTGCAGAAGGGAAAACAGGCCCAGACAGGAGAAGTAACTTTCTGAAAGTCAATAATTTTTGGAAAAGAATATACAAATAGAAAAATGTACAAAAATAGTCAATTTAAATTTCAAAGGGAGCTTTACATTTGAAGAAACTTTATGTTGAATCATTTTTACAGAAAAAAATCAATTTATAATACCATATAATAGCCTCCTGGGTTATTTATTTGGCAATCAATCTTTTTCAATTTGTATATATGTATGTATGTATGTATATGTATTATGAATCCCAATTTATTACAGAATAAACTGAAATTAGGATGCATATGAATTCTCAAGCTGATAGAGAGATAGATAGATATAGATATATAGGTATATGTATTTATGTGTCTCAAGATATAAATCTATGTATGTATGTGGGTATATTTATATGTATATGTGTGTGCATGCGAGTGTGTATAAAAACATTCTCTCTAGGGTGAGACTCACTCTCTCCAAGAATTCTCTATATCTTTAGTGGATTCACTAGAAAGTTTTTGGGAACTATTAAAGAATATATTTATGAGTACATAGATACCTTATGGTCCATAGGGAGTCAGCATGATACAAAGGTGGGGTGAGGGAAGCAACAACAGTGGAATAGTATTCAGGAGATTTAGGTTCTAATTAAGAGGATTTCAAAATGAAGGTGTGCAAACTGAGATGCAGAGAAATTAAGACAATTTAATAAGGTAACATATTCAGCAGCAGAATCAAGACAAAGACCCAAGTCTTCTAACTCCAAATTCAATATTCTTGGCACCACATTGCCTACCATTAAACCATAACCTTCTTTTGAGATTTGCTACTTATTCATTGTACTTGTGACCTTGGTCATTTAACCTCTGTGAATTTCAGTTTCTTTATGTTGATGAAGAATTGGGGAGGGGGGCATCAGCTAGATGATTAATAAAGTTCTTTCCCATGCTAAAATTCTATACTTTTGTTCTGCCTGTATAGACTTATACAGATTTGTTTTCTATGACTGAATGACTGTGTTTGTCATATTGTGGTTTGTTGTTGTAATATGTTATGATTTGTTGCTGTAAGTGGTTCAAAATTCACCAATCCTTTCAGCCTTTTTCCAATAAGTTCAGTTTTTGCATGGAAAAAAGACACATGTTAATAGAGGTTACAAATCATTTCCTCACCATTGTATCACTTAGTCCTTTTCTGTTTAAAAGAGAAGAACCTTGAGGATATTTTCCTAACAGGAGAGCAGAGAGGAAGAGGGAGTCATAATGAGACCTAAGAACTGAAATACATTTATGACCATAAGACAGATGAGAGCTGAACTGAAAGACAGTGGAGACAATAGAGAAGAGAGCTGTTCAAAGAATTCAAAAAGCAGATATGACCTTAGCCTAGGCATTTGCAATTTTGGTTGAGCAGGCTGGAGGAGAGAAGATGCTGTATAAATATTGACTGAGAGAGCTGAGGAGATTTGTAGCCCTTACATGAAGGGCAGAAACAATTTTTCTTCCCTCAGGAAATGGAGGATAATGTAGGAAGTGTACCTCACGAGAAGGTTTTATCTAGACTGAAAAACTGGCTGATGGAGCTAAAGTTATCCTATATGGGAGAGAAGCAATCTTAGTGAGAGTTGGGCAATTTATTGGGTGATCATGTTGTGTTTGTCCTTCATTTTCAAAGAGGACAATGGCATCAGGGAAATTGATGACATGACATGCAATTGACTTTGATTTGAGTGAGGGAAGGCTGTGCAAGGTCACCAGCCTCACTTTCTCCTCCAGAGCCATCTGGGTCCAGTGGCCAGATATTCATCAGGATGACTGGAGATAGCTCAGGATTCAGTGGGAGACACTGGCCCTTATAGGCTAAGGCCTTTTCACGTTCTCACTTTGAGTGAGGTAACACCCATTCAGTGCATAGGCTTCTTTAAGAAGTGAGTCAAGGGATGGCCCCTTTAATACAAAAAAAAAAAAAAACAATCAAACTGGGAGGGGAAGATCCTCAAGGTAGCTTGTCAAAAGAGAAAAAAGTTACTATTGACATTCACTCTGGAGGGCCCAAAATATAGCCATTAAGTGGAAGTTGGCAGGGACCTATCCTGATCCAATCTGTGAACTCCAGAGTGAAATGGGTTTGGAAGGGAGGAAGGAATCTAGCCAGTAAACCCCAAGTTAACTGAACAGCTTCTGGCCATCAAAATTTATGAAGAAGAAAAGGAAGGAGAGGCAGAGTAAGAAGAAGAGGGAGTGGAAGAGGGAAATAGAGAGGAAGAAGGATAGGGAGAGCTAAGTCACTGACTGGGCCCACATTCAAGCAGCTTGGACTACTCACAGATTGTATTTATCCTTTGTTTTCAAAGAGGACCATGGCATCTGGGAAATGAGGGCATGACTTGAAGTTGACTTTGATTTGAGTGAGGGAGGGCTGTGTGAGGTCAAAAGGTCAAGAGATTGGATGACCCTAAAGATAGCTGTAGAGCTAAAAAAAAACACCTGAAGTGAAAATGTAAAAAGAAGCTTCTGAGACATGAAGCCCCACTGGGAACAATATGCAGTAGGGAACAAGCCTACTATAGAATGCTCGAAATGACTTTGCTGGTGGACATTTCAACCTCAGAGGAAAGAAATGCTGTTTTACCTTTTTATTTGGATATATGTTGGGGTCCTGGTCCCAACTCTAGCCTTATCTTACCTTATAAAGGTCTTCGGATGTCTCTGGATTCTTGTCTCCAAGAATAACTTACCCCCACAGAACACCCAGGACACGGAAAGTATGATGCGAAACTGTTCATTCCGTTATAGCTTAACAGCACCACAAGCAAGCACAGGAACTAACTGAACTCCCTCAACTCACTCTCTCCACTCCCAGGCGGAACTGGAACTAAGTAGGAACTAACTAACTTCCTCTATCTCCCCAATTTATAAGCCTTGCCGGGCATGTCTTGCGGGGCCAATCATGTTCTTTCCCGAGTACGTTGTAAGAGACCAAGGAGCAACGTCCTTCCCGGAAGTCTTTCACACACTGCCACACAGAGTATCACTCTCGCGTCACTGTGCCCAAAACTCCCTTATCCCTGGTTCGTTAACCTCCAGGCAAAGCTGTCCCAACAAGTCCCTCAGAAAGCCATGGGCACCCCCTCTGGCCGCCCCCTTGTCACCTGTCATGTGGGAGCCAGTCGTGCACTCTCCTGAGTGCAGGGCAAAGGAGTATGTGTTAAGAGGAGTCTGTGTTTATGGGGCACGCTCAGTGCCACGTCGGCCTTTCCCAACCCAGCAGAGTCGGCCCCCACGACCCTGTGCTCAATGACATGTCAGCCTTTACAGCCCGGCAGAGTCAGCCTCCATATCTCCAAACCCCTGCTCCTCAGAGGTCATGTGCACTCCCTCTGACATCTTGTGACTGCCGCAGTGTCTCTCAACTCACGGCCCTAACAGATATACATGATCTTAATATGATATTAATATAAGTGTACCCAAGTGATATTCCTACACAGGTTCACCCTTTGACAGCATTTTCTTTGAACTATGTCCAGGTTTTTTTTTTCAAGAAGAGTCTGAATCACAAAATATTTAGAGTTAAGGGTAGACTTCTGGGGTCATATGAGTGATGGGGACTCCATTCAAATTAAGCATATGATTTCAGAATGGTAATAGCTAATATTCTAAAATTATGTTAAAGAAAAATACAAACTAGAAAAAGAAGAAATCTAAAAACATGACTTTCTGATTATCTGTGTTCCTATAAATCATCCTTATATAACCTCCCAAAGGAAGGCACACACACAGTGTGTGTATGTATATACGTGTGTGTGTATACATATATATATATGAAAAAATTTACATGATAATTTTGTTGTATATTTGAAGGGAATTGCAAGTTGTGCATAGTGGATTTGCAGTTTAATGTGCAACCATCTTTTTTTATTGCACTGTTATAGAAATTCTTATTTTATTCCATAAATTAAAAAGAAAAGAAAATAGGCAGCAAATGAAGAAGATGAAGCTAATTCAAATAAAATGAATGGAGCAATTCAGCCATTTCTTAACAGTAACTATCCTTTTAATAATACATCAAATCTTATATTTATATAACCTTAGTTTGGATAGAACTTAAAAGAAATCTATACCAGCCTATCTACCAATGTGAGAGTACTACATATAGCATTCCAAGTATTCATTTGTTTCAAATACCTCTAGTGACTGAGGAACTCATGTCCAGCAGACAGACCATTCTATTTTTGAAGATCTCTGATTGTTAGAAAGTTCTTCATTATATTGAATCAAAATCAATGTCATTGCAAATTAAACCATTTGTTCCTAGATCATTCTCTTAGAATCACATATGGTATGGCAATTTTATGTCTTGGTGAATTTCCATATGGTTTTGTATCCCTTATAGTGGGAGTGGGAGGTGGGTGTGGGAATATAAAGATTTCTTCCTTCCCTAAGGCTCTTCCATTAAACCACTTACCACTAGTCAAGATAATGGAATGAAATATCTCCCTTAGAAGTTTATGGACTTTCCAGAAGTATGAGCAAGGAAGGAATATAATGTTTTAGTTAAAAAAAAACTTTTGACTAATTTTTAATTAGCAACTGAGGCCCATGGGAACTCCCAATAAGGTTTCACAAGTACAATAAACTGTCCAAGGAAGTAGATCCAGCTGATACAAAAGATTTCTTGGAATGTGGACTAGAAGGATATACTTCAAAACAGACCTTTAATAATTAAATGCTCTAGGCAGTGAATAACCTCTTATGACAATGGAAATGTCATGCACTTTCAAGGCCTTTGTTTTTGGGAACCCTTTTGCAGACAATACTTCTAATGCAGTGGTTTCCTTTTGTCTTCCTTTGTAACCTTCTTTTGTCTGATAGCAAGCAGGCACATTAACCAAGGTCCTTTATTTATGAACAAGAAGAAAAGGAAGCATTTGGTTTTAACCACTCTTTTGTGAACAATAGTTATAATGCACTGGGACTGTTTGTGTCTGCAAAACTGACTCTTTTTTGTTTGTAGGATGACATTAGCCAAAATATTTTTTTTAATTGAGAAAATTATACTGAAGAAGAAATGAAGATTGGTTGAGAAAGAAAGAGAAAAAGGAAAGAGAAAAAAGAGATAAAGGAAAGAAAGAGAAAGTTGAGTACTTTTGAAACTTCAATAATCTTAAATCAATATTATTTGATGTTAGTCCATGAAAAGAGCAGAATGTGTAGGGCCTGCCTGATATGATATGAATTTATGAGTTATTCTTAGTATGGAGCATATTTAGATAGGGTTTTATAGTATTTATGTATATTTGAATTTTAAAATCTATATTTTTAAACTTGAGGTTAATTTATTCCTATGTAGGATCTGTTTTTCGTATGTGTTTACATTTATGCAG
The DNA here is from genome assembly GCF_028583685.1 of Petaurus breviceps papuanus. NCBI lineage: Eukaryota > Metazoa > Chordata > Mammalia > Diprotodontia > Petauridae > Petaurus > Petaurus breviceps. Next base: position 30,379,184 of record NW_027185771.1, read on the forward strand.
TGAAGACACTTTTACCTGTAGACAGGCATTGAATGTCATACAATGAGTAAAGTTATTATGGAAATTCTCTTATAAAAATCAGGTCTCTTGAGATGAGTACAATATACACATATGTATGTATATGTGTACAAATGTATATGTGTATATACTTACATACATATATACACATGTGTGTAGCAACTAATGGTACAGTGGATAAAGTACCAGGACTAGAGTTAGGAAGAACAAAAATTCAAATTAGACCTCAGATATTTAGCTGTGTGATCCTGGACAAGTCTTTTACGTTTAGTTTAGGTTTTTTTTTTTTCTTTTTGCTTTTTGGAGGGCAATCGGGTTAAGTGACTTGCCCAAAGTCACATGGCTAGTAATTGTGTGAAGTGTCTGAAGCCAGATTTGAACTCAGGTCCTCCTGACTCCAGGGCCATTGCTCTATTCACTGCCCACCTAGCCGCCCCTGGACAAGTCTTTTAATTCTGCTCATCTTAGTTTCCTCATCTATAGGAATGAGCTGGAGAAGGAAATGGCAAAATACTCCATCATCTGTGCCAAGAAAACTCCACAAGAATGTCATGAAGAGTCAGCTATGACTAAAACAACTAAGCAATAAATGCGTGTGTTTATGCAGGCGTATGCATGGGCGTATTATGCATATACACACACATACACACATATATAAAATATACATACAAGTATCTGTAAGAGGGGATATAATGGAATCTTGTTTTGCTCCCACAAAAGTTATTGGGAAGGGGTGGCTAGGTGGCACAGTGAATAGAGCACTGGCCCTGAAGTCAGGAGGACCTGAGTTCGACTCCGGTCTCATATACTTGACACACTTATTAGCCCTGAGACCTTGGGCAAATCACTTAACCCCAACTGTCCTGCCTTCCCCCTCTAAAAAAAAAGTTATTGGAAGATAATCAACAGCTGTGGGGAAACTCTTGCTTATCTTACTTTACTAAAACCCTGGCTTTCCTAGAACTATGTCAATGGCCCGAGGGAACTAGAAAGGTGGGAGGGTGGCACACAGCTCTGACCTTAGAAGAGAAGGGTAAGGTCCAGGTTAGGTCTCAAGTATTCCCATTACCATGCCTCTATAATCTGCATATATTAAGGGAATATAGATTATATAGAAGAAAATCTCGAGAAGTATGAGGAATTTGACTAACCTTTGAGAAATTTGGTTATAAAGAGAGAGAGAGAGAGAGAGAGAGAGAGAGAGAGAGA
>NW_027185771.1:30385410-30397605 GCF_028583685.1 Petaurus breviceps papuanus
CTGTATTCAAAGTAAGCTTTTAGTTGGATAATTTGTGATGCCCCAAACCTGAAATTTACATGTGCAAAGTAGTACCAGAGAACTTGTCAAAGCAAATTTAAGAGCATATGTTTCAAAGTAGCATTTGGAAATTTGAGCCAAAATCATTATTTCCTTATAAATAAATCAGATTGTAATTTGTAGAATATGTTAAGTTGATTGGGAATGAATGTTTATGTAAGGAAGGATGTTGTATTAATTTACTGCCTACGGGATCTTGTATGGTGCTAGTTTGCTAACCTTTATTAAAATACTGAGGAAAAACAAACTAGTCACCTTTAATAATTATTGTAGGAAGTATCAGACCTAAAATTGTAAATGTTCTTGATTCTGAGATTGTTAACCCTGCAATTTCAGAATCACAGAATTTCAGCATTGGGAAGAACTTCAGAAGTTAATCTAAGGTAAGTGATACCTGAATAAAATAATCTTTATTACAACATAACTAATAAATATGCATCCAGGCTTTTCATGTAGGCCTCTAATAATGGGAGCCTACTATCTCCCTGATGAACCATTTTTATTTGGGAATAGCTATAATTGTTACATAGCAAATCTAAATTTGTCTGTCCACTTTCCATTATTTGCTTAGAGCTCTGACTTCTGAGGACAATAAGGAAAGTCTCAGCCCTATTCAAATCCTTGAAGATAGTAGTCATTTCTCACCACTACTCCCACATCCCTGTACTTCTGAGTCTTGTCTTCTCCAAGTTAAACATCCTTCATTCTCCCTCCGTCACAGCTATTCTTTATGGAATGTAGCTTACTAAACTTGCTACATACACAGAAGCAATTACTCACCCTCCCTTCTATCTTCACTTATAAGATTACATACCTTTCTGGTATACATTCATGGTAGCTAAAAACGGTTAAGCCTCCATGATGCTAGGATCCAGTCTGTAATGATCTGACATTCTTGTCAATACATTTTGCATTACAATGTGATACAATGTCTACCAGGTATTAACTATTGCACAGAATAAAGCACTCAAGATTCAAGCTACCTTTGAAAATTTATTTTCAATAAATAAATAATTGAAAGAAAACTTCCCATGTTTCTCCTGGAGGTCAAAGTACAAGGTTGTTGTTCAGTTGTTTTATAGTCACGTCTGACTCTTTGTGACTCCAGTTGGGGTTTTCTTGGCAAAGGTACTGGGGTGATTTGCCACTTCCTTCTCCAGCTCATTTTACAGATGAATGACTCAGGCAATTGGGGCTAGGTGACTTGCCTAGGGTCACACTGCTAGTAAGTGACTGAGGCCAGATTTGAACTCATAAAGATAAATCTTCCTGACTATACTCCTGCTTTGTAGCCACCTAGCCACCCAAGGTATAAATTTCGAATTACAGTATTCAGCATAACTCGTTTCAGTTTGCTTTCCTTTGTATCCCCAATGCTCAGCCGAGTATGTGGCATATAGTAGGTGATTAATAAATGGTAGTTGACTAAATGTACTTGAAGAGCCGTCTGACAGGGTGGAGCCAAGATGGAAGAGTAAGAGCAGGGACTTCCTTAAGCTCTCCCCCAAACTCCTCCAAATACCTGTAAAAATGACTCTAAACAAAGTCTAGAGCTACAGAGCCAACAAGATGACAGAGTGAAACACATCTTCAGCCCAAGATAGCCTGCAAGTCTAACAGGATGGATCTATTGCGCCAGACTAGCTGCAGAGCTCAGTCCAGCATGGGTCACGCCAGCCCAGACAGGGCCAGAGCAGGCCCCACAGGACTGAATCACTGGCAGCCTTGCCAGTTTCCAGGTTTCTCAACCCACAAAAGCCAGAGACAGCATAGAAGGTCAATGGGAAAACTGTGGGACCTGGGTGAAAGAGGAGCATGGTCCAGCTGGGGTCCAGCCTCATTCTCTGGGTGGTGGTAGTGGTGGTGGTGGCAGCAGTGGCAGCAGCTGCTTCTGGAGCTCTGGGCCCACAGACAGTGGGGGATCCAGAGACTGATACACAACCCCTGAAGTCTGGGACAGTACACCCACCCCCACCCCACTGGAAGCAGAGTCATACCTTGACTAAGAGTAAGAAAGTCAAATATTTGACTGGGAAAATGAGCAAACAGCATTAAAAAAAAATCTGACTATAGAATCTTATTTTGGTGATGAAGAAGATCAAAACAGAAGGAGACAACAATGTCAAAGCTCATGGATCAAAAGCCTCCAAGAAAAATAAGAGCCACCTGACCAGAAGATGGTTAAATGGTTACTTTCTACAAACTTCTCCAACCTCAAAATGGAGGAATTATGCCTAAATCTATAAGACAGATAAGAAGACAGAAACCCCACATGAGAAAAAAAATCCTTAATTGACCTCAGAGAAGTTTAATTAACTGCTCCTATCTGCAGCCTTGAGTACAAATAAACTTGCAGGTTTGTGATGCATGGCCCAATTTTCAAAATTCCCTTATGATAGCAATTTTTCCTGAAGCCTCCCACCCCCACCCCTGGCCCTATCCCTCTAAGAGGCAATAGATGTGAATTCTTCCTAACCACTCAAGGTAAAGAAAGAGGGAAGGACAGAAGACTCAGGAAACAAGAATTGTCCTATGTGGCACTCAGAATAACAGGTTAGAAGGGAATAGAAAGTTAGGCCTAAAGGAAAAGGATAAGAAAACCATTATTCATGGCAGAGAACTAAGCTCAGGCACCCCTTTAATTTTGCCACATAAAGAACATTAGCCTTCCCAAGTGCCCAACCTTGGAAATGTGAATATCAGTGGAAGAGAAAGGAGCTGAATTGTTTCCCAAAGACAAGTGAAAGGTAATACTAGTAAAAACTTGAAATGCCAACAGACCAAGGGAGAAGAGGGGCATAAAAAAAGAAAAACAAATATCTCAAGCAAGTAAACCAAAGGAGAGAATGATAAAGGAAGCAGGAAGAATAAGTTGAAACTTAAAACATACACACACACACACTTGATAGATATAAGGAGAATGAAATCATTGCCTGATGCAGAATAGAAAAAAGCAAATTATCACCCCTGAATATAGATAATAACATTATTAATAGGTAAAACAGAGTCTATAAATCATCACCATAAAATTTTTCCCAAATTGCAATACAAGGAATGTTCATTTTTTACAATTTCAATAATTGTAAAATTGTAAAAAAAATTATAAAAAAATATTTTATAAGAAACTATAGAAAAGATGTTCAAGTATGAAAGAAAGGAAATTTGAATTACACAAGAATTTTCCACATTTATGAAAAGTCAACAGAAAGAATGGACTAGAATATCCATAAAAACTAAGATGATATGGATATAAAACTTAATAAAATGTAACTTAGGTTTTAGCTTAATCATCAAAAGAAAAAATAAGGGGAATCAACAGGAGAGTAGCATTTAAATCACTTCAACAAAAAAGAAAAAAAGTCATTTTTGAAAAGATTATGTGACTTGTGAACATTTCCAAAGAGCAGAAGCACAAGAAAAGTGCAGAACTACAATAAGCAACAAAATACTAATTGAAAGAAAACATTTATATTTTAAGCTCTGTTTGAATTCACTGATATATCTTTCCTCCTCTTTGATGCAGATCACAATATAGTCATTCCTCCTGCTACTGTGCTTTATCTGCTTGGAATTGTCGCAATTAAAACATCAGGAACATTCTGTTATTTCACTTTTATTTTATCTTTTGTGCTTAACCTCCCAAAAAGGAATATGAAATTCGAAATCATAAAAAAATAGTCAACAGATATAAAGACAGTAAAGATGAAGTGGATGAAAAAATGCATATGACCCATATTACAACAGGTACTATGACAGGAAGCCTATGAATTTGAAGCTTGGGTAAACATGTCATGATGGGGATGAAAAGGAAAGGGAAGTGAATAAGCACTTATTAAACATCTATGTGCAAGGCATTATGATAAATGCTTCCTGGAGATTATCTCATTTGATCCTCACAATTTTGTGAGGGAGGTGCTATTATGGTTCATATCTTACAGATTAGGAAACTGAGGTAGACAGAGGTTAAATGACTTGCCCAAGTTTACACAGCTAGGAGGAATATGTGATCCAAAGATCATTGAAAAGACTAATAGTAGGTTTGAGAAGGTTATGGTTTGTCACCAGTGATGGGGTATGCTTAAAAAAGTTACATATAGGAGAAAATGCTATATAGTGAGAATGAGAAATAACAAATTAATATTGTGAATGCTGCATTGGGACCTTTGACATGTTAAAATAATCAGAGGAAGGATTCCAGGCTGGTTTATAGAAAAGAAACAAACATTAAAAAAAATCATTTTTGATGAGGTGTGGAGAGATGGAAAGATAATATGAGGCCACAGAACCATTTACATATTGAACTAAGCTCCTCTTGTATTAATGCACCTAATAAAACTCAAGAGAAAAAGAGAAATCTATCCCCAAAGGCCAAAATCAATGATCCTTTTACAGATAGGACTCTTGGGGGACACAAATGCCTTACTATCAAAAAGTTTTTGAGGCTGCTACTTAAATACTAGGTTTATGATAGGAAAAATAAATAATATCTTTAAAGAAGTAACTCTAAAGTATAGAGGGGTAAAAACTGAAATATTTATTAGCATGTTTACCCATGAAAGACATAAATATTTGGAAATTCATTCATTCTCATTTAATTCCCTAGAATCAAATCATAGGACAAATTAGTGAAGCTTTTATACATAGTGACTTTATTGGTCACAAATATAAATTCATGTTTTTGACTTTGCACAAGCTTCTCCCCCTACACCATGACTGAAATATTATCCTTTCTTACTCTCCTCCTCTTGGGATTCCTGCCTCTGTTCATTACTCAGCTTATGTGCCACCAACTACACCATGCCCTTCCTATGATATGCCCTTCCTTCTCCTCAAATTAGTTCTCTTGTCATTCCCAGAATTACTCTGAATTTACTAAAGCCGGCTCATATAGTAGATAGAGAACTAGTGTTTTAGTCAAGAATATTTGTGTTCAAATTCTGCCCTTGTCATATAATAATTATGTGATCAGGGTCAATAAAATAGTGCCCTGCCCAAGGAATTTCTAATTGATCTACAGATAATTTTACATTGAGAGTTTCCCATGTTGATGTTTGCCAGTCTGAATCCCCACCTTAAAACACATTCTATATGTACTACCTACATAAAACCTCCTTTCCATTTTCCTTTTCTTAGGATGCAAGTTCCTTGAGGAGGAAGACTTTCATTTTTGTCTTTGTATTCCTTTTCATGTATTTCATACTTTTAAAGTTTTATTGCCATATTTTGTTTTTATATTTCATTTACAGATTATTCTCACTTTGTGAGAGGTCAGTCGTAACAAATCAAAACAAATCAAGCAAAGCTAATAATAAATAGATCTTATCTGAAAGTATCTGTGCCATTTCCCATCTGCAACACTTCCAGCTCTCTATGTTCTAATTAGCAAAAGTCATCATTTCTTTCTCCCATACCATGGATAACAAAGTGTAACTTCCTTGTAACAAATATGCATAGTCAAGCAAAACAAATTTCCTGAAGAGCTATATACAGAAATATATCAGTCTCATCCTGTAAGGCAAATCCATCACCTCTCTGTCTGCCATATATACCATGTTTCATCATCAGTTCTCTGGAATCATGAATGGTTACTGTAAAGATCTCAGTTCTTTCAGTTCTCAAACTTGTTTGTGCTTACAGTGTTGAGGCTATTGTATAAATTCATTTGTTCTACTCATTTCATTCCTATTGAGTTTACAAAAGGCCCCAGAGGTGTTGATTTTGTGATATTAATGTTAGAGTATGAATTGTTCATCTGGTTCTGCTTTCTCCATTCTGCCTTGTCTCATATGATTCTTCCCGTGTCTTTTGGAGATCATCAGTATCATCTTTTCTTACAGCACAATAGTACTCCATCACATTTATATGCCACAACTTATTTGGCCATGCCTCAGTTGTTAGTGAACTAATTCCTATTTTTTAAAACATAACAGAACACTATTACAAATATTTTTTTTTGTACAAATACAAACTTTTCCTCTTTCATGCCTTTTAGGTATAGACATATGTAATGGGATTGTAAATTTTTAAGATCTTCCCTGCCCCTAGGCTTAAGTACACCTGGAGCCTGTGGTGGGAGGCTTGTTCCTCAGGAGATATTTTTTCATTGGGCAGTAGGTCAAGAAGGTTGTTACATTCTCTAAGCCAGGAGAAGGCTATATAAGCCCTGATTTGAGGCTTTGCTTTGGGGCTCACTTTGAGAAGTGTTGTGTGATTTTATCAGATGAGACCCTGGGAAGCTGTTGAGAGCCCCTTGGCTTTGAAAAACCCAGATGTTGATGGTAACTATGATTTGGTATGGATGTAATGGTCAGACAGTTTGGAAACCTGTCTGCTTGATCTGTTTCTCTGTCTTGATAATTCTCTCTGTATACTCTGAAGTTCAGGGTGCTGACCTTTTTTCCCTGAACTAGGTAAATGATATATGTTTGACTGATTAAAGTAAGCTTGTTAACCCATTTTGAGTTGCTTTCCTTTATCAAAGCAGATCCAAGAACTTGTGTTGGCAGCCACCCTGGGGATGCTGGGGTGCTTGCCGCTGCAACATAGCAGTGGTGTCACTGGGTCAAAAGGCACACAGTTTTTCAGTAACTTTTTTGTGTTTAATTCCAAATCATTTCAAGATTGGTAGTATCCATTCACAGGTATAGCAACAGTGAATCACTGTACCTATTTTTCCACAGCAATGCCAACATTTATCAATTTTTTTTTCTGTCAGTTTTCCACATTGAATCATAGGAAGTGGACTTTCAATTATTTTAGTTTACATTTATCTAATTAGCAGTGATTGGAAGAATTTGTTTCTTTCCTGTATGACTATAGATAGCAGGTATTTATTTCCTTGAGAACTAGCTACCTGCAAAATATCCTTAGACTGTCAATTTTAAAGTGTTTTTTTTTCATTTTTATAAATATGAATCCATTCCTAAAGGAAATGAGAATTTTATCAAAGAAAGTTACTGTAAAAATGTTTCCCTACATATTTGATTCCTTTTTAATCTCAAATTTATTCAAGTTTTTGATGAAAAAATAATTTTATGCAATAAAACTATACATTTTATCTTCTGCTACAATTTCTATTCCTTCTTTAGCAATGAACTTTTCTCCTACCCATAGATTTAATAATTTTCCCCATGTTTCTCTAAATTGTGCATAATGTGATATTTTATATCTAGGTGGTATGCCCATTTGGACCTTTTCATTGTAAAAGGTATGAGGTAGTAATATGAATGCTATTCCTAGCAGTTTTTATCACATGGTGAGTGTGCATGTGTGTATTTATGTATAGAAATATATACATATGCACATGTGTGTGAGCATAGTATACACATACACACATAATGGGCATGTGTACACACAGTTTTGTGTGTACACATACAATACACATAGGGGATATTATATATAAATAATAATATATTCATATAATCATTGTATGTATGTGTGCATACACATGTATATGGCCTGTTATCAATGCACATATGTGTGTGTGTATAATATAAAATGTGTTTCATTGTATGTATGTATGCATATATGTATGTGTGTACATTTCTTAATTTTCATTTTCAAACTATACTCTGTCTGATGGAAATTAGGTGTCATATTCATCATAATTCTTCTAGTGTCATAGTTGATCATTTCATTGATCATAGCTCTTAGAACCTTCTAATTTTTTTTTCTTCAAAATGTTCTTTCTGGAAGACAAAAGGTCCAGAATATTAAGGGAATTAATGAAAAGAAATGCTAGGAAAGGTAGCCTACCCATAGCAGATCTTAAATTATATTATAAAGCAGCAATCATCAAAACCCTTTGGTACTAGCTAAGAAATAGAGGGATAGATTAGTGCAATAGTAGTAAATGTCTATAGTCATAGTAGTAAAAGACTATAGTAATCTACAGTACTACTATAGTAATCCCAGCTTTTGGGATAAACACATACTATTGACAAAAACTTCTGGGAAAACTGGAAAATAGTATGGCAGACACTGGGCATAAACCATCATCTGACATTGTATACCAAAATAAAGTCCAAATGGATACACACTTTAGATATAAAGGCTGATACTATAAAATATTAGGGGAACAAGGAATAGTTTATCTGTCAGATTTATGGAGCATGGAGGAATTTATGGCCAAAGAAGAGAGAGAACATTATGAAATGCAAAATGCATGTGTCTGATTACATTAAGTTGAAAATTTTTGTACAAACAAAGCCAATGCAACCAAAATTAGGACAGAAGCAGAAAATGGAAAGAATTTTTACAACTAATATCTCTGATGAAGGCCTCAATTCTAAAACATATAGAGAACTGAGTCAAATTTACAAGAATATAAGTTATTCCCCAATTGATAAATGGTCAAAGGATATGAACAGGTAGTTTTCAGAGGAAGAAATTAAAACTACCTATAGTCATATGAAAAAATGCTCTAAATCATTATTGATTAGAGAGATGAAAAACAAAACAATTCTGAGGTACCACATCATACCTGTCAGATTGACTAACATGACAAAACTGGAAAATGATAAATGTTGGAGAAATCGTGGGAAAAATGGGACAATAATTCATTGTTGGTGGAGCTGTGAGCTGAACCAACCATTCTGGAAAACAATTTGGAACTATATTCAAAGGACTGTAAAAATGTGCATACCCTTTGACTCAGCATTACCATTTCTAGGACTGTATCCCAAAGACATCATAAAAGTGGGAAAAGGACTCACATGTACAAAAATATTTATAGCAGCTCTTTTTGTGGTTGCAAAAAACTGAAGATTGAGGGGATGCCCATCAATTATGGAATGGATGAACAAGTTGTAGTATATGAATGTAATGGAATAGTACTATTGTGCTATACTGAAAGATGAGCAGGCAGCCATCAGAAAAAACCTTGAGAGATTTATATGAATTGATGCTGAGTGAAGCGAGCAGAGCATTGTATACAATAACAGTCACAGTCTGCAATGACTAATTTTGATAGACTAAGCCTTTCTCAGTAACGCAAGGACCAAAAACAATTCCAAAAGACTCATGATGGAAAAGTCCATCCAAAGTCAGAGAAAGAAATATGGAGCCTGAATGCAGAGCAAAGCACACTGTTTTCATTTTCTTTTGTTTTGTTTTTTCTTTCTCATGGTTTCTCCCATTCATTATAATTCTTTTATACAACATGACCAATGTGAAAATATGTTTAATAGGAATGTATATGTAAAATCTATATCAGATTGTAGGCTGTCTTGGGGAGAGAGGGAGAATTGTTTTTTTAAAGCAATCGGGGTTAAGTAACTTGCTCAAGGTTACACGGCCAGTTATTATTTCTGGGTGTGGTGCTGAGTATCTGAGCCCGGATTTGATACAGGTCATCCCGACACTGGAGCCAGTGCTCTTACTCGCTGAGCCACCTGGCCACCCCTATGCAATTGGGGTTAAGTAACTTGCTCAAGCTTACACAGCCAGGTGTTTCTGGGTGGGTGCTAAGTGTCTGAGCCCGGGATTCGATCTCCAGGTCTTCTTAACACTGGAGCCGGTGCTCTTACTTGCTGTGCAACCTGGCCGCCCCGAGAGGGAGAAATTTAAAACTTATGGAAGTAAATATTGAAACTAAAAATGAATAAATTAACTAAAAAATAAAAAGCATTAATTGCAAAAAAAAATGTTCTTTCTACATAAATTGTTCTCCTTGTTGGTGCTCTGAAATCATTTCCCACATATCTTCCCAAATTCCTTTGAAACCATCCCGTTCAACATTTCTTACAATATAAGAGCATTCTGTTGCATTAACATACCACAATTTATTCAGTTAAGCACCTAAAAGACACAGCGGATAGAGTGCCAGACCTGGTGTGAGAAAGACTCATCTTTCTGAGCTCAAATCCTGTCTCAGACCCTTACTATGTTAGCCTGAGATGTCACTTTTTGCCTCAGTTACTCATCTGTAAAATGAGCTGAAGAAAGAAATGACAAACCACTCCAGTAACTTTGCCAAGAAAACTTCAAAAGGGCTCATGAATTGTTGGACATGACTGAAATTACCGAACAACAACTCCTTCAGTTTTTCCACAACTCTTAAATAACTGTATAGATTTTAGCTCTTTACTGCCATAAAATGGATTACCACCAGAATCTGTGTATCTATGAGTCTTTCTCTTTCTTTGATATCTTTGGAATATAACCATACCAGTTGTATGTCTGGGTCAACTATGCACAGTTCAATATATTTGGAGTCATATTTCCAAGTGGCTTTCCCAAATATCTGCGCCAATTCACAACTCCACCTACATTTCATTAACGTGTCAAGTCATCATTTTTAATAGCCCCTTTACTCAGTGCTTTATCTGAAAGTTTTTTTTTTCTCTTCCCTACTTATTTGTTCTATCAAAAAAATAAACTGGGAAAATCCACTCTTTTGTCCCATGTAGTTTCATTTATGATTCTTGAAATAGAGCTTTGATAAACCTGGCTTTTATGAAACCTACTAGGATTCAAATGGAGCTCCTTGCCTACGGCTTAATACTGAAATCACTCTGGCTTTCACTGATTGGCCAATAATAAGTCCCAGCCCAACTGTCACTTGGTCATTTTTTTGGGTTTTGATGGCTCAGAGTGAGTACAAATAGCAATGATTACTGTTCTGACCAGAAACCCTGAAGGTCTTCCTTTCCCAGTTTCAGTTTTGTTTTTTTTTTCAATAGGCAAAACTTGGCCATCTTTTGCCTCTTTTCTTACCTAGCCTTAAAGCAATAAATAGGTGTTGCCTCAGACAAACTTAGACCTACAAGACTTTAGCTTAAAAAGGCCAAGGTCTTTCACTACATCTGGGATCATCTCTAGTAGTCCTGCCACTGGACTCAAACATCTCTAGAGGAGAGGGTGAGGCTGATTGCTTTGCATAGTTCTGCTTCATTTAAATCCAGTTCACTTGCCAGTAAAAACATTATCCTTTTGATGTCATTGATCCTCTTCCAGAAGCTATAAACAATAAATGAACCAAAAAAAAAGGAAGAAGGTGTTTTCCCCATACTCTCCAAGATCCACTGACCCCAATTCTGATTTTGTTGCTTCATTCCCTTCTCTTCCTATTATGGATAGATCATGAAAATTGACCTTGGCTTTGGCCTTTACTGCTTTATGACTGCTATGTAGAGTTGAGTGTACTAGAAAATGTTTAATAAGAAGTTCTTCCAAACTTTAAATGTATACATGACATATATTTAATTTTTACCTCCATTAACATTTTTTACATCATATCCTATGTCTAGACAATTAACAAAACAATAAACTAAGCCCAGATAAGTAATGTTTGCTGATTTTGAGGTTTAAATATTCACACAGAAAATTTTACAATTGGTTCTCAAGAGCCAGTTCCAGCTACATTAGCATACCTCTGGAATGAAGACAGAGATATCCTCCAGTGGTGATTAAAGCATTAGGCAGAGATCCAATTTATTTAATTTAAGAGAATGATGGGGGGGGGGGGCAAAGCTAGGAGGACTACATATCTCTAAGACTATACCAGCAGTACCAGAATGTGCCTGAGTGATTAAAAAATTGTTATTGCTAATGGCCTCCGCCTGGCAATTTCTTTGTAGCTACTTTGAATATATTGTGTATTTGACTTCCATGGAAGTCTTCTTCCCCCCCCCCCATATACCCATACATATATAGAATGTAAGGGTAGTACTTGTAATAGTTTAATATGTCTTTATATCATCAATTTCAACAAGATGACTAGGAGATAGTAGCTACTTAAGTGCTTGTTGAATGAATTAATTTTCCCATGCATGCCTACTGGACTGGAAAGAGCATAGGACTTAAAATCAGAGGACATGGATTTAACTCTAGGCTCTGCCACTCATTATGTGACTTTGGACAAGTTGCTTCTCTTCTCTTGGAATATGTTTCTTCATGTACAGAAGTCCCTTGCAGCTCTAAACCCAATTATTTCTCTAATTCAAGTGTAAAAGAGGGACATGAATGAAATGATATATTGACAACTTTCTTTTTAGTTGTAGGTACTGAATTGGAATGAGACATTCCCTAAACATCAGATTGAGCATACTCAGTTCATAGTCAGAAAGATTAACCTTAGATATAAGGTTCTCTCTCTCACTCTCTCTCTCTCTCTCTCTCTCTCTCTCTCTCTCT
>NW_027185771.1:30397705-30688854 GCF_028583685.1 Petaurus breviceps papuanus
ATATATATATATATATATATATATATATATATATATATACACACACACATATATATGTCTGTATATGTGTATAAATATATACATACTTTTTTCTTCATTTTTGTGTCTTCAGCACATAAGATTGAGCCTTGCATATTGTAGGGGTTTAATAAATATTTATGAATAAATCAATTATTAGCTTTCTTAAAAGTGGGAATTTACCAGGTATTGGAGGGCAGAGCAAGGTAAGTCATAGGAGCCTTTGCATCCAGGACTACTCTCTGCCCAGATCTCATTCTCATCAGAGTCTTGAGACCACTTCAGTATAGTTCGATCACCTACAGAGACCTACTTTAGGGTTGGTTGCCAATTTTTCCTTGGCATGTCAAAGAACGTCAGGGTTATTTATTCCTCAGGGATCCAAATATGTGAGAGGGCAGCTGGATTCCCTTCCTTGATTGTTTATTTCTTCTACCTTATGCTTTTATCACCATGGAAACTGGAAATTGTTGGGGGCAAATCTCAGTTCTTTTGCAAATCAAGCCATATTACAGATAGAAATTAAATATGTTTATTTTAATTTGTTAGGTTTTTAAATTCTAAAAACATCTAACCTGTGGTCCCAAGCTGTATCAGCAATGCCATATTCACAATGCCTATAGAGATTACAAATATGCTGATATAATTATCCATCACAAAATACGTCAGGTTTGCCATATGGGGAAATAAACTAGAAAATTTATTAAGATACCAAAAGACTGAGTCCCAAAACCAGAAAGTAAAAGCCATCAGAGTAGTTATGACATTGGCACAGGTAGATAAAGTAGAAAGCACCCACATTCTCAAGCCTTTAAAACAGAACAGGCTACCTCAGGCAAAGGTCCTCCTCTCCCCACTCACAGCAACCACCCAGCGCGCTCCCAGCAGCTCCGGCCCCTGGCAGTGCTCAGCAGGGGTCCTAACTAAAAAAAAAAAAAAGGCAACCGCAACTGCCGCCAACCGCCAACTGCAGGACCGTTAGCTCGGCTTTTCACTTTCTCTTGCTTTCCGCTTTCTCTTGCTCTGCTATGTCAGCACGTCCATGGGGCATGGGAGATCTTTAAATCCCATAACCCTTACACAAGCATAGAATGTTATGTCATGATATACAATGATAGAATATTCTCATAAATAAAACTCTTATGAAACCAAAGCTATACTTGGCAATTCTATAACTTAGGGAAAATTCAATTTAAAAAAGGAAAGAAATAAAGTCTGAAATTCCCAAATCTTGTCACCTGTCACCATCATTACTGATACCACATATCCAATATATTGTAGTTCAGATCTCCAGGCCAAATGGTTTATGGGAGGTCCATTTTGATTGAACATACTTGTATCACCATGCTAGTTATGGGGGAAGGCAAAATACTTGGGAATTTATGCCAAAGAGAGAAATTTTCTATCATTCCTTTCCCCAGGGATATGAAATCTGGGAAACTTTATGTACTACGTAAAGTGAGAGAGAATAAACTGATGATGGCAATGAAAGCTGAAGGCTCTTTTACTTTTAACCTTAGTAACCTTACCTTTCTTCCATTTTTTTTCCTGCATTTTCTATGGCTTAAATTGGTCTGTGAGCTCTCTATGTTTCCATCTCGTTTTTTTTTTTTTTGAGATAACTTCCCCTGTTCTTCCTCATCACAATAATTTATTTCTAGTTCATCAGCATTTTATATTTAAATACTTCTGATCCCTCTTATGTCAACTAGCATTTTCCATATCTTCTTGGTTTCCTTTTCTCTGAACTCTTTGAAATCCACTCACCCCAAATAGGTCACCCATAATAAGGTCACTTGTTGATTTTCCTCTTCTTCTTGATCATGAACTCTTACATGGCCAGTTACTTCTAAAGTCTCCATGATTCCTGCTTCAGCAAGAGAATTGGGTTCCAGAATAGCCATTACTATTATTTACTAAGGTATCAAAATATTAATAGTTACTATGAGTTTTGGCAGAGAAAAATATTCCAACAGAAAATTAAATTGTGTGATACTCCCATTACTACTATAATATGCTATGATTACTGTTTTCCAAAATCTTCATGTATTTCTTCTTTCCTTCTGGGTGGTCTATAATATATTCCTAACACAACAAGAGTCCTGTTTCCTTTCAAGTAATCCTTATCACAAATACTTTCCACCATATTTTGAACCATTGTTCCCTGGCATTCCCCACAACATAATCTTGATTTGCAATGCTACCACTCACTCTACCTTTTTAAAAATTATGCTTCTGTTGAAGAAGGCATACCATTCCAAAGCCTTACTTTTAACATATGGCTCCACTATACCAAGTCTTAAGCTGTCTTTCCTCAGGGTAATCAGCTCACATCTTGTCAGAAGAGCTTCAAATGTGTTATTTCACTTATGCTCTTCAGGAATCCTTTCTTTCCTCCTCTATTTCATATTATCCAACTTCAATTTCCTAATACAGTTTATAATTTCTTTTTGTCTCTCCTGATCTCTCCACTTTTCTTCTTCTTAAAATCCCTCTATTTTTTAAAAAGAATCATTTATTTTTCTTGATACCCTGGAAAGTGGAAGGACATTCTCCCTTTTACTTTATTCTTTAATAGAGAAATTAACTTGAACTTTGAATGTATATAGCTATTATTTCATTGAATATCAACTTCTCCAGAATGCTTTAAAATATCATTTTCCATCTTTAGATATGTCAAAATGTTAAAAAATATGAAGTAGGCAACATGAAATCTGAGGATTGAGTAAACTAAGCTGACAAGGAGAGCAAGGTAGAGATTTTATTCAAACATTTGGATTTTTGTAGAACTTCATATCTGAGGTCTTTAGAGATCCTTCCAGCTACCAAAGCCTTATGCAAGTTACCTTATATTTATTTGGTATGTATTTTGTCTCTACTTGTATGTAGAAATTTTATTTCACCTGATATAACTAGTAATCGTTTTGTTTTGGGGGTTATCTCCAGTTCTTAAGCATGCTACCTCATTCCAAGTCAGCACTTCCTAAATGATTGTTGAGTGGTTGATGGATGATAGAAATTCTAAAAAGTTCTACTACTAGAGGATCCATGATGATGAAAAGACTTTAGTATGCTCACAGCAACAGCATAGTCTGAGGATGGGCGGAGCTAAAATAGAGTAACTAGCATCTTATATATGCATATTTTGGCCATTGCAACCCATGACACAAAGAAAATACAAAATGGCCCTCAGTCCTATAGTGCATTGATGGTCAGTAAACTGGTATTTACTAAGTGCTTACTATATTCCAGGCACTGGGTTGAGAGCTGAGGACACAGCAAAAGATAGGCAAAAGATAGACCCTCTTCTCAAGAAGCCCATGGCCTAAGGGGGGCTGTAGTGAAATAAGTAACAGTCCAGTGGTGGTTGCAGAGTGGTAGGAAAGGGAGAAGAGGTTGCTGAAATGATCATTTTTAGACAATCTATAAATTTTAATTTGAATGTTAAAATGATAAAGGATTATCTTAATTTAAAATATCTGTCTCCATTATATTTTTTATTTTCAGCAAAATTTTATTTTCTGAATACATACATACATACATATATACTTGGGCACAGCCCAGATTTGTATAAATATGCTACATTTTTATTAGTATTATTCCAATTACTTTAATAAGTAATTGGACATTGCTGAATTATAGAATTGATCTTAAATTTTAAAATTTCTAAAAAAAGGTTTTCTTTTTTTACCTTATTTCGTCTCTAAAATGGTCCTGTTGGACAAGTGGATTATCTAACAACAATTAGGATATTCTTAATCACTAATACTGAGGAGATAAATATCAAGGCAGTATCATTTTGAAATATAATCTACTCTTCATTTCTGTCAAGGCATAGCACTGCTATTCCCTACTCTGTTTTTATTATACCCTAAGGCACCTCTAATTATCTCAAGGGATATATTTTTAAAAAGAAAACACTCTAAACAAAATTAATTTTAATATTCTTTAATTCATTTTGAGAAGAGGAGGAGGAAGAAGAGGAAAGAGGAGGAGGAAGGGAAAGAAAAAAGAAGGAAGAAAGGAAAGAAGGAAAGATAGAGGGAAGGAGAGAAGGAGGCAGGGAGGAAGGAAGGGATAGGAGAGAGGAAGAAAGGGAAGAGGTCATGACACATAGCCATAGTTTATTCATTTCTTCTAATAATGCTTTATAGAGGGCAAAAGCACAAAAACTTGTACTCCATTGCTATGGGAATGGGAATCTGAAGATTTTCCCTGCCCCTTGGCCCTCTGATAGGCTTAAAGTGACTCTGAGAGCCTTCCCTGATTTGAAAATATAACTCTTCCCCCTAATAGGCTGAATGTGATCACATGGAGCCTGTGTCAGGAGGCTTGTTTCTCAGGAATGCCCACACCCTGACTGGGCAGTGGGTCTGGAGGGTTGTGACATTCTCTGAGCCAGGAGAAGGCTATATATACTCTGATGTGAGATTTTGCTTTGGGGCTCACTTTAAGAAGAGTTGTGTGATTTGATCAGATTAGACACTGGGCAACCATTGAGCTCCCTGGCTTTGAAAACCCAGATGTTGGGGCTTCCCTCTCTGGTAACTGACTAGGTATGGATGTAATGGTCACACAGTTGGAAGCCTCTCTGCTGATCTGTTTCTCTGTCTGCTTGTGACTTCTGTTTGTATTCTCTGAAGTTCAGGGTGCTGACATTTCCCCCTGAAGTAGGTAAATGACATATATGTTTGATTGATTAGAGCAAGATTGTTAACCCATTTTGAGTTACTTTCCTTTACAAAATCAGGTCTAGGAACCTGTGTTGGCAGCCACTCTGGGTATGTTAGGGTGCTTGCTGCTACATCCATGGCAATGGATTTCTCTCTATTTGTTACTAAGACACTTCCTGTCATGAAAATCAAGTTTTAATTTATGCTAGTTTTCCCATATCTTGATATCAGAGATAGAGTTTGTAGGTTAAGTTGAAACATATTGTGGTCTGACTCTTCTTACTTGCATATTACCTCTCTCTTCTTTTATTAAATCAATCCTTCACAATAGTGTTATGATTTCTATCCTCTTTAAGATACCAAAATCCCATATCTAGGATGAAAAATCTTATTACAAATAAAATAGCTTTCTTCTTAAGAGCCTCTATTACCCACATCAAATAAGCTAAACCATTACTTGGTTTTCTTTCCCAAGAATTGGAAGGAATATTTAAATCTGGCTGACTGACCAGGTCAGTCTGTATCATATGCTAATATCAGAGAAGTTCATGAATCTGGAAGAATTTGTTTACCAGAGCGTGGCTCCCTAGGGAAGAACACAACACATCTGTAATTCTAAGGAGACAGTAATGAGCCAAAACTGGCAGGATCCTAAGCAGAGCACAGCTGTTCCAGATGCAGATAAATAAGAAGCACGACAGGAGATCTCTAATAGGAGCTAGTTTTTCTTCCATATATGTATTTATATATACACACAATAAGTTGAACCATTGGGTGTTGAACACTTGATAGCATTGTTTACCTAAAACTCATTTAAACTAGTCAACAGTTTGGATTTCAAACATAAGTATCTTCTTTTACTAAGATCGTGAAAATCTACACTCTATGAACCATATTCACATTCTTACTAGAGGCAGCTAGGTGGCACGGTGGCTGGAGTGCTGAAGTAAGGAATACTCATCTTCCTGAGCTGAAGAAGGAAATGGCAAACCACTCCACTATTTTTGCCTAGAGAATCCCAAATGGTATCATGAAGAATTGAACATGATTGAAACAACTAAACAATAACAAGTAAATCTAGAGTTTCATCTCATTTACACAGCTTTGAAACTCAGGTTCCTTTTCTTATGTTTTCAAAGAAAGATCTGTGCCCTTTCTCAGGTTATTACCTTGGGAGTAGGGATGGACCTTTCTTCAGGGAAAGTTGTTTTTTTGTTTGTTTCTTTTGTAACTAGGTGAAATGTGCACATGAATACAACATATTTTCTCTTACCACCTTCCTTTTACTATCTGTAGATTGGCACTTATGAGATAGATGATTGAAAGCTGACCTTGATTTTAAAAAGACATGGGCTTAACTCCTCCCTGAAATATATACTGGCTGTGGGATCCTTGCCAAGTAATTTAGAATCATATCATCATGCCCCCTCCCATCTTGGTCAGTGTGGAAATGCAGTAGACACTTATGACTTAATCCCAATGGTGATTGGTACAGGAATTTGGTAAAGCTCTTGGCAGTCTTTCATTCCTAGGGGATCTCTTCATATTAGTGCTGGACTAAGTGGGGATACCATATCAGTTTTAGCCCTATACAGCTCAAAGTTTCTGAACTCAATCAATCTACCAGTATTACCCTCCCTTACTTGTAGGAATTATAGGTATGTACTACTAAACACTGAGGCAATTTTCTAAGATTATTATGTTGCAAAAAAGTTTTCAATAACTATTGGTTTAACAAATTCATAACCAAAAATTCATTTTATTACAGAAATTATTTTAATTTCTGGTTCTGATCATATCTATGTTTATGTAATCTCTCCCACAAACCTTTCTTGATCCTCCCAGGTTATTAATGATCTTTTCCCTCAGATATAGCACACTAATTTGTACTTCTCTATCTCACTTATCATTTGCTATTTTGCTTTGTGGCTTTCTCAGATTTTGTGCTATCTGCTAAATAGACTGGAAGCTTCATGATTTCAGGATCCATCTCTTATGTAAACTTTGTATTCTTTCAATTATCAGCACAATGCTCACTTGTAGTAGATGATTTGTTGGTAAGGTGTTATTTCCTTTGTTTGTTCATTTTACTAGAGAGACATTAAGCTGCTTTTTCCTACCCATTGCAACTGCAAATAACAGCAAAGGCAAGGAATACTATCTACCATTCTCTGAGGGAGCCTCAGTGCATCAGAATTCCATGATTTGTGCATTAGCACAAGTTTATGGACTGTATCAGAAGGCATGTCTTACCAAAGAGAACCCGACAGCACAGTACTCTTTCTGATCACAAAAAAACATTGGTTAAAAGCTGGAGAAGCCTGATGCTGTGGGACCTAGCTTGCTGAGCAGGAGTTAGCTGCATTATAACCAATAACTTGAGGTGTTTGGAATCCTGGGACTACAGAAGAAAAGGATTTAGGATAGTGACTTTCCATGAATGGAGCAAGTAACTCTTTTCCAGAATGATGACAAAGTCCTGCAACAAAGAGTGAACAACAGATCTTAATGCTGACTCTTGGGTTTTTAACACTGACCTCACAAGTTTCCCTGGTAATTAGTTATTCACTAAAACACAAGCCTATAAGAGATAACATCCATTTCATATGAGGACAGGAGGGTTGAGAATGGTTCTGTTTTCCATTTAATTTCCTGCCTGTTACCTTGCTGTCCTTTCTTAATTAAATTCTTTGTGTTTTTGACTTGTAGATCATGCAATGTCTATGAATGTAGACTGCACAAGAATGGGTGTTTTGCTACATTTTCTGCTACATTCTGCTTAACTTTAGTATCCACTGCCTCTAGCTTCTGGCTCAGCTAAACTCCTTTGCTCTCTCTTCCTCTGGGAAGATGTGATAGTAATGGCAATTAAAGATTCCCCTGTATTGGCTTGGTTTTCAAATTGATTGTGTTAAAACCCAGAGTTTGTTAATCCCACCTGTGGGATGGGCTTGTTGATGTGAAAAGAAAGTCCTGAATTGGGAGGAGCTGGTGATGTAGATTTGGAGAGACACAAGAGAGAGGCGGAAGATCTTTTTGGAAGCAGCACCTCATGGAGAGGGAGAGACTAAGAGAATTGCTGGTGGCCGCTTTGAATTGCCCTGGACTTTTGAGACCTGCCCCCTGAGCTGCCAAGGACTGAGGAGACATGGCTGTTTTGCTGGTACTTTGTCTGTCTGTTTTGATGTTATTTTGCCAGATTTGTCCACTGGTGAAAGACTGTCTTGTTGAAGAAGTCCTGGAACCTGGCTGTTCGCTATGAAGCGCTGAGACTGTCCTGCAGACAGAGAGTGAATACTGTCCACTGGTGAGGGACAGTGCTGTTGTTGCAGGGGTCTGGAGACTGTCCTGCAGACAGAATGAATACTGTCCACTGGTGAAGGACAGTGCTGTTGTTGCAGGGGTCTGGGAGCCTTTCTGTTGGTTCAGAAGCCCTGAAGAAGGATTTTCTTGTTGTATGTTTACAGAAATCCTGGGAGAGGGCTTTGCTAATGTGTTCAGGGGTTCTAGGACTGTTCTACAGACAGAGGATGAATTCATGAAGGGACTGGCAATGTATCTTATGGCCTTGCTAAGCCTTGTCTCCCCAGGAACTAAGATTGCTGAGAACTTGCCTCCTGTCAAGATGAAGAAAAGACCTCCATTTGGGTATTAAGTGCTGTGTTTAAACTTGATGTAACTCTGGGGTAGATTCAATTGTGATCCAGGGGTGGGGAACTTTTGACCTTATGTTTGGAAACTAATCTACATTTGAGAAGAGGGGCTTTGTGGTGGACTTAATTAAGGTATAGCCTCGGGGTGGATAAGTATTTAGGACAGAGACTTTGTAATTGATTGAATGATTGGAAGGTCCTGGGGTGGGGTAGTCCTTGGAGATTATTTAATCACACTTAGTAAATGCTGTATTTTGAATGATGTCATGTTTTGATCTTCTCTGTTCTTGGTTTGTCACTGAATAAAATAGAGAGCACCTATGCTGGTATTTTGAACCTGGGAAGTTGCCTTCTTTTGGCATTACATTACAGAAGAGCAAATCCTATCACACTTTCCTAGACTAAAACCTATAGATTTTTAAAAGTTCTTTTAGAAAATTAAAAAAACAAAAGAATACAAAACACCTTTTTCTTATTGTGAACAAAATATTTTACTGTCATTCTCTCAGAGTCTGTGCTACTAATTTTTAAAACAAAAGGTTCTCATTTTCAGGTAGCAATCTTTTGGAACAGTTAGATGGCACAGAGGTAGTGTCCTGGGTCTGGAGAAAAAAAGAACTAAGTTGTTCAAAAAACCTGAGTTGTTCAAATCCAGAGTCAGACCTGCATGACATTAGGCAAGTCACTTAAACCCTGTTTGAGGGTAAACAGTTTCCTCACCTATAAAAGGAGGAAAATAAAAGTACCTCACTTGAAAGGTTGTTTTGAAGATAATATTTATTTGTTTATATTTTTTAAAACAATTGGGGTTAAGTAACTTGCTCAAGGTTACACGGCCAGTTATTTCTGGGTGTGGTGCTAAGTATCTGAGCCTGGATTTGATCCCTAGGTCATTCCGACTCTGGAGCGGGTGCTCTTACTTGCTGAGCCATCTGGCCACCCCTTATTTATTTTTTAAGAGAAATTATAATTATTAGCAATTGGGGTTAAGTAACTTGCTCAAGATTACATGGCCAGGTGTTTCTGGGTGGGTACTAAGTGTCTGAGCCCTGATTCGATCCCAGGTCATCCCGACTCTAGGGCCAGTGCTCTTACTCACTGTGCTACCTGGCCACCCTAAAGATAATATTTATTAAAAAGGGCTTGGCATATAGTGGGCACTATAGAACATTGTTATTTATTATCAACATCATCTTCTGTAGGACAAAGAACAATATCCTCTTACCTAATATCCTTGGGCTCAATTTTCTGTTTATTCATTTACTTGTAGTTTACAACATTCAGTTCCACAAGCTTTTGAGTTCCAAATTTTCTCCCCCTCCCTTCATCTGCCCTCCCCTCCATGGCAGCATGCAATGCAATATAGGTTCTACAAATACCTTGGCGTTAAACTTTAGTCAAGTTGAAAAGAATTATAACCAATGGAATGAACAATGAGAAAGAAGAAACAAAACAAAACAAAAAAGAGAGAGAGCAACTAGTTTGCTTCCATCTGCATTCAGACTCTGTAATTCTTTCTCTGGATGTGTATAAACCTTTCCATCATGAGTCTTTTGGAGTAGTCTTATAGCTTTACATTGCTAAAAGGAGCCCAGTCTATCAAAGTCAGTCATCACTAATACAATGTGTCTGTAATTGTGTATAATGTTCTCCTGGTTTTGCTCCCCTCATTCAGCATCAACTTATATAAATCTTTCCAGGTTATTATGAAGTCTGTCTGCTCCTCTTTTCTTGTAGCACAACAGTATTCCATTACATTTATGTACCACAACTTGTTTAGCCATTACCTAATTGATGAGCATCCCCTTGATTTCCAATTCATTGTCACCACAAAAAGAGCTGCTATAAACATTTTTATACATATGGGTGCTTTTTTCCCACCTGTATGATCTCTTTGTGATATAGGTCTAGAAGTGGTATTGCTGGGTCAAAGGTTTGCAAATTTTTATAGCCCTTTGGGCATAATTCCAAATTGCTCTCTAGAATAGTTGGATCAATTCACAACTCCACCAACAATGCATCAGTGATACAATTTTTCCACATCTTCTCCAGCATTTATCATTTTTCGGTTTTATCATGTTAGCCAATCTGACCAGTGAGATGTGATACCTCAGAGCTCTTTTGATTTGTATTTCTCTCATCAATAATGATTTAGAGCATTCTTTCATGTGGT
The DNA here is from genome assembly GCF_028583685.1 of Petaurus breviceps papuanus. Classification (NCBI taxonomy): domain Eukaryota; kingdom Metazoa; phylum Chordata; class Mammalia; order Diprotodontia; family Petauridae; genus Petaurus; species Petaurus breviceps. Next base: position 30,408,223 of record NW_027185771.1, read on the forward strand.
TATAGATATGGGTTCACTTTTTTTCTTTCAATAACTCTTACTAATTCTATAGTTGTTTACACTTAGAGACTTTTCTTGACTGGTAGTTATCTCAGATACTATCCAATTTTCAGTCTCTGAAGGCTATAATAACCTAGGTAATGAATATCTAGTTAATAGCTAACAAACAACTCTGGGGTCCATGATTGCAGTTTTCAAATACTAAAATTCTTCAGTTATCTCATAGAGAAGAGTTTTTAAATAAAGGCAAAGAGTGACACCAAAGAAATCTTCAACCTATGATCTTAAAGTACAGATTTAGGGACTAGACTCATTACTTCATTTTTTCATCTTAGTGAGATGCCTGAGCACTAAGAGTTTAAGTACCTCTCCCAGGGCCACAAAATGTTAAAATGTACACCCAAATAGGTATGACTTAAGGTAAACTGAGACAAGGGTGAAGGCAAAATCCTATAAAAATCACAGAAAGGAATTATTTTGAGGGGGAGGGGAAGAGAAGAAATGAAATCATGAATTACTTCATCAAAAAGTATCCTCTGAGCTAAGTTTTGAATGAATTATAGGATTTCAACAAAGACATGAAAGAAGTGTGTATCAGGAATAGGAGATGGGTTTCATGAATACAAAAAAATCAGAGAGCATGGGCTCTGAAATTTGGGAACACTTAGTAGTTCAGTTAAAAAAAAAGTATTTTGTCCTCTTGGTCTAATATTTCCTTGGGTGTAATTTCTGAAATATTTCTCTTTTGGAGACACACAGAGAGAAAATCCCCTCATCAGTGCCTTCTTCCTGCCACAGAAGATTATACCTGCTGGTATATTATCTGGGCAACTGGCTAACCTACTGTCTCATTTTTGTGCAATGAGGCTTCTGTGATGAACCCTGTGGCTCTGGCTTTATGAAAGGTAGAACTCTCCTGGAGTCTTCCCTCCAGTGTGTGCCATGGTATTTTGAAATCCTTTTACTTGGCACCTTTGATTTACTAAAATAAATAGATGCATTATTAAAAGAGTTATGAACAAAGTGTTTAAAATTAGCACACTACAAAGTCCCAATTTGGCTTTTGATGCTATCTCCCAAATTAAAAATGAATTGATTTATAATTAATAATAAATGCACTTGTGTTCTTGGTTTAATCCTTAACTCAGCATGGTGTCATGGAAATAACCCTGCCCTTTGAGTCAGAAGGTCTGGGTTCAAATGCCATCTCAGCCTTTTTTCTATTTTTATGACCGAACACACTTGGTTTCTATAGATGTTAATTTCTTTCTCTGTAAAATATTATTGCTGACATATACATATATACACACATTTGTGTGTACACACATGCATATATACATGCATGTGTACATAGATGTATATATGCACACATAGACAGTACATATATTTTGTAGTAAAATGATGAAAATGTATCATATTTCATTAAAATATAACCAATATTTGATTAATTTTTCTATTAAACTGAGTAATGATGTAAAAGAGATTCTTCATGTAATAGTAAAAAAAAAGTCACATGGTATAGTGTCATATCACAGGCATCAGAGGATCAGGATTTGAATCCCAATTCTTCTTTCTAACTATGTGACCTTAAGCAAATCCCTTAACACTTGTGTTCCATAATTTCTTTATCTGTACAGTTAAGGTGTTGGATTCAATAACTATTACATTTCCTTCCAGATATAAATCATTAATGATAATATAGTAATTAATATAAGAAAACCCTGAGAAAACTTCTTTCTAAAGAATATTGTTTTCAACTTAAATATTGTTTCCTATCAAACATAAGAAATGTTATATTATTTGTTCCCTATGTTGCCAAAAAGGACTAGGCTTGGAGGCAGATGGTTAAAAGTCATCTTCTCTTTACTACCCACATGACCAGTGATGAGTTACTTTATGCCATTTCCATGCTATTCCTATCTCCCACTTGCAAAGTACTATTGATTCTATGACAACATTTTACATCTATACAATAAATGTTACTTTTATCACACAGTTTTTGTGATAAAAGTGTGATATAAACCTTAGAGTCCTATCACAATGATTACCTGATTATGCTGTTTTATGTACAAGATATCACTTGTAAATATCCTAATTCTCATAGAAATTTTTTATAAGTACATATAAATTAACTTGAGATTTGACATTCAGAAATGTATTTTTCAGTGAGGCACTGGAGGCTAAATATCTTTCTAAAGGTTGAAGTCATGACTTTAATCATATGTAGTAAATACCTAATCTTCAGATGTTATCAACTTTGCTAATTTCATCTCAAAGTCAAATATTTCTCTAGGTTTACTTCTTGATTAATTATGAGAGAACTAAGTTTCAGATTTTTTTTTCAGGTCTCATATTCAGATTCTGATGAACTGTATATCATTCAAATTCTGTATCCACCACCTTTCTGTATCTTGTCTTATTCTTTGGGGGAATCTGGGCTAGCCAGAATTATTCTTTCAGTGTCTACCTTTAAGCATTGTTATTCCAATTTCCTCACACCATCATCATCCTGTCTTCCCCTACCGTTTATGAGTCTCAGAGAATGAAGTGACATTTCCTCCTTGCAAATGCTAATCCTGTACCTATACTTTTGATCCCATCCCTTTAATTAACAGTGGTCCCTTCAACCAGTCATTCATTCTCTGTCCTTAATTGTTACTCTTTTCTAATTTATTTCCTTCTTCACTACTTTCTAAAGATATATTATACTTCTTAAAAGACATTTACTTTATTTGCCATCTCCTCAGGCCACCATCATAAAGCTCATACATAGTCATTTACACTCACTTCCTCCATTTCCCCATCTTCTACTCCTTTGTAATCAAATTTCTGGTCCCCATTGCTCTATTATAACTTCTCTCTCAGAGGCTAACAGTGGTTTCTTGATTGCAAAGTACAACAAACTTCTCAAGCCTGATCATCCCTGACCTTTCTGTACCTTCTCACGTGGTTCTCCTAACATCTTCTGGATTGCTGCTTCTCATGGTCTTTTTACTGTATCATCTTCCATGTTGTACCTTATAAGAAGTCCCCCAAATGTCCACTTTTTTAATCTTTATTTTCTCCCTTGGTTCTCTCCCTCTCAACTGTTACACTGCACTCAAGAATTCTCTTTATACAAATGACTCCTAGATCCAACCTATATACTTATGCCTTGATTCTTCCCCTGAAAGGCAGCCCTGCATCTCCAACTGCCTGCTAGATATTTCTACCTAGGTTTCCACCAGGAAATACAAACCCACCACATCCTGGACTGAACTTATTATCTTCCCCATAAATTATGTTATCTTCAAAACTTCCTTATCTGTGTCAAAAACCACCATCATGTCCACAGTAACAAAGGCTAGAAAACTTTCAATGCTATTTGACTCCTTTCTCTTCCTCACTTCCCATATTAGTCAGGTACCATTTTTATGCCCTGAAACTCTTATATTTTCTTCATTTACCATACCTTCAACAAAGTTTAAGTGCTTATCACCATTTGCTTAAACTATTGTAATAATATAGTAATTGGCCTCTTTCCTGTGTAGAATGAAATATGGTTTCTCAAGTAGACTATTTGCTAAAGTACTAGAAGCCTTTAGGCCTCAGTCAGGTGACCTGGGGAGGGAAAAACAAAACTCCGGAAATCCCCCTTTCACCCTACCTGCCAAATAAGGGAATGTTAACAAAAAAGCTAATCAGTTTAAAAGATTACAAGAGGAAGGGGAGGGTCTCGGTTTTCTCTCTGGACTTCCCAGTGACAGGACCGCCCACTTCTTGAGAGATTCAATAAAACTTCTTGCTTTCACCTTGAGATGTCTTGGATTAGTCAATTTGGGGTAGATAGAGTCTCTGTACCCCACACATTCCCAATATATTAATGGACCACTAACCCTTCTAATTCCTGCCCTGGACAAAATAATCTTTGGAAGTATCAGGTCTACTGTATTTTTTCAAAAATTCCCAGCAGATCCTAATTCCTGTAAGATTAAAATACAAACTCAATAGACTGGAATTTGAGGGCTAATTTAATAAAGCACTAAATAACATTCCTAGGCACTAATTTCTAAGGCACTTATTAACATTTTTCATACTTCTTATACTCTACAATCCAACCAAATTCTACTAAATTCTTTGCTCCGAACTCAACAGGTCATCCCCTAATTTCCAGCTATATCTTATATCCAGAATGGCTCCCTTCTGATGTTTACATCTCAGAATCTTTTCTTTCTTTGAAATTCAGATGTCATCTCTCCCTTAAAGAATTCCCACATATACTTGACTACAAGGTATAACTTCTGTCTCTCACTTTCCTAGAGTTCTATGATCACTCCTTTGCCCCTTTTACTTTCTACCCTCTTTTATACTTAATCTGTATTCATTTTTTTAATTCTTCCAGCAGATTGTTAGCACCTCAAGATCAATTATTCAGTTTTTGTTTGTTTGTTTTTGTACCTAGCACCTAGACCAACTAGTGTGTTGTACATGGTACAATCCAGGTAGATCAGCTTAACTTTATTTTCCTCCTGTCCCTATTCCTCCTTCAACATTCTTCTGCTGCTTTGTCATCCTGGAATCTCTTTCAGTTTCTCAGGTCTCCTTAACCAAGAACATCCTACCATTTTTTTTAGCCTGTTAACAATGAGATATCACTCCATAAAGCCCATTTCATTTCTGCCACTGGTGAATTCCCACTGGAGCATCCATTTTGGGAAGGGACACAGACCAATTTACCTTCATCTCCTCCTCCAGCCCTACTGCTAAACCTCTGTACTTCAAAACCTTGTTCCCCTGCTGGATATCTTCTTCCTTTCCTTCCTCTGCCCACCTTTCAAGTTTCCTTTTGGGTATTCTTTCCCCATTAGAATAAGCTCTTTAAGATCAGGGACTGTCTTTCCAATTTTTTGTTTTTTTTTTCTCTGAATATATTTATATTTGTATTCACAGTTCCGGGCACATAGTAAATTCTTAGTAAATTTTCATTTCCTTCTTTCTTTCCTGACATGTATAAGACATTGTGCTAGTAATTAGAAATTTTAAAAAAGACAAACATAAAACCATCCTTGCCCTCAAGGAACTTATATTTTACTGGAAGAAACAGCTTACACTGTAAATAAAACATAGTTTACAGAGAAAGAGAGGGCTAAGTATTGGGGAAGCAGTTTTAATGATGAGGTACCCTAGAGATAAGCCTCTGCCAAGAAATCATCCAGAGATTTTAAGAACTGGATATGAAAAGGAAATTCGATCCAAGGATACTGGACAGCTTGTGAAAAAAAAACATGGAGGGGGAAAAAGGAAAGCTGAGTTTGAGGAATAGCACAGAGTGGTTTAAATAGAACCACATGATTCCCCTCCTGGAGGGAAGGAGCTAAGGAAACAAAAATGCATTATCCACCTACTATGTTCCAGGTACTTTTCTAAGTCCTTTAAAATGTTATCTCTTTTGATCCTCAAAATAATCCTGTTGAGGTAGGTATTATTATTATCTCCATTTTAGAACTGAGGAAACTGAGATAGACAAAGGTTAAGTGACTGACACAGAGTCACACAAGTGTCTAAGGCCAGATTTTAACCCATCTTCCTGAGTCCAAGCCTAGCACTCTATCCACTGTACCAGCTAAAAGGAAGCTGCCTGTAGTAGGGAAAGGATAGGGTAGCATAATATGAAGGAAGCCTGGAAAGGCAGAAATGTATACATGGGCCATGTTTTGGATGGCTTAAAGACAAGTTGGGAGTTTCTCTTTCATCTTAGAGAAAATATAGAAGCAAAGAAGATTATGGAATAGGGGAGTGACATTGTAAGATCTATGTTTTAGGAATATCACTTCTTGGCAGCTGAGAAAAGAATGGATTCTAGAAGACAGAGAAATGGGATACTAAGGGTAGAATTCAGAGGCTATTAGAACAATCTAGATAAAAGTCAGTGAGGGTTAGAAATTCACTGGAGGTCATATTAGTGAGATCAAAAGGACAAATATGAAGGAAATTATTGGGAGGTAGAATTGGAACTGTTACATAACTTATTGGAGAGTGAGAAATAATGAAGACAAGAATGATAGTGAAATTGCAAATATAGTGTGATAGTAATGGCATTTAAAATTCCCCTGTATTGGCTTGGTTTTTCAAATTGATTGTGTTAAAATCCAGAGCTTGTTAATCCCACCTGTGGGATGGACTTGTTGATGTGAAAAGAGAGTCCTGAACTGGGAGGAGCTGGTGACATAGATTTGGAGAGACAAGAGAGAGGCAGAAGAACTTTTTTGGAAGCAGCACCTCGTGGAGAAAGAGAGACTAAGAGAATTGCTGGTGGCCGCTTTGAATTGCCCTGGACTTTGAGACCTGCCCCCTGAGCTGCCAAGGACTGAGGAGACATGGCTGTTTTGCTGGTACTTTGTCTGTCTGTTTTGATGTTCTTTTGCCAGATTTGTCCACTGGTGAAAGACAGTCCTGTTGTTGAAGAAGTCCTGGAACCTGGCTTTTGATTAAGAAGCCCTGAGACTGTCCTGCAGACAGAGTGAATACTGTCCACTGGTGAAGGACAGTGCTGTTGTTGCAGGGGTCTGGGGACCTTTCTGTTAGTTCAGAAGCCCTGAAGAAGGATTTTCTTGTTGTATGTTTACAGAAATCCTGGGAGAGGGCTTTGCTAATGTTTTCAGGGGTTCTAGGACTGTTCTACAGACAGAGGATGAATTAATGAAGGGACTGGCAATGTATCTTGTGGCCTTGCTAAGCCTTGTCTCCCCAGGAACTAAGATTGCTGAGAACTTGCCTTGTGTCAAGATGAAGAAAAGACCTCCATTTGGGTATTAAGTGCTGTGTTTAAACTTGATGGAACTCTGGGGTAGATTCAATTGAGATCCAGGGGTGGGGAACTTTTGACCTTTTTGTGTTCTGTGGTTGAACAAGTGAATGTACTTTACTTATGTTTGGAAACTAATCTCCATTTGAGAAGAGGGGCTTTGTGATGGACTAAATGAAGGTATAGCCTAGGGGTAAAGTAGTATTTAGAACCAGGACTTTGTAATTGATTGAATGATTGGAAGGTCCTGGGGTGGGGTAGTACTTGGAGATTATTTACTCACCCTTAGTAAATGCTGTATTTTGAATGATGTCATGTTTTGATCTTCTCTGTTCTTGGTTTGTCACTGAATAAAATGGAGAGCACCTATGCTGGTATTTTGAACCTTGGGAAGTTGCCTTTCCTTGGCATTCTTGGCATTACATTACACATAGTTGACCGGAAAGATAGTTGTACCCTCAATAGACATAGGGAAGATTGGATGCTTGCAAAGTTTATTTGCAAGAATTTTTGATGTGTTGAGTTTTAGTTATGTATCAATGGGAATACTAGCTCAAATAATACTTAAATGCTTGTTGATCAATTAATATGTTTATCAGGTAGTTGGTGAATTCTAGAGTTCAGGACATCTAAAAGGTTGGAGATAATATACATACATATATACATATATGTATGTGTATGTACATATCTGTGTGTTATTACATAATTACATATGATATCATTATTATTATATGATATATTATATACATATTATTATATCACCTTTGCATAAAGGTGAACATTAAAGCAACTGATGAAATAATCTCTTAAAAAGGGATTATATATTAAGAAAATAAAACAGGTCTAGAGATAGATATAAGCAATCCTCATATTTAAAGGGGAATAATGATCTAACAAAGAGAAATGAGTGGTCTAGCAGGTAGAGGGGAAAAAGAGAAAAGGTTGTAGTAGAAACCAAGGGAGAAATGAAGAATGGGATGTTAACAGTGTCAAAAGAGGTGAAATAGAATTAGGACTGAGAAAAGACCACTAGATTTTGCACTTAAGAAATCATTTGTGGAGAAGATTCTGGGAAGATGGCAGAGTAGATCAGAAAATTCCAAGGTCTCAAGATTCTCCCCCACAAAAGAGTCAAAAAAGCACCTTAGGGCAAAGTGTGGGTGGAGGTAAAATAAGGACAGGGGAACAACCAAGGTTTTCCTAGGACAATTTGAGAAGATTGGAAGAAAAACCCCATGCCATGGTTTGGTGCCTCTGAAGGGTAAACATCTCCATGATAGATTCTGTTTTAACAACAAATCTCAACTGGTTTAAACAACAAGCAGAAAGCCCTGGGGTTAGCTGGTTTGAGAGGCTGCCTAGACCCCAGCTACAAGAACTTTAACCCCCAAGACAGTGAGAGGAGTTGGGCATTTGAGTCCAGGAAGATTGAGGGAATTCTTTCTGACAAAGAACAACAAACCCAGCTGTGCTGCAAAGACTGGCCTGGAAGACAAAGAACCCTCATCACACACCTGGTGAGTGCAGAAGCAGTGGGGCAGAAAGCCCCTGGCTGTGGGCACTTACAGGAGGTTGGAGGTTTGACTTTTGTTCCAGGTTAGAGTGAAGAACTGAAGATCTGGGGCAAGAGGCACCATTTCCCACAACCCAGGTCTAGACATGATTACAAAAATTAAGCTATTACCACCAAAAAAAATGCACAAGCAAAAGAAAGAATCCAACCACAGAAAGCTATTATTGGAATGGAGATGACCATCTTCAGAGGAGGACACTCAAGTAAAGTAACCACCAAAGAGTAATATCAGATGACACCTGCCCAAAAAGAATTCATAGAAGATCCTTTAAAAGACTTTAAAAATCAAATGACAGAAATGGAGGAAAAACTCAAAAAAATAAAATAATCCAAGGAAAGCAAGAAGGGTATGAAAAGAAAGCAAACCAATTAGAAAAAAGAGATCTACAATTTTAAGGGAAAAAATGACAGCTTTAAAATTAGAATTGGGCAAAGTGAAGCAGTGAAATGATAAGAGATCAAGAAATTATTAAACAGAATATAAGTAATGAAAAATTATGAGAAAGTGAAATATCTTATCAGAAAAACAACAGATTTGGAGAATAGATCAAGAAGAGAAAATGTAAATATAATTGAACTAATTGAATGTTATGATATAAAAAGAATCTTGATACAATAATACTAGAAATAGTTAAAGAAAATAGTCCTGAAGCATTAGAACAAGGAGGAAAAGTAGAAATAGAAAAAAAAATCCATCAATCACCACTTAAAAGCGATCCTATGAGGCAAACTCATAGGAATATCAGTCAAATTCTGAAACCCCCACATCAAGGATAAAATATTAAAAGCATCAAGATTAGAACAATTTATATATGATGGTGCAACAATTAGAATTACACTAGACCTAGCAGCAGAGACGTTAAAGGACTGTAAGTCTGGGAACACAACATATCAAAGAGGAATATAACTAGGGCTCTGGCCAAAAATATCATACACTGCAAAGTTAAGGATTATCCTAAATGAAAAAAAAAGGATATTTGATAAACTCTCAGACATTGAAGACTTTGTTTAAAAAAAATTGAAATCAAGATACTATAAAACAGATCTGAACAAATGAAAAAATATACGGCAATGTGAAATATCTCATTGTAAAAACCACTGACCTGGAAAATAGATGCAGGAGAGATCATTTCAAAATTATTAGATTACCTGAAAGCCACAAACAAAAAAAGAGCCTAGACACCATCTCTCAAGAAATTATCAAGCAAAATTGCCTTGATGTTCTAGAACCAGAGAGCAAAATAGAAATTGAAAGAATTCACTGATAGCCTCTTGAAAAAGATCCCCAAAAGAAAACTCCTAGGAATATTAGAGACAAATTCCAGAGCTGCCAGGTCAAGGAGAAAATGCTGCAAGCAGTCAGGAGGAAAAATTTTGAGTATTGTGGAAACAGAATCATATAACACAAGACTTAGCAGCTTCTACATTAGAGGATCAGAGGCTTGGAAGATGATATTCCAGACAGAGGTCAAAGCAGCTAAGATTAAAACTAAGAATCACCTCCCCAGGAAAACTGAGTATAATGCTTCAGGGGACAATATTGTCATTCAATGAAATAGAGGATTTTCAAGCATTCTTGGTGAAAAAAACCAAAGCTGAACAGAAAATTTGACTTTCAAATAAAAGAAGCAAGAGAAGCATGAGAAGGTAAACAGGACAAAGAAATCATAAAGAACTTAGTAAAGTTGAACTATTTACATTCCTATGTGGAAAATTTGATAATCTTAACTCATAAGACTTTTCTCAGTATGAGGATAGTTGAAGGGAATATATATGTATACATACATACATATATGTATGTATAGGAGGGTATATGTGTCTATCAATATGTATATGAGTGTGTGCATATGTATGTACATGTATACATAGCCACAAGGCACAGAATGAATTGAATATGAAGGGCTGATATCTGAAAAATAAAATTAAGAGGTGAGAGAGGAATTTATTGGGAGAAAGAGAAAGGAAGAATAGAATAGGGTAAATTATCTCATATGAAAGAGGTAAGAGAAAACTTACAATGGAGGGGAACAGGAGGAAGGTGACAGGGAATGGGACAACCTTACTGTCATTGAATCTGGCTTAAGAAGGAAATAACATGCACACTCAACTGGGTATCTTACCCTACAGGAAAATAGGAGGGAAGGGGATAAAAGAGGGGATAATGGAAGGGAGGGCAGATTGGGATAGAGGGTAGTTGGAAGCAAACACTTTTGAAAAGGGACAGGGTCAAAGGAGAAAATAGAATTAGTGGGGGCCGGGATAGGATGGAGGGAAATATGGTTAGTCTTTTACAATATAACTACTATGGAAATGTTTTGCATAACCACACATGTACAACCTATATTGAATTGCTTATCTTCCCAGTGGGGGTGGGTAAGAAAAGAAGAAGAGAAAAAATCTGGAACTCAAAGTTTTAAAAACAAATATTTAAAAAAATGTTTTTTACAAGCAACTGTGAAATAAGATATACCGACACTGAGGTATAGAAATCCATCTTGCCCTACTAGAAAGTTAGGGGGGAAATGGGGGAGGATATATAAGAGACCAAATTGGGAGAAGGGGTATTCAGTAGGCTCACTATTTTGGGGTGGGGGGTAGGGGAAATATGGGGAGAAAATTGGTAACTCAAAATCTTATGGAAGGGGAAGCTAGGTGGTGCAGTGAATAGAGCCCCAGCCCTGGATTCAGGAGGCCATGAGTTCAAATCCGGCCTCAGACACTTAACACAAAACCTAGCCGTGTGACCTTGGGCAAGTCACTTAACCCCAGTTACCCTCCAAAAAAAAAGCAAAAATAAAATCTTATGGAAATAAATGCTAAAAACTAAAAATAAATAAATAAATTGGGAAAAATTAAAAAAAAAATTCTGAACTTAATAGAAGATTTGACATACAAGAACCAAGAGAAATATAAAGCACATACCAAAGGCTGATTATAAGGGCTTCATAAGAACAGATTGTTTACATATGTAAAATAGAAAATGTATATCTAAGATTATTATTAATAATTGGGTAGTTTATAAGAAAGATTGCAGTAAACCTGAGTATGACATGAATTTAAAAAGTAAAACCATTTAGGAACAGCTAAAAAGGGTAATAATTTTATACAAATGAGGTACAAGAGGAAGAACTGATATAGAGGAATTAGATGGGGGAGGAGGACTGGTTGTTCTGGTACTCTTCTTTCAATGGGAATGGGTTTAAAGCAGAAAGAACTACTTTGGAACTATTGAATTCCTATCATACTTCTTAGTGATTTAGATGAGATTACTGACTTGCGTAGGATTTGGCCTCAGGTGATCTCTAGAGTTTGTTTGTTTTCCCTCTGACCTTATGATTTGTACTTCCTCAAAATGCCTTTTCAAGTTGCCCAGGTTTATAACTTATTAGTCATCTGCAACTCTCCCTTGACTCTCACCCACTGTATTTAGTATGGTAGCTAAATCTTGCCCGTTCTTCCTCTCCACCATCGATTGTACCCATTCTCTTCCACTCACACAGCCACAAACCTAATTAATACTTTCATTACTTCTCATTTGAACTGTTTTAGTAATTTCCTAAATGAATTATTGGCTCTCAGTATCTCCCCTCTCCAATATGTCATATACATATTTGCTAGAATTATCTTAGTAAAGGGCAGGTTTAACTGTGTCCCTCCCTTGCTCAAGTATCTTCTGAATGGGCCACTATTGTTTGTAGTATAAAACACACCTCTGTTTTCATTTACAATCCTTCACAATTTGTAACCAATCTACTTTTCTGAACTTATATCACAATTTTCCCTTTTCATGTCCTCTGCACTTCTGCCAAAATTATCTACTTTCTCTTGTTTAAATTCAATATCCCATCACTCCTCTGTGCACATTTTTCACAGGTGGTCTTTGAATATATCACCTACTTATCTCTGTTGCTTAGAAGCTAATAGCTTCCTGTAAAGATCATTTCGGGTGCTAGTTTCTTATGGCAAGCTTTTCATGACTCCTTATTTGTTGAAACATCCTTTTTCCTCAAATTCCATTGCATTTATTTAACTTGAAATATTGTGTTTTCCTCAGAAAAATGTCAGCCCCTTGAGAGAAGAGATTGTTTTTATTAAGGATTGATATCTCCAGTGCCGGGCTTAAAAAGTAGGTGCTTAATCAATTTCTGTGGGTCCTTTGAAAGGCATGCAGACACCCAAAAGCAAATGTAGCAAGATCCCCTGGTCTCCTCCCCAAGAAAGAAAAACTACTTCTCCCCTTTATGGTTCTAAGGGTACCTTGGAAAACTGAGGTGTCTCTTCTCTACTATCATCACCTTAAATCATAATTCTTGGTGTTTCTCCCCACGGTTAGCAATCACAATACATCCATTTAAGCAATTAGGATGAATTAACTTTTACAAAAGGATATTTACTTAATCTTTTACCAAGAACAAAAGTACAAATATTTTCACCCAACACCTTGAGGACACACTGTGTCCTTTGCCACCTTGGTATTTAGGAAGCATGGGCATACCCTTAGCGTAGTTTCTACATAGCCTTGGTCCCACCAAGTTCAAATTTAATGTGGCATTGCTGCCAGATGACTCCTGGCTGTCTCTGCTATCTCTGGAATGGATCCCAAAGGTAACTCTTCACTCAATCAAGGGGTATCATTAAAAATTTAATATGTATTAGGTACAGTGCTAAGTGGTAGTGTTATAATATATGACATCAATTGCCTGAGGGCATCATCAGTCCTGGGCTGGCTATAAAACCTGTCATGGATTAAACACATATGCTCCCAGACAACTAGCTAGCTTGCTCCCTTTAACTTTTGAATCTTACAGGGTTGTAGTTTCAAACTTCCTTCATATAAAATGAACAAATACCAAGGTAAAATAACCAAGGCCTACATTCATAAAGGCAGATACCAGCCTCAAAGAGAGAAGGTCTGAGGCCTCTAGCCCCTATTTCATGGTCTCTTAATCAGTTCCAAAATCCAAAAAGAAGTTCTAAAAAGAAAAGGAGTCCAACCAAGAAGAGATTCTGAGGGAGAATAATGCCTTTAGAAAGCACCACTCAGATCTGGCTCCTCAAATACAGTCAAAGAGACTGCTATTCCCTATATAGTTAACTGTTTACAACCAGTTGTAGAATTTCTTAGCATGCTCCAAAGTCTTTCCAAGACACCCTCCCACCATTATATAGCACTACACCTCTCCTAAAAGCAGATTCTCCAGGCTTTATCTCATGGGGAGTTTTATCAATGCTATTTTAAACGTGCTAATAAAAACTGGACTCATTGTCTGACTTCCATTAGACAAACACTGAGAAATTATTTGGTCCCATCAGTAATTGAAACTCAGACTAAGCAAGAGAGAGCTGAGTTTAAGAACACAAGAAAAGATGGAAAATCATGGGTTGGGAGAAAGAGGAGGAGGAGAGTGGATTGGTAAAATATAAACATGAGATTTGAATCCAAGAAAAATGCTGCCATATATAACCTAAAACAGGCTTATAGAAATGAATCAAAAGTTTCAGTGCAACATTAATTTAATGATCAGCATATGCTGATAAACTCCATTTCTTCTTCCAGGGACTGGACTGTCCGAATACTGCTGGTAGAGGTTTCCTTAAGTAACAGATTTCTCTTCATACTTCATTTTGGGGAAAACATAACAAGGATTGATACCAAAATTGGTCTTAGTGATGGCTGAGATAGGAAGCCACTCACAACATCAAATGCAGGGTGCTCCTGATGTCAGTTCCAGTCAGATTTGTAACTGGGTTGCATCAGCTGATGGAAACATACCTCAGCTGCTTTATTTCTTGCAGCTCACATTCTTCTTCCATCATGTATTAATGATTTTTTTTGACCTTAGTATATTTGTTAACCAGCTCTGTTGATTTTATGAGGGCCCACATCACTCTGTTTACTACTTGTCAAACATCTCTTTGCCAGTTCAGGGTCAATGGCAAAACATTTTCCTGTTGTCAGACATGATGTATTTATGGTGCTGAAATATTTTATTTAGCATTCCAAGTCTAAATTGAACATTCAGCTTGTGGGGAGCTTTTCAGAATAATATAAAGTACTGAGTATGGAATCAGGAATTGCTAGCTGTGTGACCATAGCCAAATCACGTCACTTCCCTGAGCGCTGATTTCTTTAGTCATAAAATGGAGATACTAGTGCTTATACTACCAATCTCAGGGTTTCTTTCACCTATACTACCAACCACAATACCTTCCTTATATTTATTCAAACACTGTATGGTTCAGACAGCCAACTAGAATTTCTTTTTTTTTTTCCCTTTGGAGGGCAATTGGGGTTAAGTGACTTGCCCAAGTTTACACGGCTAGTTTGTGTGTGTGTGTGTGTGTGTGTGTGTGTGTGTGTGTTAAGTGTCTGAGGCCAAACCGAACTCAGGTCCTCCTGACTCCAGGGCCAGCGCTTTACTCACTGTGCCACCTAGCCACCCCCCAACTAGAACTTCTTAAGGGTCTCCTATGTAACCAGTCATTGGGCAAAGGGCTTTGGTACGAGCTCTTAACATCACATACCACTATTGTTGGTATCATTATGTGCCAAGGGCTAAGAGCTGCAGTGCAATCTTCATCATGACAATTGGTATCTTTCTCTTCTGCCCCACTATTTCAGGAAAATTCCAGCCAGACTTCACTTTGCTTCCTGGTCTCTGATCCTCTTCTTCATAGTCATGCCAAACTCTTTGCTCCTAACAGCATAGTTTCCTCCCTTTTGCTGTCTTGTAAACCATGGTTGATTTTAACTCTGACCAAATCAGCTTGTGTTATTGAATTGTAACAATCTTCTTCCTGTAACTTTTCAGACCAAAGTGCTCCCTCCTTGACCACCATTTCCCTATTTATATGATCTCTCCATAATTAGATATAAGCTCCTTGAGGGAAGGGACTTCCTTTGCTTTTGAATTTGTATCCCCAATGATTAGCTATGTTTAATACATTGCAAACACTCAATGATTTTTTAACTCAATAAGTCAACAAATATTTATCAAATGCTTATTATGTGTCAAGCACTTGGTTAAGTGCTGGGAATACAAATATGAAACAGAAAACAGTAGTCCCTAACCTGAAAAGTTTTTAGTAGTCAGTTATCTTGAACACTATTAAATGATAAAATATTGTCTAAAAAACAGCCTATATTCAACTGTTATCAGTATGGATTAATAAAATACATCTTCAAGGAAATTGACCTTTCATTCCAATGTATCTCTCCTCTATCTTTGACTCTGACTACACAAAAATATTAGCATCATGCATTGAGTAGCTGTCTGGCAAGCTAGTCATTCATGGGCTTGTAGAAGAAGGACATGTCTCAATCAGACATATCTTCTTCAGTTTGCAGACATAAACAGAGTTTAAGTATCTAAATAAAAGAGAGATTGACTTGTAGCATCCTTTACTCTCAGGAATCACATTTTTTCCCAAATCCCTTATTCATAAACCAGAGAATATTCCATTCTGAGTTTAAGGAGAAATGTCCCCTAAATATATGTAATAAGTTATGCATTTTTGCATAGGAAAGAGAACAGTGGGCTTTGCCAAATACCCTACCAGATACAATAAAATATGGGCTGCCTTCAGAATACAGTGAATAACAAAAACTCTGGTTAGCGAGGCAGAGGTGACTTTTTTGAAGAGTTGTTGCTTTAAAAAGCATAGTGAAGCAGGAGAATTATACATTTGGATCATTATCCTATGTGAGTTTTTTGTGAACTAGCCCCTTGATATTTCACTGATGTTTATAAGCCTTGAATTGACTTCAGACTCTCTGCTTCCCATAAACTGCTCATCATTACACCAAAGACCAAAGATAGCAGGTAAGCATTAACAGAAAAAAAGAAATTGAAAATTAAAAAGATAAATGCATTCTTTCCCTCCTGAATTATTATAAAAAAAGATAGCATAATATTTTTCTCTTTCCTAAAGCTTACTGTTCTTATATGGGGACAAAATACAGCAGTGCAATAGAAAACCTTTGCAATGTGCATATTTAGGTGCACAAAGGATATTTAAACTCAACATGTAAAGGTTCAGAGCCTTTATTTCATTAAATGTGACATAAGCCTTGCAGTATAAGCATCTGCATTTTTTGTTGTAGTTATTTTTTCTTAGCACTTGATTATTCTGTGTCAAAATTTCATATTTTCTTCTGTAGTATATTTTATTTCAGCATCCTCTTAAATCCATGTTCTACTCTATATGGAATAACACAAAAAATGACTATTTAAAACTATTTTATCTGATTGCTACACTGTTCTAGGAATGTAAATTTTTAAGATTTTCCCTACCCCTAGGCTTAAGTTCACCTGGAGACTGTGGTGGGAGGCTTGTTTCTATGGAGATACTTTGTCACTGGGGAGTGGGTCAAGAGGGTTGTTACATTTCTCTAAGCCAGGAGAAGGCTATATATAATCCCTGATGTGAGACTTTGTTTTGGGGCTCACTTTGATAAGTGTTGTGTGATTTGACCGGATGAGACTCTGGGCAGCCATTGAGAGCCCCCCAGCTTTGAAAAACCCAGATGTTGATGCTTCCCTCTCTGGTAACTGTGATTTGGTATGGATGTAATGGTTGGACAATTGGAGGCCTGTCTGCTTGAAATGTTTCTGTCTGTATACTCTGAAGTTCGAGGTGCTGACATTTTCCCCCTGAACTAGGTAAATGATATGTTTGATTGATTAAAGCAATATTGTTAATCCATTTTGAGTTGCTTTCCTTTAGAAAAGCAGATCTAAAAACCTGTGTTGGCAGCCGCCCTGGGGATGCTGGGGTGCTTGCTGCTACATACACAGGTAAAATATTCTTTAAATGGCATCACCCAGTCACAATTTTGATTATCACACTGTTGGGAAGGTCTGCTTTCTTAAAAAAAAGTGAGAGAGAGAGAGAGAGAGAGAGAGAGAGAATGCAACATAAAATTTTGTGATACAAATTATTATGATGATAATTGTTCAAGGTTGTAGAGGTCTATATGTGTATCAGTATTCATAAACCAATGCCCTTTTACACTCAGCTTTATGGCTAATGCAATGCCTCATTTAATAATTTAAAAAATAATTTATTATAGTTAAATTGCTTTCTCAGAAGGCACCATCTTATCTTTCTCGTTTTTATAAGAATCTCATTTTAATTTGTTTGCTATGCCATCTCTAGCATGAATTTTGGAATTTAATGGAGTGAGAATTGAAGACTGACATCACTGAAATTATTAATTTCATATTTGAAGGTTTTATTTGGTTGATTCAGAAAAAAAGTTTCAGTAGTCAATTATCCCTGAACTCTATTAAAGGGGGGAAGCACTGACCAAATAACAGCCCTCACTCAACCCTTGCCAGTATGAATTGAAAAAAGACATCTTCATTATTATTATTTATGTAATGCTATTAATATGTAAGACAAATATTGTTGCTCAGAAAGAGGGAGAATTATTTCCTAAAAATATTAGTACCCAAATCTTAAAAGGGTAAAAAATTCTGAAAATCCCTTATTTTGATATATCAACGACTTTCTTGCAGATTCATCCTTATCTAAACTTATAATTAAATCCAATTAACAATATGCATTTGTATATATGTATGCATGTGTGTGTATCATGTATTCTTTGCCATGAAATATCCTAGGCACTTGAAATACAAAGACAAAAATGAAAATAGTACCCGCTTTCAAGCTTATGCTATATTATGGCAATGGAGTAGATCAATAATTACAAAATATCTAAGTAAAGGACCTTCAAGTTCGAACATTATATGATAGTAGGTTCATCATAATTCCTTCAGCAATAATCATTTATTAAGAATATTTTTAGGATGTATGTCAAAGGTAAGACTTGAACCCGGTTGACTTCAAACACCAATTTTCTAGATACTCTATTTTATGCAACATAAAATAGGTACAGAATAAAATAAAAGGTATCAGAGATAGGAGGAAGAAAATACATTTCTGATTTGGGAAATTAGTGAAGGCTTCTTAGAGGAGGAGATATTTGACAGTTAAATAGTACTTTAACTTAAAAAAATGAGGCTGTTTAAGCTTGGCTACAATTTCCCCAGCCCCCATCTCAGACTCTAGTTAGGGAGACCTAAATCTCCATAGATCAGATAATTAAGCATTAATCACCTTTCCCTTCCTGACGTTTTATCTATTCATGAACTAACAACTCTATTCTTATTTTGTCTAATGCCACCATATTGTGTATGATGATCCCAGTAACTGGCTCTTCCATGTTTTGGTTCTCTGTGTGAGCTATATACCTCTGTGTTCTTCAAGAATTTCATTTCTCCTTATTCTCACCCCCTCTCCATTTTTCATCTCTTGATTCTGAGCCATTATTGCATCCTGGATGGAAGTTCCAAAGAGATAAATCCAGACATGACATGAAGAAAAGGATCTATCTGACCTATAGAGCCTCAGGTCTTCTCTGCCAGCCTCTAAATTGGGGGTATGCTCAAGGTCAGTTTTTAGGAGCCCCTTCTGGAGATAAGTATTGTCAGGGAGCCAGAATAGTCATTACAATTTAGACTAGAAGTATATAACTATAAGTAGTGATACCTTTATTATTTTGAATTTATGCATCCAAAATGCTATATAACTGTAAGCTAGGTAGAGGCATGAAAACTGTGCTGGCTTTAGAGTGAAGAAGAATTAAATCCTCTCTTCATTTGGGAGTTCCCTATACAAATGAAATCACAGGTAGAAAACCTATGCCCTTTTACCCTATTTCTCTGAGTAGAATTTAAGAAGGCAGGGGACTTTTTTATCTTTGTATCCCCAGCATTCCTTAATAATTGTAGAATTATTTTTTTTAAGTGTTCCACATACTTCTCCAGACTCCCTTTTGCTGGCCATTTCTAGAAATTCTTTGGATAACTTTGATCATCATGCTGGTCTATCTCATTCCAGGACCAAGCCATGCCTGATTTGACCCACACCAATGCCCACTAATAGAATTCTCTTCACCCTTAGATTTGGATGATATTTAGCCTTAGCTGAGTAAAGATAATAAAAGGAAGAAAAACTCATTTCAGGCTAGATCTGGCTAGTCTGTCTGATCTGGAACTATTTTGTTACATGACCTCTCATCATAGTCTATTTAGTATTTTAGAGTAGAATAAACAAATGATTTCTGTAGTTCATTCAGTTGGCCTAATGATTCAGATCAGCATTAAAGTGGATATGCTATCTGGATCTCCAATTATCTAAGGTTATTGTTATTTAAAATATACGGACAAAACCTATCTAAAAACAGAATAAAACTGTATCCTAAATCATATGATTGAAATTGGCATTTTATAGTGTGCATGTTTTTATAGAGTTTTAAGACTTGTATATTTCCTAGAAGAGTTTACTTAGTACTCATTTTAAATTGTCAAAAATGGCATGTGCCCCTATACAATCTAGAAACTCTGCTTGGTAATTGTGATTCTGGGAAAGCCTGAATAACTCAGGTTAGCATTTCACCATTTGTCAGTGAGCCAAGTTCTGTCCATGAATAAACTATTTTCTGGCAAGATAGAAGGCACTTGGAATGAACACTGACTTTTAAAATTTTTAAAATATCAATTGCTATAGCAGTTGTATTTTTAGGGGGCATGGAACAAAGTAAGTTTAATGTTTCTCTCAAATTTCAGAGAATTCCTGAGTCCTATATACTTTAAACTTATAGCTGAAAGAGTTAAGTTATAGCTGAAAGAGTTCCTGACCTTAATTCAGGAGACCTGGATTGAAGTCCTATCTCCGACATTTACTAGGTGAATGACCATAAGCCATTTGCTGCTATATCTCATGCTTTTATAGTTTTAAGATTTGCAAAGTGCTTTCTTCACAATAACCCTCTTAGGGCTTGAAAGTTATATTATCTCCATTTTACAGATGAGGAAAGTTTAGCTCAAAGTTAACGCTACGCAAGTAGTCAATGTTAGATTTGTTTTAATTCCAAGCCTAGTACTTTTATGACCTAATTTAACCAAACCTAACTTCTCTGATTCACAGGTTCTTCATCAGAAGAAAGGAAGGAAAGAACAAAGGGAAAAAGGAAGGAAAAAGGGAAGGAGGGAGGGAGAGAGAAAGAAAGAGAGAAAGAGAGAGGAAGAAAGAGAGAGAAAGGAAGGAAGGAAGGAAGGAAGGGAGAAAAAAAGGAAGAAAAGAAAGAAAAGGGATACTTCAAAGGACTATCATGAAGAAAACATATTGCAAATTTAAAAGATTCACATAAATGTGACACAATGATAATATTGCTGTCCTGATTATTGTTTCATTTTTTGTTTCATTTTCTTTCCAGATAGTAAATGACAGAGGCAGGATTACCAAACTATAGCCTGGTTTGCCTGGGGAAGACTCACTGGAATCTGCTACCCCAGAAAGCATGACATCATCTAATTATGTTACAATTACCCAGGAAGAGAAAAATAATTCATTTTTTTCATTCAATTGTTCGGGACACATTGTTTTTAGAGAAATGGAAAGGCAAAGTTGCATTATCTACACCCAGATTAATACAAAGATATTTAAAGTGATAATAGAGCCTGATCTTGTAGAGATGTGAGCTTCAGTAAAAGGCTATTAGCCATACCAATTATTAAATAGCAAGTTAGGACCAATAACAGTGCATGCCATTTTCATTACAATATTACTCAATCAGTTTGGGCATATATAGAAGGCGATGAAAGCTGTTAGATCAGTTGAGTTAAATTGCGTGGGAGCTAGGCAGACCAAAGAAATACTAAAAAAATAAATAAAAATAAAGGTGGGTCATCCCTGTGTGATTTTGAGAGAAAAAAAGGTGTCACATAAACTATGGTGGCAAATGAAAAGTTGAAGAGACATAATTTCTTGGTAATTAATTATTTTGTTAATTATTGTTAGCAAATAATAAAAAGGATGGTCATTTGGCTTTTTCCCATGTACCAACAAATGGGAATCAACTATTTTTGGTTAACAATTAATGAGAGAATAGATATTATAATTAGAGGTGGCCCTATTCTAATGAGGGGCTGGACACCTGACTGGGAAATCTATACAAAGTGATCTATCCTCCACCCCATCAGTGAACAATGAACAATGGTGAGTTAAGAATTCCCCTAGACAGATTCTCCTTGTAAGGTCTTCTAGTTGGATGGAATCCCACCTGAGAACAAAAAGCATGTGCCTAAGGATTTGGGTACATCTATCAATAATTTCCTTCAGATGCTGGCTGAATAACTTAAAGGAGGCTGATTTCTGAATGAGGAAATAGAAAAGGACAAATATTAATCTCAATTAATAATTGGCTATTAATATAAGAGAGAAATAATAATTTATCTCATTAGCTAATTAGAAATTCATAGATCTAGTTGAGAAAGTTCATTGTATATATTGTGAATGAGTGAGTTAGTGAGGAGGAAACTATGATGAATGAATGAATGAATGTCTTTGGGGTCAGAAGAGAATGTTTAGCAAAAAAAGTATCTCTGATAGTGAACATAATAAGGTTATAACTTTCTTTGTCAGCAATATGTATTGAGTGCTTAGTTTGTATGACACTATGAGAATGATGGTAGAACGTATTGGGAAGGGTGAAGAAAAGCAAACTAGGAGAAACTTATATTTGATTTTAATTTTCTCCTTAAAGAGGGTGATGAAACCATCACCATGAAAAATGATATTGTCATTGAAGATAAAGGGGCAGTGAGCATCACATGATAGGGAATCAGTAGGGGTACTGAAATCAATTTGCTAGACAAAGATGATATGGAACTGAAGGAAGTGAGTTGAGAGCTGGAACTGCATTTCAGTAGTACCTTAAAATCTGAATTGTAAATAAGATAAGAACATGTTTAAAAAGGAGGAAAATGTTGCAAAGATGCAGAGATGTATGTGTCTCTGTTTATATACTTTCAAATAACTCTATGGACATAGCTTGAACTTGAAAAGGAACAAAGAGGACTTATTAAATTTACATTGTTAATATTTCCTTAAATAATTTCAACTTCTCATCTAAAAGTATGACATTTATCCAAAAATGCCTCAAAATATAATGAACCAAATGTAATAAGAATCACAATATTTTAGGGTTAGACATAAACTCAAAAGTCATCTAT
Organism: Petaurus breviceps papuanus; assembly: GCF_028583685.1. Classification (NCBI taxonomy): domain Eukaryota; kingdom Metazoa; phylum Chordata; class Mammalia; order Diprotodontia; family Petauridae; genus Petaurus; species Petaurus breviceps. The sequence continues at coordinate 30,430,661 of NW_027185771.1, forward strand.
TCCAAACCATAACAAACAAACAAAAATTAATCCTCACTATAACATCCCCATCCCCAATAGGACATCTAGATTCTGCTCTCTACTTTTATACAGTTCTAACATTTAGAAAGTTTCCTCCCTCTCCCCATCTCTGCTCTGATATTAAGTCTATGTTTGCTTATTTGCAACTTCCACCAGTTGCTCCTTATTTGCCCTTAGAAGATAACCATGATGTCATATTCCTCTTTCATGAGTAAACAGAATTGAATAATTGAAAAATCTTGGATTTGAATTTTAAAAATCATATAGGCAAGTAGAGGATCAAACTGTGGAATTTGGGTATTTCATAAAGTCAAAATCAATTAGCTTGATTTGAAATCCTGATTATTTAAGAGCTCTTTTAACAGCAATCAGTGATCACTAAAAATCATTATAAATTCATTGAGATCACATCATTCCAAACTAAGTCAATTCTCTTCATTGAAGGGTTATTAGACTTTGTAGTTCTGCCATGGATATAATGTACCTGATTTCAGTGGGAGATTTAACCATATATTTCTATGGTATCATGATGGAAAAGATAAAGAGTTCTGATGAAGAAAACAGGAGAGTGTAGCAGTAAGCACCCTAGCATACCCAGGATGGCTGCTAGCACAGGTTCTTAGATCTGCTTTTCTAAAGGAAGGCAACTCAAAATGGGTTAATGATCTTACTTTAATTAAACATCTCTCATTTACCTAGTTCAGGGGAAAAAGTCAGCACCATGAACTCCAGAGAATACAAAGAGAAGTTACAAACAGACAAAAAAATACAGACAGAGAAATAGGCCATCAGATAGGGCTTTCAGCTATCTGACCATTACATCCATACCTAGTTACTTACCAGAGAGGGAAGCACCAACATCTGTGTTTCCAAAGCTGGGGGCTCAATGGCTGCCCAGAGTCTCATCTGGCCAAATCACACAACCCTACCTAAAGTGAGCCCTAAAGGAAAACCTCACATCAGGCTATAAATAGCATTCTCCTGGGTCAGAGAATATCACAACCCTCTTGACCTACTGCCCAACCATAAAGTGGGCGTGCCTGGAAAAAAAATAAAACCTCTTGGCACAAGGCTCCATGTGACCACATTCAGTCTATTAGGGGGCAGAGTATATTTTCAAATCAGGGAAGATTCTCAGATTCACTTAATAGCCTATCAAGGGGCCAAAGGGTAGGGAAGATCCTCAGATTCTTCAGATTCCCATTATCATTACATAGAGTTAAAAGAATTTTGAATTTGTTGAAAAAACATGCCAAAACACCCAAAATTAATAAAGGCATCAATGGCAATTTCAAATGAGGCATCTAGAGGAGTGCCCTAAAGATCTTTCCCTGGTCCTGTACTGTTTCAGAGATTTATCAATGACTTGGAAGAAGACATAAATAGTATGTTTTTTGTTTGCTTTCCCAATATGGGTGCTAATGTAAAATTGGAGGGAATAGAGAATATTTTGGATAGTCATGGTGGTATTGAAAAGGAGCTCTTGGGGCGGCCAGGTAGCACAGTGAATAAGAGCACTGGCTCCAGTGTCAGGATGACCTGGGGATCAAATCCTGGGCTCAGACACTTAGCACCCACCCAGAAACACCTGGCCGTGTAACCTTGAGCAAGTTACTTAACCCGGATTGCTTTAAAAAAAAAAAAAAGAAAAGAAAATGAGCTCTTTACAAATTAGAACAATAGGACAAATTTAATAAGATGAAGTATAGTAATAAATAAATGGATGAGACAGTTACCCATGAAGAGCTTATGTGAAAAAAAAACTTCTGACTGATTAAGTAAATGGTAAACTTAATATTAATTAGCAGTAGGACATGGCTATCCAAAAATCGATGCAATCACAAATCAATCAGGAAATGTATAACTGGAAAAAATCATAAACAGTCTAGATGGTCATTAATAGATAATTGATACATTGACTAAGATTTGCATTCATATTTATGTAATCTTAAAAGATAACAGGAAATCCTCTAGAACATTGGATATATCTTTATTGGATGTATCATAGAGCTATAATGGAACTCAGAAGCTAGGTAGTCTAATCTCCTTATTTTAAAGCTAAGGAATCTGAAAATGACTTGGCCAGTTTAAACAGGCAGAATGGAAGAGAAACAGGATTTGATCCCAACCCCAGGGCTCATGACATCAAATCTAGTGTCTTTTCTATTGTTCAATGCAGCACTATTGAAGAATTTATGCGAGGCCATGGACATGAGTTGAACCTGAAGGAAAGATGTAGCTCCTGTAGGAGGGGTAAACATATTAATTAGATCATATTTTCATTGAAGTACTGAAATGTACACTTTCTATACACATTGAGGGGATAATAATTTCACTATACTCTACCTGGGAAAGCCTACCTGAAGGACTAGGTTCCGTTTTGGGAAACGCATTTTAGGACTGACATCTATACATCAAAAAGTCAGAAAACAAGGGAAACAAAGATATCAAACGGTCTGAAAACATGCCATATATGGATTGTTTAAAGAAACTGAGCATATGCAATGTAGAGAATATAATGTTTGATATGTGTGGAGGGGGATTAATATAGAAGGTGACATTTGATCTGAATCTTAAAGGAAGCTGGGGATTCCAATAATCAGACATAAGGATAAAGAGCTTTCTAAGAATGTAAAATAATCAATGCAAAGACTTAGAGGCAGGAGATGGAATGTTATGTCTGAGAAACAACAAGAAGATAACTATGATCATACTATAAGATGGGTGATAATATGCAAGAAGACTGGGGAGATGGGAAGGGGCAAGATTATGTGGAGTTTAAATGCTTAGCAGGGCAGTCTTGATTTAATCTTGGGGTAAAAAGGAGCCACTAGACTTTCTTAAGTTCAGGGTGACATGGTCACACCTATATTTTAGGAAAAGAAGGGTGTCAGTTGTGAGGAAGAGTAATTGGAGGAGGGAGTGATTGGAGGAGAGAGAGAGAAAGGGAATGTCAGGGAAACAAATCAGGAAACTATTGAAATAGCCAAGGAGAAGTGATGAGGGTCTGAATGAGAGTAATAGCTATATGAATGGAGAAAAGGGAACTTATTGCAGAGCTGCTGTAGAGGAAGAAACAAGATTTAGCAACAGATTTACTGTCCCTTTTTTCACATTCAGCGAACACATAAGCACCCAATTTCAGGGACACCTTTATACATCAGTAGCAACAACAGACCACCTAACTTTTCAACGCAGCTTTCATTTAAAGGCTGTCCTGTGGTTTTGGCTACAGCGTCTCTTTACAAATACAGTGCTTGTCAAAGATGCTTCCAGGCCTCAAAAGCCTTCTGATGTCTTTCCTTAAAAGAAGGCACCCTTTCTCAGAATGCTGCTGCACTCTAGAGTTGTCTCTCTGCTGCTGTTTCTCAGCATAGCCTGGTGATATTCTTTGTATGGGAGACACCTAGAGTGAAGGGAGTATAAAGACTGCATTGCTTTCCTTTTATTTTGTTCCTAGAGTGAAAGCCACTTAGATCAAAGAAAGAATCATTTCCAAGGTAGTGGGAGGATAGCTTACTGACAAAATAGACTGTCTGTGTCATAACTGACCTTTTATAAAAGCCCTCAATTCTTAGCCATTCCACTCAATCAAATTTCTCAGGAAGAAAAATTTGTACAATCTACTGACCAAAATTAAAGACAAAAATCTACATTTAAGTAACTTGTGAAAAACCAAAAGTTCATTTTCTACTCATACTTTTGTGTCATTATCTTTCAATACAATGTGAGTTAATGATGGAGTCTCCACCCTTTGTGAGGTATAAAAAGGCTTTTGCTGTTGGAATAAAAAAGCAATTCCCACTCTTTTATTCTCTAGGGTGTTTTTCCTTTCATATTAAACAGATAACTTTAAAGTCTATTAAATCAATTACAAAATGATTTAACTGTACAATTAGTAAAATGCTCAGCCAACCAATGTTTCAATTCAACTCAATTCCCAGTTATTTTAAAAATATTTTATTCTATCTGATGATACAGAAAAATACTCAGAAAAACTCAATCTAAATAAAACCTAGATAATTTCAAACGATTAAATTATTTGATGCTTACTACTTGAAATACCACAACAAATGCATAATTAGATTATTAAACTTTGAAAAAAATAATGATGCTCCAACAGGAAGGCAAAATGATAAAGGGAGATATTAAAATGTCGCATACTGACATATTTTGGAAAGCTTGAATGATTACTAAAGTGTCACATAGAAATGAGGTAACTGATTAAACAGAGCTACTTTCAGTGTAACATCAAATCTTCGCCCCCCCCCAAATTAACAAGGAACAACATACAATTTGAACCAAGTTTAACTAACGAAACTATTAGTTGTAAGAATTACAAAAGACTACATGTAACAATATACAAGGATGGAAAACACTCCAGTTTTTAAAACACTGTGCTCTGATTTGATCTTCATACAACAATCTTGTAAAAATCAGTAGTTTTTATTACTGTATTACACAAGAGGAAACTGAGACTTAGGAAGTCTAAATGACTTGTCAGGAAATCTTGCTACTAATTGGTGAAGATCAGGCTCTAACTCTTTCTTATACACAACGCTCCTCTCCTTGTCAAAAACTATGAACTGATTTCATGATTCTCTAGAATTCCTAGGGAAGTTATACAGTAACACAAATGAATTTCAGAGTCAGGATTGCAGAGACATAGAGAACAATATAGCCAAACTTCCTTCTCCTCCAAACAGATGTAGAAAATAGGCAGGACAGAATCTTGATGTGGAGATACAGAAAAAGTCACAGTAACTCATTTGTCCATCTCCGCACTGGTAGACAAACAGATAAGTATGCAGAGTCTACAGACGCTGAGGACAGGGTTGAAGCAGAAACATATCCATCATCCAAGGAAAGAATATGCATAAGGGAAAGTGGCACCATTAGACCCGCACCACGGCTCTGGGATAGAGACAGGTGAACTGGCAGCTTTTTTGCCCACTGTTTGGTTCCAGGTGACTGATCCAGGGTAGAATAAGAAAGATACATATGGAGAAGGTGGGAGAATTCCTTGTTAAGGAGGCTCTGGGTAGAATACCTAGAAAGAAAGGAGGAAGTTTCTACAGCATCAGCAATGATGTAGCTCAGATCCCAGGCACAGAGAAGCACCAACAAAGTTTTCTAGATGGCCAGTAAGGGCTGAGATCAGCAGCAATCTGATACTGTTGAGATTGAAACCCAAGACGAAAACTTATAGCACTCAAAGTAGGTGGTCAGCAATCACACTTTTTCCTAGGACAGTCAAATCTGAGGGCTCTTAAAGCTTATATATTCCAAGCCTGTCCAGGAGATCCTAGAATAGCACAACCAGAGCAGCCCAAGAAAGCAGCAACAGGATTGGCCCAGACTTCCCTTGCAGAACATCTACAAACAAAGCCTCAGAGGAAAAAAAAGTAACTTGGAAAAAATCCAGCTTGAATTCCTAGAAGTGATAAATCAAGAATCAATTGCTTTCAAAAAGCATTAAAATATACTTATAAATGAAATATTATTTCTTGAGGAAAATGGAAAATAAATGAAATCTATGTAAGCAAGAATTGGAAAAACTGAATAGCTTGGTTAAAGGGGGAAAAACTGCCCACTCAATAAACTCCCAGACAATTAGAACAGACCAAATATGAACCAATGACTACATAAGGAGGTAACAAGAAATAATAAAAGAAAATATAATATATACAGATATATAGATGTATATGAAAATGTAAGGTGAATCTTAACAGGAAAAAACTGACTCATAAAACATAAAAAAAGCATCTAGGAATTGTTGGATTATTTGAACACTGCAGTGGAAAAAAAGAAAAGGACTTAGATATCTTATTTCAAGAAATCTTAAAAGAAAACTGATCAAAGATGGTGGATTATTGAGATTTGAGGTGACCCAGTTGAACACTTTAATCATTTTCCTCTAAATAACTTTAAATAACACCTCAAATCAAATTTGGAGCACTAGAGCCAACAATAGGTCAAGGTGAGACATTGTTCTAGTCTAAGAAAGCTTAGGAGTTTGGCATGAAAAGTTTGTGATACCAGGTTAGAAGATACTATACATTTAGCGGCAAAAATACTAGCTATAGCCTCAGGATCTTTAGCAGCCCAGAGATGGTAAGAGGGCTGGACAACTGGTCAAGAAGAGAATACAAAGAATCCTTTGTTAGCATTGTATATAGCTGGCACTAATAGGCAACTCTATTGCCCATACACAATTCTGGGTCATAGTTTCAGGGCAGAGAGGAGTGTTGGAGGTCAATCACAAAGGAGCCGGAGTCCTGGTTATATTTCCAAGGTAAAGACAAAACTGGCAATTGTGGTTGCAGGGGATCAGGGGCCCTACCTAGGTAAACACCAAAGCATAAATCAGGAGAACAGTGATTATACCTCTCCCAGGATCACATCACCTAGAAAGCACCAAAACTTTGCAGACCTCCAAAACTAATTTTGAAAACAATAGCATGAAAAAGTCTGAAGCTTGGGACAGTTTCTCCTCACCCCTTAGTGAGTAAATCCCCACTTTGATATAAAGTTTAAAGTGAAGAAATAGGGAAAAAATGAGCAAAAACAAAACAAAACAAAATGAAAAAAAAAACTTGACCATAAAAAGTTACAATGGTGGCAGGGAAGACCAAGATATAAATGCAGAAGGAGACAATGATGTGACAATAGCTATAAATAAAAAATCAAAGAAAAAAATGCTAATTGGACACAACCCAAAAAGAATTCCTAGAAGAGTTAAAGGAAAAGATAAGAGTGGTAGAAGAAAATTTGTGACAATAAATGAGAGTGATGGAAGAAAATTATGAAAAGAGCTTGGTAAAAGAGGCACAAAAATGATGAAGAAAAGAATGCCTTAAAAACCAGAATTGGCCAAAAGGGGGAAAAGGTATAAAATCTCATTAAAAACAATAATAATAATTCCTTAAAAATGAGAATTGTGAAAATGAAAGCCCATGACTCCATGAAATATCAATAAGCAAAATAAAATCAAAAGAATAAAAAAATACAGAAGAAAATATGTAATACCTTATCAGAAAATAAAATCAAAAGAATAAAAAAAACACAGAAGAAAATATGTAATACCTTATCAGAAAAACAACAGACCTGGAAAATAGATCAAGGACAGATAATTTAAGAATTACTGGACTACCTGAAAACCATGATCAAAAAAAGACCCTAGATGTCATATTTTGAGAAATTGTCGAGGAAAGTTGCCTAATATCTTAAATCCAGAGGATAAATAAAAATTGAAAAAAATCCACTAATCACTTTCTAAAGGAGATCTCAAAATGAAAACTCCCAGGATTCTTATAGCCAAATTTCAGAGCTCCCAGGTGTAATGAAAAAGTAAAGATCTTTCCTGCCCCTAGGCTCTTTGATAGGCTTAAGTGCACTAGGAGCCTGTGGTAGGAGTCTTGTTTCTCAGGAGATACTTTTTGATTGGGCACTGGGTCAAGAGGGTTGTTACATTCCCTGAGCCAGGAGAAGGCTATATAAATACTGATGTGAGGTTTGTTTTGGGGTTCATTTTGAGAGGTGTTGTGTGATTTGACCAGACCAGACTCTGGGCAGTCATTGAGAGCACTGAGAGCTCCCCAGCTTTGAAAACCTAGAATTTGATGCTTCCCTCTCTGGTAACTGTGACTAGGTATGGATGGGTGTAATGGTTGGACAGTTGGAGGCCTGTCTGCTTGATCTGTTTGTTGCTCTGTCTTGTAACTTCTGCATGTAACCTGTCTGTATACTCTGAAGTTCAGGGTGCTAACTTTTCCCCTGAACTAGGTAAATGATATGTCTGATTGATTAAAGCAAGATTGTTAACCCATTTTGAGTTGATTTCCTTTAGAAAAGCAGATTTAAGAACCTGTGTTGGCAGCCACCCTGGGGGTGCTGGGGTGCTTGCTGCTACAGCAGGCCAGATAGAAAACACTTCAAGATGTTTGCCAAAACAATGGGGCATAGAAATCCATCTTTCCCTGCAAGGAAGTAAGGGGGGAGTGCGAATGGGGGAGGACATACGAGAGAACAGATTGGGGGAAGGGGCATTCAGTATGCTTGCTATCTTGAGGTGGAGGGTAGGGGAGAGACAGGGAGAAAATTTATAACTCAAAATCTTGTGGAAATGAATGTTGAAAACTAAAAAATAAATAAATATATATTTTTAAAATGTTTGCCAAAAGAAACAATTCAAATACCATAGATCCACAGTCAGGATCACACAAGCTTTAGTAGCTTCCATATCATAGTTGAGGGCTTGAGATATGATATTCAGAAAGGCAAAGGAGCTATGATTACAAGCAAGAATACCTTGCTCAGTAAAACTGAGTATAATCCTTCAAAGGCAAACTGGAAATTTAATGAAATAGATTTCAAGCACTGCTGATGAAAAAAAAAAGTTGAATAGAAAATCTGACATTCAAACTCAAGAGTAAAGGGAAGCATAAAAATGTAAATTACAAAAGAGGAGTCATAAGAATCTCAATAAAGTTAAATTGTTTACATTCCTATGTGGGAAAACAGTAGATGTAATCCTAAGAACTTTATTAAAGCAGCCAAAAAGAATTTACATAGAAAGAGAGCATGGATATGAGTTGATTATGTTGGACTTATGTCTAAAAAAATATTTAATGGGTGAGAAGATTGATCAACTGGTACAAAGGAGAAAGGAGAGGTAGAGGGAGGAAATTTTTTCATATAAAAGAGGCATGCAAGGAAGAACTTTTACAATGAAAGGGAAAATGGGAGGTTGGCAGGAAATGCTTTAGCCTAACTCTCATCAGAATTGGTTCAAAGAAGAATATATAAAACAGATCCTCAATTGTGTATAGAAATATAATTTACCCAAGAGAGAAATAAAAAGGGAAGGAGATAAGAAAATGGGGACGTGACAAAAATAAGAATAGATTGAGGGAGCTATTGGTTATAAATAAAATAGACTTTTGAAGAAGGACAAGATAAAAAGAGAGAACAATCAGAAAAAAATATGGGATGAAGAGAAGTACACAATTAATAATCATAACTGTGAATGTGAATCAGATGAGCTCACTCAAAAAATAAAAGTGGGTAGCAAAATGGATTAGAAGCCAGAATCTAACAATATTTTTTTAAAGAGAAATTCTTGAAACAGAAGTACATACATAGTGTTAAAATAAAAGGCTGGAGCAGAACCTAGTATGCTTCAACTGACCAAAAAAAAGTAGGGGTAGCAACATGATCTCAGATAAAGTGAAAGCAAAAATAGGCTCAATTAAAAGGGGCAATCAAGGAAACTATATTTTGCTAAAAGTCACCATTGACAATGAAGAAATATATTAAAAAATTACATCAAGTTTCTCATTTTGCAAGGCCTCATTTCTCAAATATATACTGAATATAGAACTGAGTCAAATTTCTAAAAATAAGAGTCATTCCCCAATTGATAAATTGTCAAAGGATTTAATTTTCAGAAGAAATGAAATCTTTCTATAGTCATGAAAAACTGCTCTAAATGTCTATTGATTAGAAAAAGACAAATCTAAACTACTCTGAGGTACTACCTTACACCTATGAGAAATGAGAAATGTTAGAGGAGATGAGGGGAAAATAGATTTAGTATGGAGTAATGAACTGTTCCAACCTTTGTGAAAAACAATTTGGAATGAGACCCAAAGGCTATAAAATTGTGCATACCCCTTAACCCAGCAATACTTCTGCTGACTTTATCCCAAAAAGATCATAGAAAAAGGAAAAAGACCTATATGAACTATATATGTACTTAAAGAGCTGCTACACATACACACACACGCATATCCGTATATGTATATAGTAGCTCTGTTTTTGTGGTGGCAAAGTATTAGAGAGGAAATGCTCATCAGTTGCAGAATAACTGAACAAGTTGTGGCACATGATTTTGATGGAGTACTACTGTGCTATGGGAATTGGGGGGGTCAGAAAAAAATATGACAAGCCCTATATGAACAGATGCAAAGTAAAGTGAGAACCAGGAGATAATTAAGCACTGTAACAACAATGATATAATGATGATTATCTAGGAAAGACTTGGATACTCTGATCAATACCATGTTCCAAGAAAATTCCAAAGGCATCATGATGGAAAAAAAAGATCTCCACCTCCAGAGACATAACTGGCTAATAATTCTAAGTGCAATTTGAAATATAATTTTCTCACTTTGTTTCTCTTGTACTTTTTTTAAAAATAGAGTTAATATGGAAATACATTCCACAATTTTGTACATAGAAGTGATATCATATTGCTTGCCTCCTTAGTGTAGGGGGAGGGAGTGGGAGAGCAGGAGAGAATTTGAAAAAAAACAAAAAGAATGTTAAAAATAATTATGTGCATGTGTTTTTAAAAAGAAAACCAATAAGACTCTTAACATTAAAAGGTAAAGTGGAAATGGTTATCTCCTTAAAAGAAACCCCCAAATGAAAATTCCCAGGAACATCATAGTCAAAATCCAAAGTTTCCATTTCAAAGAAAAAAACACTATAAGCAGTCAGAAAGAAAGAATTCAAGTAGCACTAAATCACAGTCAAGATCATACTAACAGCCACCACTATAAAGGAGAAGAGAAAGTGGAATACCATATTTCAGTAGAGAAAGGATATGGGTTTGTAGTAAAGAACTCACCCAGCAAAACTTAGCATAACACTACTGGGGAAAAATAAACCTTTAATGAAATAGATTTCCAAGCATGCCTGATGAAAAGACAAGAACTATATAGAAAATTTAAAGTTCAAACACAGAAGTGAAGAGAAACATGAAAAGATAAACATAACTGAAAATTAGAAAGCAATAAACAAGAATAAAGTACTTATATTCAATTATGGGAATATACATGTGTCCCCTCTAAATCCTATATGATCATGGGTCATAAAAGGAATCCAATTAGACAAGGACTAGAAATGATTTCTTTTTTTTTATTTGTATGTGTTTTTATTTTTTCAAATGCTTTATTAACTTCTGATTTACATCATTCATTTCTGCCAGGTTTTGAGTTACAAATTTTCTCCCCATTTTTCCCCTACCCCCCACCCCAAAATAGCAGTCCCACAGGATATCCCCTCCTCCAATCTGCTCTCTCCCATATTTTCTCCCATAACCCTTTTGACTTTTCCAGTGGATCTCTATGCCCCAGGGCCTGCATATATATATATATATATACACACATACATATTTGAATATTTGATTTTAAAACTTTGAATTCCAGATTCATTCCCTTCCTCCCTTGTCACCCACCTTTAGTGGGAAGATAAACAGTTCAGTATATGATGTACATGTGTGGCTAATGCCAAACAATAACATAGTAGATATATTGTAAAAGACTGACTATATTTCCCTTCCTCCTATCCCGCCTCAAACTTGTTCTATTCTCTCCTTTGATCCCATCTCTTTTCAAAAGTGGGTGCTTCCAACTTCCCTCCCCCCAGCCTGCCCTCCCTTCCATCATCCCCCTTTCATCCCCTTCCCCCCTACACTCTCCTGGAGGGTGAGATACCCTATTTAGTGTATATTTCATTCCCTCCTCAAGCCAAATTCAATGGGAATAAGGTTGACCCATTCCCTTTTGCCTTCCTATTCTTCCCCTCCATTGTAACCATTTCCCCTTGCCTCTTCTGTATGAGATAGTTTACCCCATTCTGTCTCTTCCCATCTCCTCTCATTATATTCCTCTCTCACCTCTTAATTTCACCTTTTAGGTATCATCCCTCCTGTTAAATTGGTCCTGTGACCTCTATCTATGTATACCTGAAAACATATATACACACATTCACATATGTATTCATATGCCCATATATCCTCATATATATAGATATAGATATATAGATATATATTTCTATTCCCTTCACCTACTGAGAAAAGCTTCATCAGTTACAATTATTGTTTTTCCATATAGGACTGTTAATAGTTCAACTCTGATAAATTCCTTAAGATTTCTTTTGCCTGTTTACCTTCTCATGCTTCTTGTATCTGAATGTCATATTTTCTGATCAACTCTGGTTTTTTCAGCAAGAATGCTTGAAAGTCCTCTATTCCACTGAATGACCATATTTTCCCCTAAAACATGATACTCAGTTTTGCTGGGTAGGTGACTCTTGGTTTTAATCCCAGTTCCTTTACCCTCCAGAATATCATATTCCAAGCCATTTGATCCCTCAGTGTAGAAGCTGCCAGATCCTAGGTTATCCTGATTGTGTTTCCACAATATTCAAATTGTTTCTTCCTGTCTGCTTGTAATATTCGTTCCTTAATCTGGGAATTCCAGAACCTGGCTATAATATTCCTAGGAGTTTTCTTTTTGGGATCTTTTTCAGCAGGTGATCGGTGGATTCTTTCAATCTCTATTTTGCCCTCTGATTCTAAAACATCAGGGCAGTTTTCTTTGAGAACTTCCTGGAGGATGATTTCTAGGTTCTTACTTTGGTCATGACTTTCAGGTAGTCCAATAATTTTTAAATTATCTCTCCTGGATCTATTTTCCAGGTCAGTGGTTTTTCCCATGAGATATTTCACATTGCCTTCTATTCTTTCATTTGTTTGGATCTGTTTAGCAGCATCTTGGTTTCTAGCAACGTAATTAGCTTCCATTTGCTCCAGTCTAATTCTGAAGCCATGATTCTCCTCATTGAGCTTTTGAGATTCTTTTTCCATCTCGCAAATTTGGCTTTTTAAAGCATTCTTCTCCTCATTGCCTTTTTGAGCCTCTTTTGCCATTTGAGTCAGTCTGCTTTTTAAAGTGTTATTTTCTTCAGTCAGGCTATTGACTCTCATTTCATAATTTTCTTGCATTGTTCTCATTTCTCTTCCCAATTTTTCCTCCACTTCTCTTATCTGCTTCTTAAGGTCCTCTATGGCCTATAACCAGCTCGTATTTTCCTTTGAAGCTTTTGGTGCAGGAGTTCTGCTTTCACTGTTTTCCTCCTGTTCTATGCTTTGCTCCTTTTTTTCCCCAAATTAGGAGTGTAATGTTGGAATCTTCTGTCTGCTTTGTTTCCTTTGCCTGGTCATGTCACCCCTCAGTCACTTGAACCCTGGGCTTTTTGCCACAGTAGGTCTCTGCCACCAGACAGGGGAGCTTTCATCCCAAACGCTGGCATTTTCTCAGATGAGTACCCTCTCTGAGGTCTCCACACACTCTGGCAAGCTGGACATACACCCCAGCACCTCCACCCTAGACTGCAATCCATATCCAAGCAGTTAAAGCAGGAGTGATTACCCCTCAGACTGGTGCTTGGTCCCCCTACACTCTGAAGGCCAGGAGCTGAAGCTGCCACATGGTGTTGGCTGGCTGTGCCAGTGCCTCAGTGGCTTCTGGGGGGGAGGGGAAAGGGCAAAAGCCATGCACTCCCACTCACTGGTACCAAAGTCCAGACTGCACTGACTTCTCACTTTGTCCTTCACATTTGTTTGTGGATAAATCTGGAAACAGCCACAGCTGCTGCTGTTCTGGAGTCCCTCTGGCTGCAGCAGCTGGTCAGGCCTGCCCTGCGGCTAAAGCCTTGGTGTGGGTCTGGGCTCAGCTCCCAGATCCCTGTGCTGGCCAATCCCTGCCGGCCTACCCTGCTGTCCTCAGTGGGAGGTTAGCTTCTCTGTGTCATTTTGTGGGTTCTGCAGCTCCAAAGTTTGTTTAAAGTCCCCTTTTTACATGGATTGGGGAAGGTGGAAGCTGGAGCAGCGGGGAGGTCCTGCTTCTACTCCGCCATCTTGGCTCCACCCCTAGAAATGATTTCTATAATGTCCTGATGATCTTAAGAAAAGAATTGATAGAGGAAGAGGAACATACTTGGAGGACAGGGTGGAGGAAAAGAATCCCAGGAGAAACTGAAATTAATTAAGTATGGCAAGGATGACAAAAATGTATTTTTATTTGCTTGCTTGTTTGTTCAGTCAGGTTTGGTGGCAAGAAAAGGTCCCTTGCATTGGGTGGATCTAATGGTAGTGAATGACACCGGGAAAGTTGATCTCAAAGAACTGGGAGATAATTCTTGATTATACATGGCCAAAAGGTGCATTTTTAATAAAGGGAAGAGAGTATTATCCACAAACATAACATTATAAGCTCAATCTGTATTCCCAGTGAAATTCTAGACAACAATAGTAAAGGGATAATTTGTGAGCAAGCACACAGTAATAGGCATACCTAGGTGGCACAGTAAATAGAGCGCCAGGCCATGAAGTCAGGAAGACTTATCTTCATGAATTCAAATCTGGCCTCAAACATTTAGTAGCTGTGTGACCCTGAACAAGTCAATTAACTCTGATGCCTCAGTTTCTTTATCTGTGCAAGATGGAAAAGGAAATTTCAAACCATTCCAGTATCTTTGCCAAGAAAACCCAAAATGGGGTCTTAAAGAGTCACATATCACTGAAATTGCTGAATAATAAAAAAAATTGTGAGCTCCTAGAAAGGGTAATGCTAATAATCAAAAGCTAGGATAACTCAATCAAAAACAATTCATGAAAATTATTATTGACCATGTGGTAAAATTTAAGATAAAATTAGTTCAAACTCAGCTTCCCTTTAACTACCTCAATTCAATAAAAATGTAATAAATGATGTAATAAAACCATCAAGAATGGAAAATGAAAAAAAAGTTAGTACAAAGTGATTATTATAGAAAATAATGACAGAAACCTCCATCCCTTATCATCTCAGCTACTTGACAGTCCTAGTACTTTCCTCACATAGTTTACTGGTATGCTGATCCACCACATACTTCCTTTATGGCTGTTACATTGCTTGGCATCATCATTTCAAATTAACTCTGCAGCAAAGTCTAAGAAGGACCATCTTATACCTCTGAGGGTCAAGGACTGCAAATTAGTCAAAACTTGAGCATCATCTGAGAAGATTATGGTGATTTTAAAGAATATTCAAAACTTAATGGTATAGGGATTATTAGAAATGATCTGTAAATAACAATAGCTATCATTTATATAGCTTTTATGTGTCAAGCATTGTGCTGAGGTAAGTGCTATCAGTATTCCCATTTTACATACAAGGAAAGTAAGGCAAACAGAGGTTGAATGAATTGCCCAGAGTCACAAATCTAATAAACGTCTGAGGTCAGATTTGAAATCCAGGCCCAGGGCTCTATCCACTGTGTCACCTAGCTCCCTATAGGAAGAAAGAAGACTGATAGGAGCTGTTATAAATTTAAAATAGAAAATAGAGAATAGATCCAACTGAATTTTTCCAATAATAGGTTAATATTCACAATATAAAAAATTGGTACAAATATATAAGAACAGATGTTGTAGCTTGATAAGAAGTGGTCAGAGTGGGTGAATGGATAGTTTTAAAATGAAGAAATGCAAATTATCAGCAATCAGATAAAAGTACCCCAGATAATTTTGACTAAAGTAAATGTAAATTTAAAAATCTCTGAGGTTTCTTTTATACCCATCAGATCAGCAAATATAAAAAGATGACCAAAAAGGGAAAATAACAGTTAGAGAGGTTTTGAGAAGAAAAACATTTAAAAGCAAAGTTAATTTTTTTGTCAAAGTTTATTGACAAAAAAGTCAATAAACTGTACATAAAGTTTGTACTAAAGTTTTTACTCTATGATATTGGAGTTCTGTGCAAGTAAATTGGTTCAAAGTAAAATAATTGAATTGAAAATAGAGGAATAATTTCAATGAGGCTAAAATTAGATGATTTCCCAGACCATCGAAGCATGTTTATCTCCATTTCTTGGATAAATTTCTTAATCTTTCTGGATATATGACATGGTACGAGGTTATATTGCAATCAGCTATTTTGTTTGGGAATTTCTGAAATTCTAGGGCAATTATGCTTCTTGATAATGTTTATCAATATCTTTATCAGAGTTCTTCATTTCCTCAATAGGGAAGTAGATTGAAAGGACTAGAGGAAGTAAAAAGTATCCAGTAGCTTTTAGGGTAATATATGTTAAGCTTAGATGATTTCTAGGTCTTATGGATTTACCTAGAGGTCTTCTGATGACAGTTTTAGTGTAGTTCTGAATGTAAATGTTAATTTTTATCAGTAAAAATTACATTTCTTCAGTCTTCAGTTTTCCATCTTTTTTATTGTCTTTCCCATCACAAGTTTTTTTTTAATTCTTTTCCTTTATATCAATGTTTAGAAGCCTTTTTTTGATGGTCTCCTTACTTTTCTTCCAACATTAAGAAGTATTTATGGAAGCAGAATAGTCAGCAATAATCCATTAGAATGCCAGGTCTATCTGAAGATATTTATTCATTTTATGAGACTGCTTTAGGCTATTTTGCAGTAATTATTTGGTAGTTTTTGGCATTGTGCTTTTGTTTGTTTGTGAACCAACTTTCTTTCCTACTTCAAAACAATTAATTTTTTTTATTGTGAGCTTGAATTATTATTAAAATGCTTGACTTCCCTATAAAGTCACTAAAATATCCCTGAGTCATTACAGTCTGTTCTTCAAAAGCTAAAATTTTTCATGCCTCTTTGGAAAAATATACACACTCAGAAACCACAGAGTAAAAACTGTAACACAAGAGAACAATGAAGCAAGTGTGTGAGGCATGCAGTGCAGCACTCAGCTAAAAAAATCAAACTAAAGGTGAGGAAACCAGTTCAATATAGTTTCAACTGGCCATGGTCATATATAGTCAGTTCTGCTATAACCATCGTATTTATTCCTAAAAATCACTACACTACATAAAATCATGCAATAAAAACAGAGGGCTTATGTGGAAAGTGGGAATAGGAGAACAACATTCAAAAATCTTGTCAGTTTTCCATTTTTTAAAAAGATAGAGAGAGATAAGCCTAATAAAAATGGAAGTATAATTTTATACATGTTAAATGGTTAAGAAATACATAAATACTATAATAAATAGTGACATTGTAAACATCTGCTCTCCTAGAGCTGTGCTCTGGTTCCTATCTGTACCCCAACTTGCAAAGTTTATATCTACAGGTGTGAAGATGGCCTCAATGGGTAATAACACCTTTCAGTGTGGGTAGACTTTTTGGGAACAGAGCAGCCCTCCTTTGCCCACACCTCTATTGCACTAGAAGAGAAAAGATGAATATAGCACTTTACCTTGAAAAATACCTAAAATGTGGAAATGGATGTGAGAAGGGTTGCAGTTTGTGAGTTATTGTGAAGTGGTGTTATCCAACCTTGCCAACAAAATCACACATAAATAAATAGGGAATTCACATTAGGACAATTTCTTGTTTTTGAACAAGTGTGATAGAAGAATTGACTACATTCTGAATCAGCCTAAGGTCAGTAGAAATACACAAGTATGACTATTGCTATCACAAAATGAAACTATATAAAAAGTATTATTTGCCTGACTTACAAGTTACTTGATAAACAAGATGGAAGACATTTTCTACAATCCTCACTAATTCTCAAAAATTTCCTCAAAGTAGAGGTATGTGTTAGGGGTAGGAAAAATCATCACTATCCAAAGCTAAGACACTAAGAAGGCTAACAAAATAACAGCCTTAGAAATTAACAGGGCAGAATGCTAATCTCTAACTCTCTCATTAAGTTCTCCCTACCATCATTCCCGCCATGAATTATCAAAGTACTTACCCCAACCCACCTGCTAGTGCTCTTAGATTTACTCAGAAATGTCCATGCTGCTGTTTTATTCTTGGCCCTGTGCCTATCTAATTATACCATTAAGAACTAAGAAGCAGCAGAATTTAATTCTATTCACCACCTTGCAAAGGATGGGAAGATATAGGAATAAAAGAAAGTGCTCTGCCATGGGCAATATGATCACGTTCAACCATAGAACTAAATAATGGATGGAAGTGTTTATGTTGGATTGGAAAAGGCCTAAAGAAAGGGTTCTGGCCTTCAACTGGACTAGTACTGCCACCTCCCTCCACCTACTAGGGGACTGATGCCAATTAAAAGTGAATAATTTAATGCTGACAGCAGCCACCATAGCTTTGAGATCTAGCCCAGGGTAACCCCTATCCAAAGTAGAGAGATAAGAAAGTGAATGATAAAGAAACACATGGGGTGGTTGGGGGGGAGGGGAAGACCAATGCTACTATAAAAAATCTCAGGGGTAATAAAATAGATTAAAAAGCCTACAACACAGAGAAACTCACATAAAAAATTAACTGGCATTCAAAACTTCAAAATGTTTCATGATCTTCCCCCTTGTCCTTTATACCATACAGTCCCCATATACAACACACATACATGATCCAGTGACACAGTCCAAGGGATTATTCAAACAAATGCATTTCCCAATTCTAGGCATTTTCATAGGCTGTTCTTTATTCCTGTAATGTTCTCCTCTCCCTCCCCATCCCCTCCACGAAACTCCTCCCTTCTTTACTGCTTTCTTCAAATTCCAGATTAAATTCCACATTCTATAGAAAGTACCTCCTTATTCCCCTTAAATTTAGTGACTTATTTCTGTTGATTATTTTCAATTTATCCTGTAATGGTTTATTTGGACACAATTGTTTGCATATAATTTCCCCCATTATACTATGAGATCCTTTAAAATAGGCACTGTATTTTGAATTTCCTTATATCCCTTAGTACTTAGGACTATACCTAGCACATAATAGGCAGTTAATCAACATTTGATTGACGGACTGTCCTTCCCATCTCCCTCTATCCACTAAAAAGAAAGAAATGAAGAACCTATCAAATAAATATAGGTGGCTAAAATATGTTCCCACATTGATTACATCAAAATGCATTTCTTACTCTTCATATTGGTAAAACATCATTCTATCATGAAGTCATGAGCATTTCTTTTCTTTCTTTCTTTCTTTTTTGTAGCATTCTAGGAATTAGGAATGGCCAGAGTAAATGCCCAGTCAAGAGAAGGAATGTCTTGTTCATGGAAAGCAAGAAGGCCAGTGTTACTACACTGAAGAATATATGGGAGACAATAAGGTATAAGAAAAAAGGAAATGTGTCTAAGGGTGGAATTATGAAGGACTTTAAATACCAAACAGTGGATTTTATATTTGATCCTGGAGGGAATGAGGAGCAACTGAAGTTTATTGCATAAGGTGTTTACATGGTCAGACCTGTGCTTTTGCAAAATTACTTTCTCAGCTGAATGGAGAATGAATTGGACTGAGGAAAGATTTGAGGCAGGCAGACCTATGAGCAGGCTATTGTAATAGTCTATGTGTGAGGTTATGAAGGCCTGCACTGGAATGTTAGAAGTATTAGAGGAGAAGACATATATGTGAAAGAGAAAATTCATCTTTTGAAAAAAATGAATATTTTTATGGACTGATTGAAAATTCAAGATAGATAGATAGATGGATGAATAAATATGGCATGTCTAAAAATAGAATTGTAGGCTACATTAAAAAGTGTTTAGAACATGGAATATGATAGTCCCTTTTTACTCCACCCTGATTAGGCCTTATTTTCTTTAGTTCTAGACAACACAATATAGGAAGAATTATCACAAGCTGGAGAATATCCAGATGAAGTTGACAACTGTTGTAAAAGGCATATCAAATTATGGATTCAAGGACCTAGGGTTGTTTTTCCTGAAGAAGTAAAATGTCTCTGAGGCACCTTCCAAATCTGATATTCTGATACTATGACAATTTGGTAAAGATTATCAAAAGGCAGAGATAAAGAGGGCAAGCATTCTAAGCTTGTAGGTGTATAGTTGCAAGAAGGTTAAAAATTTTTTTAAAAAGAATGGTAAGTTGGGGCAGAGCCAAAATGGTGGAGTAGAAGCACAACCTTCCCGTGGCTCTGGCTTCCACCCTCCCCAATCCATATAAAAAGGGGACTCTGAACAAACTTTGGAGATGCAGAAGCCACAAAATGACACAGAGAAGCTAACCTCGTGCTGAGGACAGCCTGGCAGGCTGGCAGGAATCCAGCATAGTGCTCTGGGAGCCGAGCCCAGCCCCACACCAAGGCTTTAGCCTCAGGGCAGGCCTGACCAGCCACTGGCCAGAGGGACTCCAGATCAGCAGCAGCTGTGGCTGTTTCCAGATTTATCAACACATAGATGTGAAGGACAAAGTGAGACTGGACTTTGGGACCAGTAAGTGGGAGTACATGGCTTTTACCCCCGGGGCGAGAAGCCGCTGAGGCACAGGCACAGCCAGCCAGTGCCACTTGGTGGCTTCAGCTCCTGGCCTGTAGAGTGTAGGGGGACTAAGCACCAGTCTGAGGGGTAATCACTCTTGCTTTAACATGCTTGGATCTGAATTGCAGTATAGGGTGGAGGTCCTGGGGTGTGTGTCCAGCTTGTCAGAGCGTGTGGAGACCTCAGAGAGGACATCCATCTAATACCTCCGGCAGCTAAGAAAACCACAGTGTTTGGGACGAAAGCTCCCCTGTCTGGTGGCAGAGTCGTACTGTGGCAAAAAGCCCAAAAGTCAAATGATTGAGTAGCAAAATGAGCAGGCAAAGGAAACAAAGCAGACAGAAGATTCCAACATTACACTCCTATTTTGGGGACAAAAGAGCAAAGCATGGAAAAGGAGGAAAATAGTGTAGTCAGAACTCCTGCACCAAAAGCTTCAAAGGAAAGTATAAGCTGGTTACAGGCCATAGAAGACCTTAAGAAGCAGATAAGAGAAGTGGAGGAAAAATTGGGAAGAGAAATGAGAACAATGCAAGAAAATTATGAAATGAGAGTCAATAGCCTGACTGAAGAAAATAACACTTTAAAAAGCAGACTGACTCAAATGGCAAAAGAGGCTCAAAAAGGCAATGAGGAGAAGAATGCTTTAAAAAGCCAAATTTGCGAGATGGAAAAAGAATTTCAAAAGCTCAATGAGAAGAATCATGGCTTCAGAACTAGATTGGAGGAAATGGAAGCTAATGACTTTATGAGAAATCAAGATGCTATTAAACAGATCCAAACAAATGAAAGAATAGAAGGCAATGTGAAAAATCTTATTGGAAAAACCAATGACCTGGAAAATAGATCCAGGAGAGATAATTTAAAAATTATTGGACTACCTGAAAGCCATGACCAAAGTAAGAACCTAAAAATCATCCTCCAGATAGTTCTCAAAGAAAACTGCCCTGATGTTTAGTACCAGAGGGCAAAATAGAGGTTGAAAGAATCCACCAATCACCTCCTGAAAAAGATCCCCAAAAGAAAACTCCTAGGAATATTATAGCCAGGTTCTGGAATTCCCAAATTAAGGATAGAATATCACAAGCAGCCAGGAAGAAATAATTTGAATATTGTGGAAACACAATCAGGATACCCCAGGATCTGTCAGCTTCTACACAGAGGGATCTAAGGGCTTGGAATATGATATTCCGGAGGGCAAAGGAACTGGGATTAAAACCAAGAGTAATCTACCCAGCAAAACTCATGTTTCAGGGGGAAATATGCTCATTCAGTGGAATAGAGGACTTTCAAGCATTCTTGCTGAAAAAAACCAGAGTTGAATAGAAAATTTCACATTCACATACAAGAAGCAAGAGAAGCATAAGAAGGTAAACAGGGAAAAGAAATCCTAAGGAACCTATCAAAGTTGAACTATTAACATTCCTACATGGAAAAACAATAATTGTAACTTATGAAAATTTTCTCAGTAGTTGAAGGGATTAGAAATATATATGAGGGTATATAGGCATATGAATACATACCGTGTTTTCCCGATAATAAGACCTATCCCGAAAATAAGCCCTCCCCTTACTGTGTAAGATTCCTCTAAAATAAGCCCTTCCCCGAAAATAAGCCCTATTGAGATTGCTACTGTAGTGAAGGTGATCCCCTGCGCTACACGCTACATTACAGTACCCTCTGTATGCACCGTTACCTCCCACCCCGGGTAAAACGCATGCCGCGCTCCGAGCTGCATCCAATCAGAGCTGAAGCAGTGAGCACGTCATCCTGTTCTTTATTAAATTCATTATTGAATAAAGGTACATTTTTTTGTTCACATTTACCTGTTTATTAAAATTGCTGTCAATGTTCATTAAAATAAGCCCTCCCCTGAAAATAAGCCCTCTGGTGTTTTTCTGTCCAAAAAATAATAAGACAGTGTCTTATTATTGGGGAAACACGGTATGTGAATGTGTGTATATATGTTTACAAGTATACATGGATAGAGGGCACAGGACCAATTTAACAGGAAGGGATGATACTTAAAAGGAGAAATTAAGAGGTGAGAGGAATATAATGATAGGAGATGGGGAGAGACAGATTGGGGTAAACTATCTCATACAGAAGAGGCAAGGGAAAATGGTTACAATGGAGGGGAAGAATAAGAATGCAAAAGGGAATGGCTCAACCCTATTCCCATTGAATTTGGCTTGAGGAGGGAGTGAAATACACACTAAATAGGGTATCTCACCCTCCAGGAGAGTAGGGGGAGAAGGGGATAAGAGGGGGGGGTGATGGAAGGGAGGGCATGCTGGGGGGGAGGGAAGTTGGAATCACTCGCTTTTGAAAAGGATGGAGATCAAAGTAGAGAAAAGAACAACTGGGAGGTGGGATAGGAGGAAGGGAAATATAGTCAGTCTTTTACAATATATCTACTATGTTATTGTTTTGCATTAGCCACACATGTACAACCTATACTGAACTGCTTATCTTCCCAGTAAGGGTGGATGACAAGGAAGGAAGGGAATGAATCTGGAATTGAAAGTTTTAAAATCAAATATTCAAATATATATATATGTGTGTGTGTGTGTGTATGTGTATATACTATTATTAATACCATCTTACATGTAATTGAGAAATAAGATATACAGGCACTGAGGCATAGAGATGCATTAGAAAAGTCAAAAGGGGTATGGGAGAAAATATGGGAGAGAGCAAATTGGAGGAGGGGATATCCTGTGGGACTGCTATTTTGGGGGTGTGGGTAGGGGAAAACAGGGAGAAAATTTGTAACTCAAAATCTGGTGGAAATGAATGATGTAAACCAGAAGTTAATAAAGAATTAAAAAAAAAAGAATGTTAAGTTTAGAAAAACAACAAACATTCCCATTTCAGTTTAAATTAAATTATGTAAATAGAAGCAATATTAAATGTGACCTGAAAAGTAAATTGGGTCTAAAGTTCAGAGAGCCTTGAATTCAAGGCTAAGAAATATTCTATAGGCAACAGGAAGCCACTGAAATTTTGATTAGGGATATGATATGATAACATTTACAAAATATTATTTTGGCAGGTTTATGAAAAATGAAGCTATTATAAGGGTATTAAATTAGTCCACATGAGCAGCAATGAGAGTTGGAACTAGGATGATGGTTAAGGGAATTAGGAGAAAGAGATGGATATAATGACAGGTTTTGACAATTAAAATAGATATGTTGTATGATGGAGATGTAAGCTAAAAATAATTCCACAGTTACAGACCTGGGTGACTATGTATAAATGGTGGTACTCAGCTATATTATATCCACATTTTCTTATTCAAAGCTTCCATATTGTTTGGTCTAAGTAGTTAAAAGTCAGTGCTAGTAAAACGAAGGAACCAGTTAGACTCACTTTGTTCTGTGGCCATAGAATGGTCTCTTAAAACTATTGGCTTCATAAATACATATCATTGGTAAAAATAGAAATATGAAAGGATTATATAGTAAAGTGTCCACTGATTTAGTGTGAATGACAGAATCTCAGAGCCAGAAGGGATCCCAGGAGGTATCTAGAACAATCCATTTTTTTTTTTATCTAGAATCACTTCTTTATTATCAGTAATATGAAGTGGCCAGTTGCTACTTGAATAATCTCAGTAATAAGAATCATTACTGCCTGGTATACATATAGGTCATTTCACTTTTAAATTGTAATAATGAACATATCTAAATAGCACAGTGAATAAGTCACTGAGCTAGAAGCCAGGAAAAAAAAGAAAACAGTTTAAAATCCTGCCTCAATTACTAGCTGTGTGACTCTGGACAAGTCACCAAGACTTTCTTGCGCCTCAGATTCAATGGCTTATAAACTCTTATCTAATTCCTCTGATAATTGTCAGTGTTTCCTTATATTGAGCCAAAATTGATCATAATTTCAACTATTTTCCTAGATGGGCAGGTAGATGGCACAGTACATAGTGTCATGTCTAGTATCAGGAAGACCTGAGTTCAAATCTAGCTATGTATAAGTCACTTAAACCCTGTTTGCCTCAGTTTCCTCCTCTGTAAAGTGAAGGTAATTATAGAGCCTACCTCCCAAAGTTATTTGGGGGATCAAATAAAATAATAATTATAAAGCACAAAATTGCCTGGCACATAGTAATGAATATATGAATATTAGCTGTAGTTATTATTATTGTTTGAAATGGCACAATACTAATGAAAAAAAACCCCTGACATTTCTATACTATTTCCCAAATTGTAAATAATTGAATATCTTTATCTTATTTGAACTTCACAGTATTCCATTATGTAAGCATCACTGACATCATCATTCCTGATATAAGCAGAACTTCCAGAGCTAAGATGGCAGAGAAAGAAGTAATTCACTCTCTTACTGATCTCTGAAAGGCCAGAAAATATTGCCCCAGGAAAAACCCTGGAATAGCTGAGCCAGCAGAAAGACAGAATACAGAAGTCTTGTAGCCCAGGAAGCTTAGGGGATTAATGGGAAAGGCCCCTCTTTCTCTGGTGGAGCAGACAGGAAGCATCCCAGCAAGCCAGTGGCAAGCCCCCCCTCAGGAAACCAAGGGGAGATCCTGAGTCCCAGGGAGGTGGAACAGGCAAGCACCAACACCAGGACCCCTCCAAGTGCCTCAGAACAGGCAGGGGAACAGGTAGACACCAGTTCAGAAAACCACCATGTGTGTCTGTACTCAGGCTTCCTCCAGCAACCAAAATTCCTGGTATTTCAGCTCAACTCCAGGAAGTACAACTCCACGTTGGCAGGCATCGTCCAGCAGCCTAACCTTCAAGTGCTTTAAGGAGGCCCAGATGAGTCAGCATCCCCCACCCCTACCCCAAGAGCTTTAGTGTTACTGACCCCAGCTCAGCACCAAGTAAACTGCCAGAAGCTATAGCCTCCAGCTACCATCACCTGAGGACCCAGCACACAAAGTCAGGCCCTGGGCTCCCAGCACAAGAAGCTTGGGTCAGTGCCCCCTGTACTGCAGCAAGAGAGCTCAACTTTAAAAACCAGGAAATGGGCTAACAAGCAAGCAGAAACTGACATATATTCTTATTCTTATTATTGGGACAGGGAAGATGAAGGCACAAATTCAGAAGAGGACAACATTGTCAATATACCCACATCCAAAATCTCAAAGGAGAATATGAACTTATCTCAAGCCCAAAACACCTTCTTGGAAGAGCTCAAGAAGGATTTAAAAGTCAAATCTTTTCAAAAAGAAAATTTGAGAAAAGAAGTGAGAAGTATGCAAGAGAGAGGAAGAACGAAAATTGACTGTAAAAAAAAAAAGTCCTTAAAAAATATAAGTGGAAAAAAGTACACTGAAGAAAGCAAGTCCTTAAAAAGTAGAATTGGCCAAATAGGAAAGGAAGTACAAAATCAAATTGAAGAAAATAATTCATTAAAAATTAGAATTGGTCAAGTGGAAGCTAATGATTCTATGAGATATCAAGAATCAGTCAAACAAAAACATAAGAAGAAAAAAATAGAAGAAAAAGTAAAATACCTCATTGGTAAAACTACTGATCTGGAAAACAGATCCAGAAGAGACAATTTAAAAATGACTGGTCTACCTGAAAGTCATGATCAAAAAAAGAGCCTGGACAGCATCTTTCAAGAAATCATCAAGGAAAAACACCCAGAGATCCTGTCTTTAACCTTCTTGGATTACTTACCCAGGAGTGGGGTCTCTGTGACAAAGACTTGAACAATTTAGTTAATTTTCTTGTACAATTCTAAACTGTTTTTCACAGTAGAGAGCTCCACAACAGTATATAGGTTATGTGACAGTCTTCCCAAAGCTCCTCTGATATGGACTTTTCCCAATTTTTTGTCATCTTTGATAAATTGAAGCATACAAGATACAACCTCCAAGTTGTTTCACTTTGCATTTCTCTTTGTAGAACAAATTCAGTCTCTTCTTCCTCCTTCACCATACGATAATCTCTTTAGTTAACATGAGAGATAATAGGCCCAAGGAAATTCTCAGTTAAGAAAAGTCAATGCTACAACTCAGTTTTTTGACACACGGGGTAATATTCTTTTTAGAGGTAACTAAACCATGAAAAAGAAGTGAAAAGAACAAATCAGATAAATATTGTAAATTACTTATTAAATAATTTTGGGGGGAATGGATAATAATTGAGCTTATCTCTTGGCAAAATGTTGCTTCATAACAACTTTTAACTTGGCATTTGAGCTCCATCATTGATTTTAGGATGTCTTCAAATTTTATCAATTAGACTGACTAGAAGTCTACTGTGGAGTCAACTCTGTCATTTGGCTTATTAGTTAATTAAATGTCATTTAATACTTAATATTAAGAAACCGGGAAAACAAAAGAACTCACCATGGACCTTTCTAGTTTATCAAGTAGCTGCATAATTAGTCCCCTTTTACAGTGCATATGATTCAATACACAATACAACTAAACGATTAATTTGGACCTCATGCAATTATGTTGAAAGGTCATGTGTTCCTTGTGATAAAAAATCTGTTCCAAAACTTGTTTAGGAAAAAATCTGATAGGGTTATACATGAGAAATTTTATGGGGTAAAAAACCTGAAGGCAATTAAAAGTACTGCAAACTAATCACTTGCCATTTTTCATTTGTAAAGTCAGAAACTTTTCGCCTTGAGATTTTCACATTCTAAAGTGACAAATTCATTTTCTTAGAGGTGGCTTTATATCATTGAGACACTTCCTATGCCAGGTTCCAGGGTAGGAAAAACTTTTATGGCCAGGCCATTAGGAACCTCTGAAAAAGAGTTAATAATGAAAGTGCTGACATTATCTATTGAGGCAAAACTCAAACTTTGTAGTGATAAAAACTGCAGTGAAAGATAGCAATGTGTGGATAGTAAAGTATCCCTAGCACCCAAATGGGCCTGAATTTATAATTCTGTATTTCTCAACAATATGAAGTTTGGCTGTTAAATGCAAATTAGTGGAATAGATTTGACTCTGGAGGAAGTTACAAGCATACCTCTGTCAGTATTAAAGTGTATAAAATATTTTAAACAGCCAAAGGCATGTTTATGAGTTACATATTGTTTTCACCATTCAAGAGCTATAGTTGTGATTAAATACTACAGGGGGAAACAAAAAGCATTAGAGATGGAGAAAACAGCTAGAATAATCACAAATTCCTCATTATTGTGTAAACAACACATAACCCATGCTTATGCAAAGGCAACATTTCAGTTTAGAGAAACAAGAGAGTAGACAGTTGGTCTAGATAAAGAAGGTGGATTTCTCTCAGTTTCACACATTTGGCTATTTTTATAGAAATAAAATAACAATATATGTGTATATATACATATGTGTTATGTGTTTACAGATACATATATCTGTATACACATATGTATATACATATATGCATATCTATACCAATCTATGTCTACATGCCCATATTTCTATATATTTATATATCTAGATATAAGATATATAGATAGAGATATGAATTCCCCTCATGAGAGATCTTCAGGCAGAGGCTGAATGTCCACTTATCCAGTCTGTCTCTTTTATGTTTTAGACAAAATATACTCCAAAGTCCCTTCCAGTTCTCTGATTTAGTGATATACACAGGCAGGTAAGTGCCCAGATGACATGTAGGTGCACATAAGCAATGGCACAGACAACCCCCCCCCCTCCACACACACACACAGACACACACATATACACACATATATATAAGGTTTACAAAACTTAAAATCCAAGTCATGTAGATAATGCAAAAGTCATTACTTGCATTTTACATATAAACAAACCTACATTCAGTATAGTAATGAGACTTGCCAGTGGCCAAACAGGTAGTAAATTTGATATGCAGAATTTAAGCCTAGGTCTTCTGACTCTAAGGCTACAGTTTTCCTTATTAAAGAGTGCTTCTATAGAGGTGAAAAACAGAAAATCTCTAGAGTTCTTAGCTTGCCTTTGAAGGTGGCTTCTGGCTTTGGGGCATACTCAGCTCTTACCTTTCAGTTTCAGTCTACTTCCTGGCCTAAGAGAGGATGTAAAGAGAAGAAGCTAGAAAAAAATATCTGAATTTAAGAAGGAAAATAGAAAAATAAAGAAATAGGACTTCTAAAGAAAGGATCATTAATATAAGTCCAACCTGATCAGATTTTGCACATTTGTTGGAGGAAACACACATGTACTGCTCACACAAACCACACACACATGCTCGCACGCGCACACAAAACAAAGATCTACACAATAAGGACAAGGCAGCTTTTGGTGGGAGAAGGGAAGGCACAAACAGCTGATAAGATCATGAAAAACTTCATGTAGGAAATAGTTTGAGTTGAGATCTGAAGGAAAATAGGAATTCAGGCATGTAAATAGGGAGTGAATTCCTCATATATGGAAGAGCCTTGCCAAATCTTGCAAAATCTCCCCCTGAAAAATCTCCTTATCTATCTCATCTTTGTCATTACCCTCCAGGAACACTCTAGCCAAGATCTTCATCCTTTCTTATAGTCATCAGTTCTCAACAACAATAGCCTCCAAACAGGTCCTTCTAGCTCCATACTTTCCATTCTCCAACTAGTTCATCCTTGCTTATTATTGCCAAATTAATCTTCCTAAACAACAGATGTAATCCTATTACATTTAAGAAACATGTCAATGGTTCTTCATTTGCCTAGTAAATGAAAGGTTAACTCCATAATCCAGCATTCAAAGGCCTAAATAATGTTATTTCAATGTTACTTTCAAGCCTAATCTCACATTCCTCCCCACCATGAATTCTAAACTTCAGCCCTGCTGGAGCACAGGCCTTACTCTTTTCTCTTCCTATTAAAATCTTACCTATACTTCAGGACCCAACTCAGATGATACTTCTTCCAAGAAGCCTTTCATGATTTCTCCACCTAACAACTTTTACCCTGAAATATAATTATTTGTGTACATCTGTTCCTTCCTACTAGATTGCAGTCTCATTTAGTGAAGGGACAGTCTAATTCTTCTTTGACTTCTCCATCCCATGAAAATGTGACCAAATAAGGTGTTTTGCCTATGTTAGGTGCTCTCTAAATGTTCATGTCATTAATAAATGACTATAAATCCTTGGGAAATTCCTTCTTTTAGTAAGCATCCAGAGTATTTTAAAGTGCATTTTAATGAACTTTATTCTTTACTGGGACATTCCCTTCCTATATTCCTATGGCCTGAAATGGAATGGATTTAGGGAGCAAGCATATTAATGATGTAAAGACTGGAACTTTATTCCTTAATAAGAATGCTGTGGCAATAGCTAGCTTCAGGCAATAGCTTTAGAATCACAGAGATGTTCCTCTGGGAAGGGAAAAAAAAACAGTAAGGAAGATGGGGAGGCAGAAGAGAGAAGACATAGAGGAGAAACATATGGTTTATCACAATTACTGAACCTGCCAAATGTCAAGAACCCAGGCACAGCTAGGAGCATAAGAAAGAGGAGTAATGAGTTTTTTTATTAAAAAATCCTCAGTTTGTATTCTGCTCCCTTAAAGAAAAATGTGAATATCTTTATGATAACATCCCCAACCCTTCAAATCTTTCTTATTTCCTTTGCCTTTCCTCTCCCCTGTCTTCACACAAATTTTAGAGCAGAGGTTGAGAAGGTTGTAATGTTAAGGGAATTTGAAGATCTTCCCTGCCCCTTAATAGGTCCATGTGACTTGCTTTGGGCTCTGGTCCAGTCCACAGCTTGAGTCATATGGAGCCCATGGTGGGAGGAGCTTGCTGAATGAGTGGAGTAGGAAGAGAGAGCAAGGCCGAGCTGGGAGAGAGCTGAGGCAGAGCAGCTAGTGAGAGTGAGAGAGGGAGGAATTTTGCCTAGGGAACTTGTTTGTGGGGAGGCCTAATGGAGGGAAGGCTTGGGGATGTTGGCATTCCCTGCATTGGTGATGTGTGTATAAACTTCTTTGTTACCATGGTGGAATTGACTTTCTGGTAACTGAATAAATATTTTGGTTTTGCCTTTGAGAAAGAGAGTTTGTTATATTTTGCAATTCAACACTGGAAATAACTCTGCATGTTCGTAGCAGCTGCTATGGGTATCACATCGGCAATGTAAGGGTGAACATCTTCCAGGATGATGTTGTATACATAGACCACTACAGGAGCAGGCCAAGAAAGGCAGCCTGGTACGGGGAAAAGAGTAGACTTTTAGAGCTCCATTCATGTCCCAGGCCCAATATGTACCAATTGTTTGACCATGATTTTGTTGCTTAATAATCATAACTCAACATTTATATAAGGCTTTAAAGTTTTCAAATGATTTGCATGTGTTATTTCATTTGTTCCCCCACAATAACCTTGTGATGTAGGTGATATTATCATCCTGATTTTATAGATATGACAACTGTGGCTTATATAAGTTAAGTGACTGGCCAGGGTCACACAGTGTACTCTAACCACTTCCATCCATACAAAATTGAGTTTGTTAATCAGCAAAATGGTAGAAATAAGGAAAATGCTTAGGAAACTTTAAAATACTGTAGAAATAAGAAGTTTTGTTATTTCAGAACTTTATAGTCAATATGCATAGAAGTCTATAAGTCCCAAACAGCATGAACCAAAATATTTTTCAGTAAGGTCAGATCAGATACTCATCCAGCTTTTTCCTGTTAACTATATATATCCTCAATGCTCTATCCTGGGTCTTCTTTTCTTCTCCTTCTACATTATTTTGTTTATTGATCTCATCAGCTACAATGGATTCAATTATCATGTTTTTGAAGATGATTTTCAGATCTGTTTATCTAGCCCTAAATTTTCTCCTCACCTGTGTTCTTACATTTCCAACTTACTATCTCACTCATATCCTGATTGAGATGTACCTTAAATATCTTAAAGTAATAATATCTAGAACTGATATGTGTCAGCTATAATATTAACTAGCAAGAGAGTATATGTGAAGGAGATTATTTTTCTTTGTTTTATTTTTATAAAATTAGAGTATCTCCCAAACCCTCTTATTGAATCATAAATCCAGAGTGTAATTGATTGGAAAGAAGCTATAATTTCCCCCATTGCACTATTAAAATTCAAGGTACTACAATTGTTATTGTAGAGTAGTGGACAGCATGAAATTTGGTATAATGAGAGTCAAAGGTAAGAGTTTACCAATATTTGTCTAGCAATATCCAGGGGACAGAATGCTCTAATTCTAAGTGATTGATATATGTTGTTTAGACAGAAATAGCTCTCTAATACAGAAAGGCAATTCATACCTTCACTCAAAAAACACTTATGGGACTAGGAGAGACATGGAGAAAAATAAGATATCATCTCTTTCCTCAAGTTTATAATCAATAGTGTTGTGGTAATAAGACATGAACGCAGATAAATGTGATACAAATTATGATATAGGTTCAGAGAAGAGCACTTTGTAAACTGCTGTGGGAAACGGATGAAGTCACTTCAGACCAGCACAATCACAGAAGGCTCATTTGGAGGTGGCATCCGAAGTGGACCTTGAAAGATGGTTAACATTTGATAGGCAGATGGGGAAGAGAACAAGTAGTCTAAATTGTCTGATTTGTACGCTGAATGAAGAGGAAAAACACAAACTATTGGAGGGTTTTTAAATAGTGATAAAATCAGACCTGGCCTGGAACATGGGATGGATTGGAGGGGAAAAAGACTAAAGCCACAAAGACCTCTTACAAATTTTTTGATATTGTACAAGTCAGAGGTGATACCTGAAAATATATGGTGGCAGCAAAACTAATAAGAAGGTAATCAGTGTGAGAGATTTTAAAAAGCAGTATTATCCTCCCAATTACCATCAATAGCTGCCTTTTGATCAGTTAAAAATCAGTCTTTTCAGCCTGGCCAACTGTACTGGATACAATCTACTTTTCAGACCATATTTCATACTCCTTTGTACATATTCCTGATTAGCTGGATGACAAGCTATTCCCAAAATTTGAAATTTCATCTCCTACCTCCCTGTAGGAGTAAAGTAACTTGGCCAAGGTCATACAAAATGTTGGAAGTGAAGTCAAGATCTCTAGAATTGGAGCCACTGGTCATACCACTGAGCCTCCTTATAAGCACATGCTATCCACCATTCCTGGAATGCTCTTCCTCCTCACTTCCACCTCTCAGGAATGTTTTATATCTTTTCAAAGGTCAGCAAAGGTACTACCTCCTAATTGAAACTTTTTCTGATTTCTGAAGTTGTAAATGATTTCTTCCTCCTCAAATTACCTTTCATTTACTTCTCTCTATGCATATTGTACCTACCCTCCCAATGACAGTGGAGTATAAGTACATTGAGGACCAAGATTGTTTCTTTTTTGCCTTGCATCCCTGATTCCGGCATAGTTCTTTGCACATCAACTCAAATTAATGTAGTATTGAATCAAGTCTTTGTACAATATATTGGAGACAGATTTCTCTTTTTTTTTTTTTTGAGGACAATTGGGGTTAAGTGACTTGCCCAAGGTCCCACGGCTAGTAAGTGTTACATGTCTGAGATTGGATTTGAACTCAGGTCCTCCTGACTCCAGGGCAGGTGCTGTGTTCACTGAGCCACCTGGCCGCCCCATGGAGACAGATTTCAAAGGACTATACTTGCCAGACTAAACAGTTTGGAATATTCTATATAGACAAATGAGAAACTATTGAACTATTTTAAGCACTGGAATGATATGCTCAGGTTTGTGCATTAATGAAATCAATCTGGCATTGGTATGTGTATGTAAGATTGGAGAAGACAAAAAAGATTGGAGGCAAAGAGAGCTCTTGGCAGCAGGGTGGAGAAAAGGATAATTTTAATAATCCAGGTGAAAAGTGATTAGGTCCTAAACTGTGGTGGTAGAATTTTGAATGGTGTGGAGTAGATAGATATGGAAAATATTATAGTAGTAAAATTTACTATGCAAGGTAAGGGAAAGGGAGGATTATAGATAAATGACTAGAAGAGATCTCATATAGAGTACACATAGATAAAGCACTAGGCATAACATTAGGTAGACCCAAGTTCAAATCCAGACTCAAATACTTCCTAGCTTTGTCATCCTGTACAATCACTTAACCTATGTCTGCCTCAGTTTGCTTAACTGTAAAATGATCTAGAGCTCTAGGTCTCTGGTCCAGGAGGCAGAAGAGATAAGATTACCAATGTGAGAGGCAAATGAATAAATGGTTGAAGCTTTGGGAGTGGATCAGCATGAGAGGTGGTTGTGGGGAGCCAAGGAGGCCTGATCCAGGAATCAGATAAAAATCTAGACAATGTGCTCTATAGAAGGTAATTTGAGATGTGGCTTTTTATTAAACTTGCTTCTTAGGTCTTTTGATATGGATTACACTTAAAAGGATGTTGTTTGAGTTTTGAGATCAAAGGCTCTACCCCAAGGCTTTAGTTGTTGAGAGCCAAAATATTTGATTCTTGGGTGGTATGTTCCTATGCAGATGTCCTCCATGACCTGTGGCTTCAGCCTTGAAGCCTGCTCTCCAGAGCATCCTTTATAATGTGACTGCATATGAAAGGAGTTAATTGACTTTTCCTAAGACTTTTTGGCACCTAGATAACAAATCCTTATCAAATTATCTATTCTGCACTACTTCCAGGATATAACAGACTAAGATAATTTAGGAAGACTTGAGTCCTTATTTTCCTTTGTCTCATTTGCTCTATAAAAACCTTGTCCTAAGAATCAATAAATGGAGTTCATAGTTCTTCCTTGAACTACCCACATGGTCTTGTCATTTCTTATTCACATCTCCAACCATGCTTAGTGCTGGACACTGAGCAGCACACGGCAGGTAGTATGGCGCTTGTTAATAGGAAGTAATGGGCTGGCACAGCCTTTGACACACATTAACTGTGTGACCATGCGCAAGTCATTTAGACTCTTAGAATCTCTTGACAACTCTCTAAAACTATAAGTTCCATCTAAAATGCAGGGCTTAATCAGCAGAGGGATGAAGTTGGAAGTACAGGCTTGAAACAATCAATAGACAGATTAAAAGAAACAAATAAGTACTTGAATAAATAAGTAAAAAAAATAAAAATAATATGAATGAATGAAAAAATAATTGAATTGATCCAACACAGGATATTAAAACTGGAAGGATTCCTAAGGAATTACCTAGTCCAATCCCCTCATTTTGACAAAATAAAGTCTCATAACTGAGACCCCAGGAATTTGAGTGAAATATCAGATGTCAAAGAGCAAGTAAATGGCAGAGCTAAGAAGAAAACACAGGATTTGAGAATCCCAGTTTAGGGTTCTAGCCACGGTACTGCACAAGGTGCATATTCTTAATGTCTCCAAAAGTTTTCTTAAATTGCCTACTCCCTTTCCACCCTCCACACAGATAAACTCTCCACTATGTAAATGATAATTTTCTAGGAATTTTATTAGTTTCATAAAAAGAAGTAAATGCCTTACACAAATATTTTGCATCTTCCTTTGGCACTTAATCTGCTCAAAATACCTTGTGTCAACTCAGAAGGGAAATTGAATTCACAAACATATTGTTATTTTCATTTGTATTTTAACACACAGCATTTGGTAGAATTCCAGAGCAGAATGGTATAAAAAATAAAGCAGGGCATAAAGGCCTTCAGGCCTGCAGACCTTTTTCCAAACCTTTAAAGAGAACCAAGAACTGAAAACTCCTTGTGGAATAAGGCTACCCTGTGCACTGTGAAAAGCAAATTCAAAAGACTATCCCCAGCCCCATAGGAACTTAAATGATCCAGTGATGTGAGCATAACAGGAGTCTTTGTAGGTCACTTTCACATGAATTGAAAGTCAATGAAAAGAGTAGATACTGGAAGCATAACTAACAATCTCCATTTGTGGAGTATTCAGCTTCTGAAAGGAGAGAAAAAGAGAAAATGTGCAAGTGGGAGTCTTGAATTTTCAGGGTTTTGTTTTGTGTGGTTTTTGTTATTCAGAAGGGGGAAGGCAAGGGAGGAGGGCTGTAGCTAGAAGAATTATACTTCCATTAATTTCACCAGACTGCCACATGTGACAGGATTCCAAATCACTGTCAGCTTGTCCTCTCCCTTTGGAAGGCTGGCTGGCAACTCTTCCCTTCACTCTACGGTTAGCATCTGCCAGAGAGCTAACTGGGATAATGATCACTTAAGTATTTTTCCTCAGCTGCATTTAACGATTTTTCCTCATTTCCAATAGTGAATAGGTAGATGGCCTTAGAGCTATAAAGACCTAGGTTCAATGCCTGACTCAGAAACTCATTGAGTATGTGACTCTGCATAAGTCATTCAACCTCTCCGGGCCTTAGTTTCCTCATCTCTAAAATTAGTAGACTGGGCTAGATTGGCATCTAAATCTATGATCCTATGATAATGTTGGGATTTATTTTTCACCTCATTTAATCAATCAATCAAAGGACACAATGAAACACCATCTTGCTTATTCCCTATGATCTCTTGAGAAAGCATCACTTTCTTTGACTGGATAAAGAAGGTGATGGGATTGGTTAAGGGAATTGATTCATATCCATTGAGGCTATACTGGTTTGTTGGTTATCCTTTCCTCTCAAAGAGGACCAAAATGGCATCACTATATTGGAGTGAAGGTACAGTGGGTCACACTGTGGCTGATCAGACTAATATAAGCACAGAATACTCTACCAAAGGTCAGGCACAAATCATCCATGTAAACATTTGAGGTAAATTCTCTAAATCTGTGCATCTTTCTTTTGAGTTATTTCAATTCTGCTTTGAACATAGAGCACAGGACCTTTTCTGATGGGGGCATGACATTACGGGTGGTCTTGTGCCAGTGTTTCCCATGCCATGCAATCAATTCCCAAGTTCTTAAGAGAATGTCAGTGTTTCCCTTTTTCTGACCACCATGTGAACACTTGCCCTGTGTGAATTCTCCATAAAATACTCTTCTAGGCAAGCATATTTGACATTTGAACGAAGTGGCCAACTCATGCTCCTTTGGCTTCTGTTTTCAGGGTAAACAAAAGTCTGGGTCCCTGCCCAGGTAGATGCCTTGGGGGCTGGGGATTACTTAGTTACACCTTACAGAAACTGCCTAACTTCAGAGGTTAGGTGTCTAAGGAAATGGATGGATTCATGTACATATATTGGTAATAAATAATACAACTGAATATTAATTTTCCATAGTACCAATTGTTTTTACTATATCACCTGTTCTAAATGCTAACTGTGGGTAGTGGCTGACATCAGTGGAAAGCACACATGCTGGGGCTTATGAATAACTGTACTCAAGTTTACCTCCTAGAAAGTAGAGGGTAGAAGTCAGTCACCTGGCCGGGGATCTAGCCCTCTGATGATAGTGAGAGCTGAAAAAGTAGCCCCAGGTACATTGCTACTCTGATCCTATGAACTTGTACACTTTCAAATTTGTAGAGGACTTTCTTTAATGTAGCTCTGTGAGGTAGACTGAAAGCTCAATGAAGGTCAGTTGTTGAAAGGAAAATTCTTCTTTGGGCTTTCCCCCTGACTAAGGCAAAACTCAGGACAAAGAATTAAAAAGATTTTATCATAAGTAAGTCAAGGTAGCAAGCAACACACTAAGAGAAGGATCACTGGAAATCAGCAACGGTTTCAAGATGGAAACAGCTTTTACAATAATTTTAAGACAATGTAGATAGGTCGACCTCAGCAAAACAGCTGGGCTATTGTATCTCAGTTCCTCCCCAAGGTAGTAAGAATGCCATACTTTGCAGGTAGGGGTACTTGAGAAAGAGCAGGTGATATAAAATCTTTGGACTTGGTTGGTGTCTCCTTCCCCCTCCCATAACCTCCCCAAATACTGTTTGATAAGCAGGACTGGGAACAGTTGGGTAACTGAGTCAACATAACTTTCAACACAGTCTTCCCTTCCCTCAGTCATTTTTCAGTCATGTCAGACTCTTCATGACTGAATTTGGGTAAGTGATTTACCCAGGGTCACACAGCTAGCAAGTGCCTGAGGCCAAATTTGAACTCAGGAAGATGAGTCTTCCTGACCCCAGGCCTGGTACTCTATCCACCAGGTCAACTAGTTGCCTACCTCCATGAAGGCATGAATTTTTTTTTCACTTCTAATTTGTATCCCCAATGCCTAATACATACTCAAGAAGGATCTGTTATTTTATTAATTCCCAGAACTTTTTCCTCCACTTACGCTCAGATCCCTCACCTGTCTATGATTTAATAGACATGTCATAAGGCACATAGAGGTTTGGTGTCCTTTACAATGCTACACAGTTAAAAATGCAGAGGCATAATTTTGAAGCCAGGGATCCCTGACCTTAAGCCCAGCACTCTTGCCTATCATACCATACTTTCTAGCATATATTAGGTGCTTAATAAATTATTTTGAATTGGAGGTAGAAAGTACAAGGCTTAGCATACCTATTTCACAAATCAGGAAAATGAGTTTCGGAAAGGCAAAATTATTTCTGTACAATTACCTAGCTGGGAAGTATCAAAGAAGGATTTTAATTCAAGTATACTGACTTCAAACCCAGTGGACTTTTTACTATAGCAAGCCATCTCACCAGGCAGTGGGCATCCCATGGAGCACAGTCTTGTTTATGAATGGACCTTTCAGTTTGCTAATACAATGCAACAACTCTTGACTGGTTCTCACATGTGCTCCCCTCCACAATGAGACTATCTCAGGATTGGCTGCTAAGCACCACAGGGCATGGATTCCTGACACAGTGAGAGCTATACAGTATTCCTCAGGGTGACCTCTCTCTGTGGCTCTCTTTTCTCTCTACTATTTCTGTTTCTTTGTCATTCTCTCTCTTCTGTCCCCTCCCCTCTTTTCTCCTCCTTTCCTCTCCTCTCCCCTCTCTTTCCAGATCTAGTGACAATTATCTCTCTTAGATTTCCAACAAAAAGAGGGAATTACCGTGGTTCTTTTGTTCCTTCAGATGCAGAGTAATCCTATTGATGACCATTTTTTCATAGAAGTAATGTAGTATGCAGAAAACATTTCCTTCAGGATAGCTAGGACTGACTTAGAAACTCCCGTCCTCTCAATCTCACCAAGTTACAGTCAAGATTGGAAACATCCATTTCT
Organism: Petaurus breviceps papuanus; assembly: GCF_028583685.1. Lineage (NCBI taxonomy): Eukaryota > Metazoa > Chordata > Mammalia > Diprotodontia > Petauridae > Petaurus > Petaurus breviceps. The sequence continues at coordinate 30,468,759 of NW_027185771.1, forward strand.
CTGCAATTTGCTCTTCAGTGACCTGGGAATGAACCACAAACAGGAGAAGCAGCAGCCGAGGATCTGAAGTTCAATCTCAGGCTCTTTGCCCATCTTAGATACTAATCTGACTGGAGGAGGAGGTGAGGAGGACAGAGAAGAGAATCCTCCTCTCCTCTCCACTCACTGAAAGACAAAAGAAGAACTGGTGCTGTGTCTATCACAAGAGGCTAGCCTGAAAAAAGAAAGAGGGGGTAAAGTATTTCTACAGCTCTCAAAGACCACTGACAACTGAACGGAGAGGTTCCTCCATAAGAGTCTATCTCCCATGTCACACAGTGATATATATACGTATGTGTGTGTGTGTATGTTTGTATGTATGTATGTATAAAACTTTGAGTTATAAGGTTACACAGAAATCTAAAGCAGAATAACTGCACCATCTCAGTAAGAGGCCCATGTGCAAGTCTATCCCCAACAGAACTGAATTTAATAAATTCAATTCAATGCAATGCAATTCAATAAATAATTATTAAATATCCTCTATGTGCCAGACATTCTGCTAACACTGTTGATACAAATAAGAGAAGGAGAGACAGTCCCTGCCCTCAAAGAGTTTACAATCTAGTGCAGGAAGACAACACATAAAAGAAAACCAACAAGAGGTAGGAATGGGGGAATCCACTCTCCAGTCCTCCAATCAGAGGAGAGAGGCACATGAAGAAGCTGAGAAGGCACTCAGTATCACAAACTGAGTCAATCAGCTGGCTGATAGAGATTGCAGGTGATCCATTCAAACTGCATGAGGCATGATGTTGACTGGAGTCAAAACCAAGAATTACAGGGGATAGAAAATGGTGCACTACCAGACATTTCAGGCACTCATCTTCCTGCAAGACTCCATCAGCTCTGAAACTCATACCTGTTCAGTATCCCTTGACCCTGGAATTCCTCCCTCCTCCTCATTTTATTTTACTTAATTTTTTAAAATAAATTTTATGTTTATTTTTCGTTTATAACATTCATTTCCAAAAGATTTTGAATTACAAATTTTCTCCCCATCTTTCCCCTACTTACCATCCCAAAAAAGTGATCACACTGAATACCCCCTCCCCCATTCTGCTCTATCCTATGTCCTCCCCCAGTACCCATCCAACTTTCCAATATGGCAAGATGATCTCCATAACCCAGTGCCAGTATATGTTATTTTCCAGTGCATGTAAAAATATATATATAATAATTTTTGCTTGGACATTTGATTTTAAAACTTTGAATTCCAGAGTCTTTCCCTTCTTCCTTCATCACCCACCCTTACTAGGAAGATAAGCAATTCAATATAGGCTGTACATGCACAGTTACGCAAAACATTTCCATAATGGATATATTGTGAAACAATGACTATATTTCCCTCCATCCTATCCCACTCCACACTTGTTTTATTTTCTACTTTGATTCTTTTCAAAAGTGTGTACTTCTAACTACCCTCTACCCCCCATCTGACCTCCCTTGTAACTTCCCCCCTCTTATCCCCTTCCCCCCCCCTACTTTCCTGTAGGGTAAAATACCCAATTTAGTGTGTATGTTATTCCCTCCTTAAGCCAAATTCAACAAGACTAAGTTTGACCAATCTCTTTTGCCTTCCTGTTCTTCCCCTCCATTGTAACAGTTTCCCCTTGCCTGTTTTATATGAGATAATTTACCCTATTCTGTCTCTCCCTATTTCCTGTCATTATATTCCTCTCTCACCTCTTAATTTTATTTTTTAAATATCATCCATTCCTATTCAATTGATCCTGTGCCCTCTGTCTATGTATACCTGTATACATATACACACACACACTCACATATGTATTCATATGCACATATAAACTACTATATAGATACATACATATGTATACATATATATTTATATCCCCTTCAACTATTCTCATACTGAGAAAAGTTTCATGAGTTATAATTATCGTTTTTCCATTTAGGAATATAAATAGTTCAACTCTGATAAGTTCCTTATGATTTCATTTCCCTATTTATCTTCTCATTCTTCTCTTGCTTCTTGTATTTGAATGTCAAATTATCTATTCAACTCTGGTTTTTTGCACCAAGAATGTTTGAAAGTCCTCTATTTCATTGAATGACCATATTTTCCCCTGAAGCAGTATACCCAGGTTTGCTGGGTAGGTGATTCTTGGTTTTAATCCTAGCTCCTTTTACCTTCAGAATAGCATATTGCAAGCCCTTACATCCCTCAGTGTAGAAGCTGCTAGATCTTGTGTTATTCCAATTGTGTTTCCACAATATTCAAATTGTTACTTCTTGGCTGCTTGTAATATTTTCTCCTTGATCTGGGAACTCCAGAAACTGGCTATAATATTCCTAGGTGTTTTCTTTTTGAGATATTTTTCAGGAGGTGATTGGTGGATTCTTTCAACTTCTATTTTGCCCTCTGGTTCTAAAACATCAGGGCAATTTTCCTTGAGAATTTCTTGAAGGATGATTTCTAGGTTCTTTTTTTGATCATGGCTTTCAGGTAGTCCAATAATTTTTAAATATTCTCTCCTGGATCTATTTTCCAGGTCAGTGGTTTTTCCAATGAGATATTTCACATGGCCTTCTATTTTTTCATTTGTTTGGATCTGTTTAATAGTATCTTGATTTCTCATACAGTCACTAGCTTCCATTTGCTCCAATCTAATTCTGAAGGAATGATTCTCTTCAGTCAGCTTTTGAAATTCTTTTTCCATCTGGCAAATTTGTCTTTTTAATGTATTCTTCTCCTCATTGGCTTTTTGGGCCTCTTTTTCCATTTGAGCTAATCTAATTTTTAAGGTGTTATTTTCTTCAGTCAGGCCGTTGATTCTCTTTTCATCATTTTCTTGCATCATTCTCATTCTCTTCCTAATTTTTCCTCCACTTCTTTTATTTGATTTTCAAGATCCTTCTTGAGCTCCTCCATGGCCTGTAATCAACTCATATTTTTCTTGGAAGCTTTGGTCCAGGAGTTCTGACTTCGTTGTCTTCCTCCCATTCCATGCTTTGATCCTTTTTGTCCCCTAAAAAGGAATCTAAGGCTTGATTGCTGTGCGTGCTTTGCTTCCTTTGCTTGCTCATGTTGCCACTCAATTACTTGACTTTTGAGCTTTTTGCCACAGTAGCACTCTGCTTAAAGAGAGGAGAGCTTTGTCCCAAATCTTCGGGATTTTCACAGCTGCTGGAGCTTTTAGTTGGGTGCCCTCTCTAAAGCCCCCACAAGTTCTGACACCTGGTCACACACCCCAGGACCTCCACCCAAGACAGTGATCCAGATCCAAGCAGGTTAAAGTGAGAGTGTTTACTCTGTGAATGGTTTCTTGATCCCCTTATGATCTACAGGCCAGGAGCTCTGAAGCAGCCATGTGGTGGCAGCACCAAGGCCACCATACCTCTACCACTTCTCACTCCAGGGGGAAGGGGCCAGACTGCACCATCCCCCCCTCCCTCCAGTTTAGTTTTACACTGACCTTTTACTTTGTCTTTGGCATTTATGGGTTGATAATTCTGGAAACCACCACAGCTGTTGGTGATCCACTCTCCTGAAGTCTGCTCTAGCCTCTTCTTGTTGGGGACATCTGGGGGCTAAAACCACAGGCTCATGTAGGGCTGGGCTCTGCTCCCTGTGCTCTGTGATGGACCCTTCCTTTTGATGTACCTTTAGAAGGAGATTTGTTTCTGTCTGCCACTTTGTGGGTTCTGTAGCTCTAAAGTTTGTTTAGAGTCATATTTTATAGGTATTTGAGATGGTTATGGGTAGAGCTCAGAGAGTTTTCCTGCTTCTACACTGCCATCTTGGCCCCCCCCCCCACTGTCTAACAAGAGTGGAGGGTGGAGATCCACCAACCTCCTCCCACATCCTCTATTTAGGGAGGGAGCCAGGGCAGCCATACCTTCTTTGCCCATGATGCTAGAGATCTTCATCATGCCCCCAATCTGGGTATCTCCCTTACTCTTTACAGCCCTTTTCAGTCTCTCCTCATTAGACTGTGAGTTCCTCAAGGCAATGACTGTTCTCTCTTTTTTCATATCCTCAACATTTAACACATAGTAGATACTTAATAAGTGTTTTTATTGACTGACAGAACCAGAACACATGCTCCTTGGGACTCCCCTTGAGATGCTCTCATCAGCAGAGCTTGTCATTCTACTACTTTAGGAGGAACATTTTTTTGCTTCCTTCTATGTCTATTGGCATATTTTCTTCATATCTGTTGTCAAAAGTGCTTCCAATCCTAAGCAGAGCTCTGGGCATTTACCTATGTCTTGTTATTCTTTCTAAATGGAGAAGAATAGGTCTGGATCGCTCAGAGACAGGAAAAGACAGAAGCAGAGAGCTAGAGAGAAGCGTACGCCACCTGAACACCCAGAATGTGAGTTCCTTAGCAATGAAAATCCTGTCACAGCTGTTAGAATTTACTCCTCTTATCCATGTGACATTTTAACAGGATATAAAGCCAAGTTATTCTAAACAGATATAAAACACTCCAACTCTAAAATTACTAACATCAGCCACCTCACACAGGCAGTTCACTGTTTACAAATTTCTGAAATAAGGCTTGTCAACCATTAGATTTTTCTCTAGTTATTTGACTCTGTTTTTGTGTTTTCTTCTGCAAAACTTAAAACAGCCAGTTAAAAATGTTAATTTAATTGCCACTTAGCATGTAAAAGGGGAAAATGTATAGCCCCTGAATTGGTTAGTGGCAGAGGAGCTGATGCATGGATGTCATTTACTTGTCTATGCTGGACTTCTTATGTACACATAATAATAGAGGGGAAAGGAAAAAATGGGGAAAAATAAGTTAAACATACCCATGGAAAAGACATTTTTTAAATTTTGTTTTTACATTTTTTGGTCTTTATTAATTTGTTTGTTTATTTTTAGTTTACAAGATTCAATTCCATAATTCCTTGACTTTCAAATTTTCTCTCCCTCCCTCCCCTCCCCTTCATGACAGCATACAATCAAGTATAGGATCTGCAAATACTTTCACATTAGCCATTAGTCAGATTATAAAGACGAATTGTATCAGATGGAATGAGCAATGGGAAAGAGGAAACAAAACCGAAAAAGAAAAAGATCTGGTAGTTTGCTTCAATCTGGATTCAAACTCAGTTCTTTCTAGTTCTTTCTCTGGATATAGAAATCTCTTTCCATCATGAGTCTTTTGGGACTGACATAATACTGCATTGCTGAGAAGAGTCCAATCTATCAAAGTTGGTCATCACACATATGTTGTGTTTGTAATTGTGTACAGATTTCTCCTGGCTCTACTCTTTTCACTCAGCATCAGTTCATATAAGGCTCTCCAGGTAAATATGAAGTCCATCTGCTCCTTGTTGCTTATAGCACAATAGTATTCCATTACATGCATATACCACAAATTATTCAGCCATTCCCCAAATTATGGGCACCCCCTTAATATCCAATTCTTTGCCACCACACAAAGAGCTGCTACAAATATTTTTGTACATATGGATCTTCCTCCGACTTCTATGATCTCTTTGGAATACAACCCTAGAAGTGGTATTGCTAGGTCAAAGGGTATGAAATTATTTATAGCCCTTTGGGCATAATGGAAAAGACATTTTAGGGGAATAATTGTTTTAAGTACTTTGAACATACATGTATGCATGTATATATGTTGTGTGTACATGCACATGTATGTGAGTCATTCCCAGATAATTTTGGCTACTTTATTTTAACTGAAATGAGACAAATAAATGAGTTAACTTTCCTCTTCCTGTACTCCAATGTATCCAGTTTCCCATCAACATAAGTAGACCCTCCAATAGTGCAGGTTTTACCCTCTACATGCTTGCTTATCCTACGAAGTCACTTCTCTGCTACATTGTGGAAAAAAAAAAACAACCTAGAAGATAAGATAGTATGGACTCTTTCCTGTTACAAATAAGAATCATATTTTATGAATTTGATTTCCTCCCCAGGATATATTATTCTGAACTTTAGAATGTACAAGACAAACACTTGGTTAAAATGGCAAGGAGGGTGGTAATTATTTGGAAAGTTGCTGAGATTATTCATTTCAACACAAATTTGCCACATGGGATAGGAAGAGTGAAAAACAGTAAAAATGTTGTGTATGTAAAGCTGATCAAGTGAGCAAGGCATGGATTCAAGTACTGCTTCAGACACTCTGAGCCATGTGACTATGGGCAAGTACCTCGACCTTTTAGTGCCTCAAACAATTATCTGAGACTACAAATTAATGAGGAGTTATCAATTTTTAAAATAGAGGAGATTTCCACACTACAGACTAACAGACACACCAAGGCTGCTGCCCATGGAATTGTACATTCTGGTGACCTCCTACTTTAATTTGACCACTCTCCAGATCATCACACCACTCCCTATTCATGTGCCCTCTTCTTCCTCTTCCCCTTAGAAGTTGGACTACCACCCCCGGGAGTGGTGACCTTCCAATTTATCTTGACCAGTCCAAGCTCTATAAGACCATATCCTTGCCTTTTTTTGATCTGCTCCTTTTAGTTCTAGGTTCCCCTTTATGTGTTCTCTTCTCCTGTATCTTGAAGATAGGGCCTGTCTTGTTTGTTTTTATTTCTCTAATACTTAGCACAGTACCCAGGATATAGTAAAATGCTCCTTCGTTAGTTTTTATTCAGGATTTTCCAGATGAATAAAATCACAGATCTAGATATGCCATCCCCATGACATTAATCTATCATACCACACAAATAAAAATGATAGTGTATCTAAAACAACTTTAAAAGTTAAAATTACTAAACAAAAGTGTCATCACTATGATATTTGTGATAACTTTCAGACATATCTCCTTATTTTGTTCAATTATGTACAACTCTTCAAGGCAACATATGAGGATGTTGTCAGAAAAGATACTGAAATGGTTTGCTATTTCTTTCTCCAGTGGATTAAGCAAACAGAGGTTAAGTGACTGGTCCAGAACCACACAACTAGTAAGTATGTGAGACTGGATTTGAACTCAGCTCTTCCTGAATCCAGGCACAGAGCTCTATCCACTAAGCCATCTTGCTGCCTGTGTAGACATTGGGGCAGGACGGAACACAGTTTCAAACCCAATAATGCACACATTTCATTTGCTTTCTTTTCTATCAAAGAGAAAGAAAGTATGTTAGTGATAAGGCAAAATGAAAAGCTGACATATTACCAACTAATCAAGACCAGTTAATATTCCCTTGAGTCCAGAATTGGTTTCATTTCCTTAGATAAATGTTTACTAAATACATAGATTATAGAAATTATGGTGTTAGTTTTTGAGGATATCCAAATGTTCAAATCAATATGTGATCTCATTGATTCAGAATTCTCTCCAAAGATCCAGGTTGCCACTATTGATTCTGATGCCTATTAGACCTATGTAATTCTTTTCTTTATGCTCTCAAAAATGGTCTACCATGGTTCTCCCCAATGACTTGAGGCCTCACTTGTTTTCTCCCAACATTATGGAGGTATCAGTGGAGTACATTTTCTAGATACTTCTCATCTATAATCTTTGTCATGTGATGATCTCAGTCTTTTCTTGTAATACATTTACTTGATGATATAATTTGCTTCTGATCTTTGGAGTTGATTCTTAGTATATGACAATAGAATGTTCACACCCACCATGTGCATTGCCCTCAATGTGATATTCATCTTTATTTTTTTTGAAGAGGTTTTGGGGATACTCCAATGGTAATGGGAATTTGAAGATCTTCCCTGCACCCTAATAGGCAGAATGTAATCACATGAAGCCTTTGGTGGGAGGAGCTTGCTGACAGGTGGAGCAGAGCCCACAGGAAGCTGGGAGTTGGGAGAGCTAGAGCTGGAGGGAGGGGAGGATGCACCCATGGAGACAGCTAGGTTTGTAAGTGTTTCTTTTCCCCTTAGTGTGACAGCTAAGCCTGTGAGTGTTTGTTTATGGGAAGGCTAAAGGATGGTGTGGCTCCATGCTATGTTATGGTTTATTAACTTCTTTGTTGATATGATGGATCCAGTTTCCTGATGTTAAGATTTGGCTCCTTGTGTCTGAATAAATGTTTTGCTTCTGTCTTCTATATGGAGAGTCTGTTGTATTTTGAGATTGAAAACTATGCTGGTATATTCACAGTCACCATCAACACTGTGAATATTGTGTTGACACTACAGATACAAGGACAAAAGAAAAGCAGCCTATATTTTATAGGTAAATATGCTACATTGAGGGGTGGCTAGGTGGTACACTGAGTAAAGCACTGGCCACGGAGTCAGGAGGACCCAAGTTCAGTTCTGGCCTCAGACACTTAACACACACACACACACACACACACACACACACACACACAACTAGCCGTACAGCTGTGGGCAAGTTACTTAACCCCAATTGCCCTCCAAAAAAAAAAAAAGAAAAAAATATGCTACATTGAATTGTAGTATCATAGCTTTAGGGATTACAGAATACTTTTTCTTGTTGTTTAGTTATTTCAGTCATACTCAACTCTTCATGGCTCCATTTGAGGTTTTCTTGGCAGAGATACTTGGCCAGGGTTACATAGCATTAATCTAGTAAGTGTCTGAGGCCAGATTTGAACTCAGGAAGATGAGACTTCCTTACTCCAGGCTTTGCACTCTATCCACTGAGTCAACTAGATACTCTTAAAGGAGCCTTATAGGACATTAAATCTAATCTCCCATTTTTCAGATGCGGAAACTATGGCCTCAAGAAGATGAATGATGTGCTCAGGGTCACTCATTAAGAAAATTTTTAAAAATCAGGATTTAAACAAGATCCTCTTTAACTCTGTACTTATTTACAGGTAAAAATAATAAAAGACAATGAATATCAGAGACCAAAAGAGAAATGTAGATAAAGTACTTTAGGAAATTTTGAGGAGTGAGTAAAGACTTTCAATATAACACCTAGTCAAGTTATCTTAACCTTTGTGGCAGGAAATACTTTGGAAGTCTATTGAAGTTTCTAGGCCTTTTCTCAAAATAATGTTTTTAAAGAGTTGAAGGTAATGCTAGATTACAATTTAGAGGTTAGTAAAAATAAAAATGTAATTTTTCTCTAATCCAAGTTCACAGACCTTCTGAAATCTATCCATACACCCTAAATTACATAGAAGATTTTTCAGATTTGTAGTTTGAACCTTATGATTCTGCTCACTCAACCACTTATTCAATTGTTCAGTCTCAACTAAAATGTTAGTTTGTTTTCTGAAGCAAAGGCAAAAACAAATCATAAATCAGCAATATTTTAGAGCTGGAAAAGGATATAAATTTATCTTTCTCAACTTCCCTCTCATAAAAAAAAGTATTAAAACCCAATGAGGTGAGTTGGCCAAAATCACATAATTAAGCAGCAAAACAAAATTAGAACCCAAGTTTTGCGTGTTTGTAATACTGTGTCATTTTTGCCCCAAGATCTTGTCTCCTAAAGTGATAAACTATCTTTAGAATTTATCTAGTTAATCTTCCTGTCAAACAAGACCATAATAAAACCATCCAAACTAATAAAGAAATCACTCCGTCAAGGACCATTGTTTCAGAGGCAGAAGAGTACTTAGAAGTGATGAAGTACAAATATCTGTTGTTTCTCAGTCATTTCAGTCAAGTCTGATTCTTTGTGAAACCCTTTTTGGTCTTTCTTGGCAAAGATGCTAGAGTGGTCTGTCATTTCATTTTCCAGATCATTTTATGGATAAGGAGCTAAGGCAGACAGGGTTAAATGATTTGCCCAGGATTACATTATCTAGTTAGTAAGTATCTGAGGCCAGATTTGAATTTGGGAAGATGAGTCTTGCCTTCATAGCATTTCTCATGGTTCTGCTTCCTCCCAAGCTCCCCTTGCCAGTATAGCTCTGCTCTTCCACCACACTGGCTGGTCTTCTTTGTCTCTAATATTACTGGTTGTTGCCTTTTTCCATTTTCCGATATCATCCTTCTTATGCTTAGGCTCACAGGTTCTGGGCCTTCTCTTACCACTTGTGTTTTAGCCTGTCACTGATATTGACATTTGATCTATTTCATTCAGTTGTTGCTATGGTCTGAGGAAGCTGTCATTTGTCACTACCTTTACTTCTTTGGGAGTGGTATCATTGCTCATTTGAGAGACTAACATGCCCAGGGGCTCATGAGTTCATTTCCCCATCTTTTGTTCTTTAGGATAGTACCAAGCCCAGCTGTCAGGAGAAAGAAAACCTCAGGTAAGTATCCAAAACTTTCTTGCTCACTCTATCCCCTCACAAAAAGTTCCACAGGCCTCATTCCTAGCTGAGTCAGGATGAATGAATTTATTTCTCCTCATGATTTATTGGTCCTCATTTCCTCATTGGCTGCACTATTTTGAGACTTCTCTGACTTTTCCATCATGTGCTTGGAAACTCATTAATAGAAAAACATCATCATGCAAGATGCCATCAGCCTGGTACTCTGCCTTATTATTGCTCCCTGCTCCTCTGTTTGGAGGGGGCAGCCATGGACTCCAAACCCTTCATTTAAGAAGGGAGCTCAATTCAGATCATCTCCTCATTTTTCATCTGTCTATGCTACTTTGGGATTTCTCTCATTTCTCGACCATGACCCCCACACCCAAATACTTCTTCCGCTGCTTTCAGCTTGCTTTTGTGTGTTATCTTCCCAAATTAGTGTATCAGCTCCTTGACTGTCTTTCTCTTCTTTTCTTTTTTCCCCCCATATTTGCATTCCTAGCATTTAGCACGATGCTTGGCATATTATAGTTACTTAATAAATGTTTATTGACTGACTACTGACTGGCTTCTCTTCCTTGCCTCCTCTTCCTTTCCCCAAAGGGCAGACTAAGTTCCCCTTTCAACCACACTGCTTACCCTTCCTGATGAATCTTTTTAAGGTTGTGGATAAAGACAGATACCACTTTTAATTTGCCTTTCCAAGTCCCATGACTCCCCTAGCATTTAGTACATGAACTATGTGAATTTCCTTCAAGACTTCATGAGCCTCAAAGATACATTTAATAGGACTCAATTGGAAGGGGTGGAATTTACAACTTTCCCATCCCAAAAGCAAAAGAAGAAGAAGGAGGAGGAGGAGGAGAAGAAGTCACTATTTATAAGGATGTCCTAAAAATCTTACTCAGATTTTGAACTTTAATAGCTTTAAACAGCACTAAGATTTTGAAATGCCCAGTATAGCATTGTAATTTTTCAAATGATAAAATACAGTAAATTCTTAAAATTAATTTATTTTTATGAAACATAGCATCTTTTAGTAAGATACTAACTTAATGAAAATATTTTCATGTTACTCAAAATATTTGAATATATACAATTACAATAATAATGAAATAATACAATGTCAAGTCGTAGGCTTATAATCTCTATCTCTTTATTTTAATTAGCTGTTACTTAGACTGCGCATTATTTGGCATTCTGAATTTCAATTCCTTTATCTATAAATGTGAATAATAATCATTTTAGTTACCTATCTTTCACTGTTCATATAGAATCTCAAAATTGAAGGTGCTTGACTAGTCTATTCTGTATATGAATAAGAAATCACAGAATTTCAGAGATGAGACAGACCTCAACTAGGTAGCTATTCCAATCAATACCCTAAAAAGAATTCCCACTTCAATATACCCACAAGTATTCCTCCAGCTTCCATTTAAAGATTTCTAGTGAGGGAAAACTGACTATTTCTCAAGTTGGTCCATTCTACTTTTTTATAATGAATTATTACGACATTAAGCATGTTTTTGCTGCTTTGCAACTACTACTCATTGTTCCTCTTTTTGCCCTCTGCAGTCACCTAAAACAAGCCTAATCCCTTGTCTTTTGTCCATAGTTGAGATATTTAGATAGCTTTAATTCCTATTTTTCTTAAGTCTTCTCTTTAAACTTAATATTTGCAGTTACTTCTAGCAAAGTCCATATGCTTATGTGTTCTAGTTCCTTAGTTTGTTGCTCAGTCATGTCTGACTTTCCATGATGCCATTTGGGGGTTTTCTTGGCAAAAATATTAAAGTGGTTTTCCTTTCTTTCTCTAGCTCATTTTACAAATGAGGAAACTGAGGCAAACAGGGTGAAATAACTTGCCCAGGGTCACACAGCTAGTAAGTGTCTGAAGCTGGATTTGAATTCAAGTCTGCGGGAAAATGGCTTTCAAGTAAGGACACACATGCCAGAGCTCTGCCCTTAATGGGAGGGATCTGAGGCAGTGTGGAGAAATCTTAATATTTATACATATGGCTAGGCAGTGAGCTGTAGTCACAATATGAGAGGGAATAGTAACAATGGGGCAAGTTTGGTGCATAGTAGAACTTCATGACCAGAACATGGATACTACAGGTGCCTATCCAAGACCACCTCATGCTAGTGAGAACAATCCTGGGATTTTGCTGTGGTTGAGATCATCCAGAGGGTTAAGACAAAGGATTGTTGTTATGCCAAGTTCAGGACACAGCCTGCTTGCTGGGCCTTAGATCTGGAAAACAGGGTATTTCCTAATATCTTGACACTCTGGAAGAGAGAGTGAAGCTTGACAACTTTGTTTAACTTGGACCTCACTTAAATCCAGTTCACACACAAGTCAAGACATCATGCCATGATCTTTGAAAATGAAGGACTAACAATGAGTTTAGTTATCCTAATCTTACAAGCATTTGAAATTTCATTAATTTCCCACAAGTTGTACTCTCTTACACTAGACCAGGAGTTCCCAAACTTATTTGTCTTACTGTTCACTTTTCAAAAAAAAAAAAAAAAGAAATATACTTTCTTTAACCTTTTAATGTTTTTTTTTGAAATTCACATTATTTAAAAAATATAAAATTTAAAAAATGATGCATCTTAAGTTCAATAATTTATTGTAAGTTTGTGGGGGTTTTCCTGCATTGAAATTTTGATGATGCAATATTGCACCATGTAACCATATAGTATCATACAATAAACAAATCATTACACACACATATTCCTGCTTTGATATATGCTGGACTTCCCAACAATGTGCCGCACACTTGCCTGCCAGTGCTTGCTTGTTAAGACCTTGACCACTGATCAGTTACAAATTTCATTTTGTGTGTTTATTTGGAAAATAATGTAATCATTAAGATTTTAACTCTGTTACACAACAATGAAACATGTATGAACAATCTTCTCTTCTTTCCTTAAGCTTCCACCACCCCCTTATTTATATTCAGCACCCTTCAATTGGCACCCAAGGCTACTACTGCCCCCTTGGAACATTCAACTGTCCCCCAGGGGGTGGTATTGCCCACTTCCAGAAACTCTGGACTATTATAATTATGCTCCAGAAAAATTCAGTATTAGGAAATTTATCATCCTTTGGTATTCACACCTCATCAGTACTCCCAGTCAGTACCCCTGGCCCTCTGATTAGTGGACTAGGTGTTATACAAAGATCTCCCAACTCTTTCATTTAAAGAGTGGCCCCAGGCTAGCCAACACTTCATTTTCTACCAGTGGGACTGGATTGTTGGACTGGATTCCATCATATCCCCAGTTCTGAGTAACTTGCTACCTCCCACCCTCTTCCCCATCTTTCACCTTTCCTTCCTGTGTTGTCTTCCCTCATTAGAATACAATCTATTTGAATAGAAGAACTATATTTTTCTTTTTCTTATTTTTATATTTTAGCATATTGCATGGCACATAATTGATGTGTAATAAATATTCGTTGACTGAATGAGTGATATCATTGACAATAGCTCAATCTAGTTCAGGCCCTCATCACGTGTTATACATTTATTATCCATATGACTTATAAGCAGATCCCTTAAGTTCTATGACTTATACATAATCCATGTATAAAATGGGGAGGCTAAGAATCTCTATCTCACTCTCAGGGCTGTTATGAGAAAAGTATTTTACAAACTTAAAGCAATGTAAGTAAGTCTTAATAGCATGCTACTTCTCAACCCACACTAAGATCAAGATGATTTTAGATAAAGCAACTGAGGAATTCCATAAGTGTTTAGTCATTATTATATAAAGTTTTTCATGCTAAAAAGTAAATAAATTTAAAGATAATGTGGAATTTTGACTATTTCCCTAAAATATTAACAGGATGTTATATTAAAGATATCTTTCATTTTACCTATTAGAAATTCAGGAAGAATATCTTTTGCAATTCAAAATGAAATCTTTTGAAAAAAATTCATTTTCTCACTTGGCAGAGTTCATTACAAACAACAGAGAATGAGAAATTAAAATACCTTAAATGTATTTAATAGTTTTCTTGTAATGAAAAGGCATTTTTATTCAAATAATTTCTTTAGCCTTTTTTCCTTTAAATTTTACTGTCAGGAAAAATGCACTATGAATATGATTTAAATAACTCATTATGGTCAGATTCACTAACAAAGTTGAAAATAGAATTAATTATCTAAGTAATTAGGGTCAAAAAATCGTTTGCCTCAATATATGGATTTCTACATAAAAAAAGCTGTTGGTTCAAATGACTTCATTTTTCTACCTTACTTTGTCAGCTATTCTTGGCTTGTATTTCAGGGCCATTTAATAAAGTTCATTAAATCTATTTATACCATGCCAATAAAAATCTAAAATTGTTTTCATGTAACAAAACAATTTATATTTCTATAATGGCTTACAGTTTCCAAGGTGATTTACTCACATCAACTGTGCTAAGTAGTATAAGTGTAAGTTTTATAGATGAGGAAAGTGAGTCTCAAGTAAGTAAATTTTGTCACGTTGTGTTATTAGAACTTGACCATCAAATCTTCTGATTTCAAAGACACTATTCTTTGTACCACACAACTGTTAAATTTGGGTTTTTTGAGCTCAAAACTGAAATATAATGTGAACTGTGTAGCTTTGGGAAAAAAGTAATCCCTTTCAAAGTTTTTTTTTCCTAAAAATGACATTTAAAAAAATCTTTAGTTAAAATAATATAAAAGTCAGGTAATAGTAAGAGTAAGAGTAGCATCATCAGTGTTGTCATAATCCATCACTAGTATCTTGGATATATAGATTCAGACTGGATCTGTATGCTAGCCTATGAGTCTGCTATTTAAAAATATATTTATTTTTTCCTTCCTGAAATCATCTTTATCCATGAAATTTCAATATTTTAAAATATCTGTGACAATCAGAAAATGTTGTTGATTTTTAAATAATTAGAAAAAAATAAAACTTTTTCTGAAGGTGATCACTTTATTTTGCTTAATTCTTTTTTTTTAATTATGTCTTAAAGAATCCAATTAAACTTTCTAACCAGTCTATGATTAAGATTTTCTAGTTTAATTGAAAGATAAATTTCTTGATCCAGTGTTTTTTTGTATATAAACATCAAAAGAAATTAGGTTTTTGTGTGTTCGAATGTTAGGATCCTGGCATTCCCACTCATATAACATAATATATTTGAAAACATTTTTCATTCCATACAATTCAACAAATGATTTTTAAGTGTTAAGGCACTGTGATAGGCAAAGGTGGTCAGTCAGTCAAGAAGTATTTACTAAGTACTTGCTATATTCAGGCATTGTACTAAGTAAGGAATAGAATAATGAATAAGATCATGTTCCTTTCTTCAAGGAGCTTGCATGTTACACAGGATCTGTAACTAATAAAAGATTAACTAATTATACCATCCTCCATCTTCCATCCCCCCCCCAAAGGTTACCATCTCTTCTTTTTTTATTCATTTTGTGTGTGCTTACACATGAACACATTTTGGACAATAGAATGTAAATTTCCTCCACGGCAGGTACTATTTTCATTACTGTCTTTGTATCCATGTTACCTAGCACAGTACTTGTACATTATATGTGCTTAATTACTGTCTATTAACTGACTGATTGAAAATTTGAAAATTGTAGACATAAGAGAGGAGCCAGATTCACTAGAACCAAAGGAAGCATCGAGCTCTTTTCAGGTGACATACTATATGTAGCTCAAGTGCACATCTTTGTTGTTGAACAGAGACCTGGAAATATCTTGCAATTACCAAGTCTAAAAGAAGACATCTGGCAAATCAGATTTACCAGATGTTATGGTCTGGATTGGATTCAACTGCAGTCATGCAGATTCAGCCACAATCAGAAAAACAATCGAACAATTGGCTGAGAAGATGGCAAAAGGGAACAAGATTTTTATTTCTTAACCATGACATAATACATAAAGATGATGGGCTCTTGACTGAGGGCAAAACATACATAGTGAAAACTAAAATAATATATTTGTCTAGTGACTTGAAAATGTTATTGAAAAGAGTTGAAGGCAAAATGTGAAGATGAAAGAGTGATTAAATTGTTCTTATATAATTACTAAGCCAGAAACCACACAAAGTAACATCTGTGGCATATAAAAAAAGAATAGTGGAGGTGCATAGTAATTCACAGAAGTCAATATCCAGATGTCTCTGTACCAAGGAAGAAGGTGTGAGTAATAAACACAATGAACTACAGGTCTTAATGCATGGAGGAAAAATATGGTCTTAGAACCATATCATTGAGAATCAGTGCAAATTATGAATGAAATATGGCAAGGGAAGGTTATATTCAAATGCTTAAATGGATCTGTGATCCCCTTCATTGGAATATTGATTGCCTCCTGCAATGCAAATCACAACCCAGCCCTACTGCCTATACTGGGTACTACTTATCCATGTATCATAGGGAGTCCATACAATAGACCCTTGTTTGCTTTCTCTTTATATAAAAAGGATACCAGTGTGACATCTAAAGGCTGTCTATACATTATGCCTAATTCTTGCCACTTGGTCAGTCCATTTTTTTAATTGGCATACTGATCCTTAACAGTTTCTCCCTTAAAATACCTTATTTATCATATGTTGCAGCCTTATCACCAGAATTACTCATGAAGTATATGATTATGGTGTTATGGTCATAGAAGTATTTAAAAGGCTGTTGAAAGAAAGTTTATCTTCATTCTGTCTAATTTCAAAAGGTAGAAGTATTAATAGACAAAATTAGTAAAAGATTCTTATTTTGGTTTATATAAGGAAAAGATTTCTGATCACTTAGAGCTACCCCAAAAACAGTAGTACGCTGTCCTGATGGTGGGGTTGAGGGAATTTTTAGAGAGGATACCTGTTTTATGTATAGGTTAGGAAAAAATATATTTTGACTTATAATGGGCATGTGGTTAGAGGTGAAAACTGTGTTCCCCCAAAGAATAATGTGCTCTTTCGCAACATGTTTGTGAAGGAATTTGTTTGTAAGATTCAAATGAGATAATATATGAGAAGCTCTGTGAAATCTTCAAAGTACTATATAAATGTTAGCCATTATTTTAAATTGCAAACTCAATAATGTGAAATTTAAATCCCATTGCTTTTCTTCATCAAGTCTTACATACCTTGTCTGAAGAGATGTTTGAAAATCAAATTTAGTCCTCTCATTTAATAGATAAGGAAACTGAGGACAGGACTACTAGTAAGTGTCTGAAGCAGGATTTGCATTCACAGTTGCCTACTCCAACTCCCCTACTCTATCTGTTGTACCCCCTGGCTTTGTGCCCTAGACCCGTGAAACCTTAAGCCAATTACTTTACATCTCTGGCTTTCAGTTCCTTATCTATAAAATAAGGGGGCAAAATTTAGATGTATCCCTAACCTCAAAAAAACCCACCTGATTTTATCACTATACCGTGATTTAGAGATGCTGAAAAGTGGGAGATTTTCCCATTTATCTCAAAGGATTATGGCTATTTTCAGAAACTTCAGATTCTCAAGACAGCAGATAGATAGATATTTATGAACCAATTTACCCCTTAAATCACCATATTTGCTGCACATTATTCAGGGTATTTGAGGAATTATAAGAAATCTTAATTGAATTCCCCCTGAATCCAGAAAGCCATAAACCTCTAACAGTTAGGCGTTAAGAGGATTTTATCAGAAATGCAGACCTCAGCTTAACTTTCAGCAATTCATTATTTATTCCACAACTGACAATTCCATCAGGATTATTAAACCAAATAGGTAGCATACACAGCATTCAGGATATTGTAAACAAGACACTTGTGACTGATAGAGAAGTGGAGAGGAGAGTAAGAAATTGATGTAATGGTGGTTCTCTATTTAGACAGCATTATATGTGTCCAAGCTCAAGGGTCACTATGCTAATTTTGTTTTTGAGAAGCCATGCTGATGAAATTAATCACCTTCAAAGAAACCTTCCTACTTCTCACAACTGATTGCGATTACTTTTGTTCATTAAAAAAATGCTTGAAAAGGCACATTAAAAATAACTGCACAATTCTTAATGGAGCTGGTAACTACAGAGCTTTGGAATTTGCTTTGCTGACTACATTCCTCATATTTCATAATCTACATTTTCGAGTACTTTTAACTTCTTTGTTATTGATCTGAATCTCCTTACAATTCTGTGGCACCACAAAAAGTACAACTTTCAGAGGTTTTTAATGTTTTGTGAATTTCCAGCAAGAGGCAAACAGCAGTACTTCAAAACACTTTAATTAATAGGTGCTTGTAGCTTCCTTGCCTCTTTTGAAAGGTTTACAGGAGTGGGGCAGCATGGGGCAGGGGAATGCTTAGAGGTCGATTGATTCACTGCTGTGAGGGGCTGCTACTGCATCTGACATGGGTGTGGGCTGGGTCTGTCTCTGAGAACAACAGAATTCTTACCTCTAGAATGAGGAAGAAAAGTCTTTGCTTACCACATAGACACTATGATCTACTGTGGTCCTTCATTATCAAAGGCACATGGAGATCTGAGGCAAATATTCAGATGATTGATTTCCAAGGTATCGTCAATCTCCGACTGAGAAGAAAGTAGAATTCTTGTTTCTAATTCTTTAAGTGAGAGAATGTATGGCCAGCAGGGATTAGTAGAGATTTGGGAGCTTGGCATAAAAAAGGCGTGGTTTCAAATGCTCCTGATACTTACTAGTTATGTGACATTGGAAAAGTCTATTAACCTCTGTAGAATTTAACTCTTTTGTAAAAGCTTTATAAACTCTATCTCTGTGTCTGTGTCTGTCTCTCTCTCTCTCCTTCCTCTCTCCGCTCACTGGAAGTGTAGACAACATACACACATACACACACACACACACACACACATAATTTGCTATTTTGTTGCTATAGTGATTTTTGATGAATAAACTCCCTTTACCAGTGTAGAATGGTGATTGTTCTGCAATTTACAGTTAGTCTCTACTTGCCATACTGGATTGCCTTTCAGTCACTGACATACAGCACCTACCTCCCAGTATTTTTGTTTTTTTGTTTTTTGTTTTGTTTTGTTTTGCTTTTTGGAGGGGGAAGGCAGGGCAATTGGGGTTAAGTGATTTGCCCAAGGTCACACGACTAATTTTGTGTTAAGTGTCTGAGGCTGGATTTGAACTCAGGTCCTCTTGACTCCAGAGGCAGTGCTCTATTCACTGTGCCACCTAGCCGCGCCCCTCCCAGCATTCTTATGAAAATAAAATGAGATATTTGTAAACTGCTTTGCAAACATTTAAGCACTATGGAAATGCTAGTTATTATTTATGATTATCAGATCCTGCCTCTGAAGCTTACTACTTGCATGATTTTGAGTTCCTGAGTCTCAGTTTCCTGAACTATAAATGAAACCTCCGAGGTCCCTTCCAGCTCTAGAGTTATATACATCAAAAATTTAGCCATTAAGCTGTCTTGAATACATGGTTCTCTCCCAAGTTTTCTGTTTTTACTGTTTTCCCTCCTCTCCCTAATTTTTATTACTTTTCTCCAAATTAATTTCCCTTTACTTTGTGTATATTTAATGAGCTTTACATATGTTAAAGTGATATATAAAAGTTAACTATTATTAACTGTATATATGTTATTTCCCTTGAGGAATATGTAAGGTCTTTGAGAACAGAGATAATTTCTATTTTCATTTTTGTCTTTGCATCCCATAAAAACTAGCAGAGTGCCTGGTATATCATAGATGCCTAATATATGTTGATTTGTTTATGTAAATGTAATTTGCTATGATTACTCGTAGTACAGGGAGTATACATATGGTTGCACAAAATAGTATATACCGAATCAGTGCAAATATTGTGCTTGAAATAAAGAAGGAAAACAAATACCCATACACCATTGGGACTCCTGGGATAGGACTCTGATTATGCCACAATTGAAGGTCTTGGGGGGAGCAATTGATTCTTCTGGAGGAAAGGTCTGCTTTAAAGAGGATTCATTTCCATGGACATCTACTACAGGAGGCAAGGGCTATCCGGGTAGGGTTTGTAACAAGAGGGAGTCAGGTGTCAGTAACAGAGTTTCAGCCTGGATTCAGGCACAGATAGGTTTAAAAAAAGGGGGTGATGTAGTGTCTTGACTGCCTCTGATCTGGCATGTGTAAGCCTGGTTTCTGACCAAATAATCCTATAATGTCTGTCCTGATCTACCATATATTCTATAGTCTCTGGCCTGTAGTCTTTATCCTGATAATGGCTCAGGCTGTTGCTCACAGCTCCTAATGAGTCAGGTTTTATTTGTCATTGTTGTTCAGTCATTCAGTTGTGTCTAATTCTTCATGAATTTGGATATTCTTAGCAAAGATGTTGGAGTATTTTACCATTTCCTTCTCTAGTAGATTAAGGTAAACAGAGGTTAAGTGTCGTGCCCAGAGTGAGTGTCAGAGGCCAGATCTGAATTCAGGTCTTTCTGACTCCAGGTCTAGCAATCTTTCTGGTAAGTCAGCTACCCTGCTTGAGAGGTTCTCTAGGGTACTTCCATGCCTATACTACTGAGAAAGAGGTAGTCCCTGGATTCAAACCTCCTCCTTTGTCCAAGCAGTAGACTCCCTCAAACCAGGGAAATCTCCGAAGGATTCACTGACCTCAGGGTACCAATGTGAAATTTTCTCATAATCTAAATTGTGATACAGTACCTCTCCATATTCATGATAAACTATACATTGGGTCCAATCTTTCTATTTATAATATCTATACCCCCTGCAAATATATATGTATATAAAATATATTAACATATGTATAATCAAAAAGTGAATTACCCTTATCTTTATATACCTATGTGATATAAAAAACAAACTATGCATGTACCCTAAAGGATTTGAAATTAATCAAATTTTCCATAATTTCATTATCAAAAATTCAAATGAAATATAGGAATTATTGAACACACTGTATATAAAGTCCCATTCAAGGTGATGTTAGAGGATATGAAAGGATATGATAAGACATAATACTTGCTCTCAGGGATCTTAAAACTGGTGGGAAGTTAAAATGCATTTGTATAAATATGATGATATGCTATCTATAATAATTACCAAAAGAAAAGAAAAAGTTTAGCCACAGAGGTTGAGACCTTAGGGTCCTAGATGTATAGAGTTGGAAGGGACCTTATTGTCATTGAGCCCAATTTCTATCTTTTATGCATTTGAATGAACACATAGGCCTTGTGAGGTTATGGGATTTCAACATTCAGCATCTTAGTGACTAGGATTTGAATTAATTTCCTGATTCTCAGTTCACTGTTCTTTCCAGTCCACCACACAAATCCTCTGTCTTATGAACTAGCATTAAACAGTAGGTTAACAAATAATAACTTATTGTTCTTCAATTCAGGAATGAGGAATCCAAGAGACATTGCTTTTCTGAACTTTACACCCAAAGGTAAAGAATGAAATTTATTGTTACACCTCCTTGGATGTTTCATTAATTTTAATGAGATTACTAAGTTGGATGTCAACATTTAAAGGATTTTTTCTTATTTCTATAAATGGATTTTCTTCCAAGAACACTATTTTCAGGTATCTTTTAAAAAAATCTGTTCCTACAAAGCAGCACACAATCTATACAATAATTAATTATTTCTACAATATATAATGCTTATTATCATAATTCTATAGGAAACCACATTAACAAAATTTGTCCTAAATATATTTAATCCTGAAAAAAAATCATGATAAAATAGTACTCTTAGTTCCTTTCACAATAACAGAAAACTAGAAGATAATTAGTAGTTAGTGGAACCCTATTATAATGTGTATTGACCTAGACCAGTTCTAATTCTATAACCTGTTGTGTGGTATTAAACAAGTCATAATATCATAGAGGTAGAGAAAGAAGGGGCTTAAAGAAGCCATTTATCTCATCCCCTTCATATAAGGAAACTAAGGACCAGAGAGATGTTACTTGTCCAGAGTTATACAGATAAGTTGGTGTCAGAAGCAAACTTTGAACCAAGGCCTTCTGCTTCTGAAATCTTCAATTGATCTCCTATGCCACTCTGGCGTTTCCTCAATTTACTCATCTGTACAATGATCATGCTGAAATAAATTACCTTTAAGGGTACCTACAAACTTGTGCAAATACTTAAATGATTTGAATATATTAGTTTCAGTCATCTCTGGATAGCTTTAAAACCTGATTGCAACATGGTTATTATTATTATTATTATTATTATTTTGTATACCTACTAGTTCAGTTCCCTGACAATAACCACTTATCCTGAATATATCCTTTGATCATCTTGGGTCTATTTATCACCATTGTATTTTTTTTTATTTCTCTTGCATTCCACATTATATTTTATCTTTGTATTATTACCATTTCCTTCCAGTATTTGACAGGCAGCACTCATCCTTTGAGCTAATGCTTCAAAGAATGGCTCCCCGGTTCATTTAGAAAGCTGCTCTAAATCTTTGATAGGGCCTTAAAAAAGGACATGATCTTTTTATGTCTTATCAAGCCTAGGAAACTGACCTATTTAATTGGGTGACCTAGGGGAATTTGGGATTTGCTAGCAGTACAAGCTTGAACTTTTGAAGGTGTTGCCTGGATAATAGAATCCGTGCTTCTAAACCATCCCAAAGCTTTCAATAAATCCTCATTCTTGATATTTCCCTAATGCTGATTTCTACATTCGTCACAAGCATCAGGGTTTAGAGGAATGTGTGAGAAAGCAAATATAAGACTCTCACTCATATTCTGTCCAATTTTCCTTGGTGAAGGTCAATATAGTTTTTATTCCAGTTAAAAGAGAAGCCTCCTCCATCTTTCCTTAGGATAGTGCCTTGCTGCTCAGGACAACAGGTCCTGAGGTTCAGAGAATTCCAGGATGAAGTAAGAATTGGGTAAAAGTGTAGTGGGAGTTGGGGAGGCGTGACTTTATCAACAGATGCATTAAAAAGCTGACAAATAAGAAATGTTTGAACCACTTTTCTTTTATAAACAAGCATGGATACTGGGTTGCTAATGCTTTCTCATTGTCTCTTGTCACTACCCTTTCTCCTGGTCTCTGTTTTTCATCACCCAGAACCTTGTCAAAAAGAAACAGTTTTTGATTTCTCTCCTGCCTTACTTCTTGAATCAGTACACAGCCATCTTTTAAATATTCTAATATTTATCACAATAGAAAACTTCACAGTGGTTTAAAATAATAAATAAAAGTCATATGTTTTGGTTGATGTGATTCCATACTTAGGGTCACATGTATTCTGACCTGACATGTCCAGTATGGAGATGGGAAGTAATCCTGGGATGGGTAGACAGGATAAGTTACAGTTCTTACTATGATTTATCACTCGTGATAACCATTGTACACACTGGGCGTTTCATTTAAGGGCAAATGTTAAAAACAACAATAATATTGTAGTAGGAGCAGCAGCAACAACAGCACCATTTATATGAAATTTTAAGGCTTGCAAAACACTTCACATCGACTTTCTCATTTGATCCTTACAACAAACCTATGAGGTAGGTATTGCTATTATTTCCATTTTACAGATGAGGAAACTGAGGCTGAGAGACGTTAAATGATCTTCTCTAAGTCATACAACTAAAAATGTCTAAAAAAGTCAGATGTCCACTCAGGTCTTTATAAATCCAGATCTAGTGATCTATCATTTTAGTATGTAAATGATATTAAGGGAGATGGGTTGCCTTCTTCTTTGCTAATGCAGCCTAATGACCATGGAGTTTCTCCATCTAACTTGCAGCTAAAACCTTCCATATGTGTTATCTCTCTCATAACGTGAGTCCCTTGAGAGAAGTGCTTTTCTTACTTTTTGTTTGTATGCCCAGCCCTTAGCACAAAGCTTTGCACATAGTTAAGTGTTGAATAAATACATTATTTTCTTCCTTCCTTCCCTTCTTCCTCCTTCTCTCTCTCCCTCCCTCCCTCCTTTCCTTCCTTCCTTCCTTCCTTCCTTCCTTCCTTCCTTCCTTCCTTCCTTCCTTCCTTCCTTCCTTCCTTCCTTCCTTCCTTCCTTCCTTCCTTCCTTCCTTCCTTCCTCTCACCTTGTCTGATAACTGAAAGTTGATCCTCTCTTATAGACACTATCTCTCTTAACATTTTCTCTAATTTATGAAAGTTCTTGACATCATGTCTCTCTCCCTCCTCTCAATACAGGGCCAAGAGGAGGAGTCAGCATATGACATTTTTTTTTCTGTATTGCCACTTCTAGATTCTACTTTTGTCATCATAACTATTCATTCTGGCCTCTCTAGTAACATTCGAACTATCTAATCTTTAATGTTATCTATAAACCACTAGTTTGTTCTTTTTGCTTAGTGAGCTCAGCACCTATCTCATCCTATATTTTTCAGTCTCAACCATAGCCATAAATCTTTGTGATTTCAGTAATGATGCTGATGACCTTTTGATTAGGCAGGCTAGTGTCAGATTCAACACAAATGAGTCTTGTCAAAAATCTACCATTGCCTTTTAATGATTACTGAAGGAAGAGTCAGATATATAGGCATTTGGGAATATGTGAAAAAAGTTGAGCACAGTTAATGCTTCCTTATTCCTCATGGAGGTACATCTGATCTTGGTGACAGTGGGTCATGCAAAAGTGGGGAAGGAAGGAAGGAAGGAAGGAAGGAAGGAAGGAGGGAGAAAGGGAGGAAGGGAGGGAAGGAGGGAGGGAGGGATAGATGGAGGGAGGGAGGGATGGATGGAGGGAGGAAGGAAGGAGGGAGGGAGGGGGAAAATAAGTATGTATTAAGCTTATGCTGTGTACTAGGCACTGTACTGAGCCCTGTAAAATATTATCTCATTTTATCTTCACAATACCCTGTGAGGTAGGTGATATTCTTATTCCCGTTTTACAGTTTAGAAAAGTGAAGCAGACAGAGGTTAAATGACTTGCTCAGGTCATGTGGCTCGTAAGTGTCTGAGGCAGGATGTGAACTCTGGTCTTAATTCAATCCAGCACTCTATCCACTGTATAATCTAACTCCCTCTGTATAAAATAAGAGTGTTTGTTTCCATTTCAAATCCTGGTTTTCCACCTCTGTGACCTATGTAGACTTGGGTAAGTCATCAAATCTTTCTAAGCTTTGGTTTCTTCATCTATAAAAATAGCAACTTATACTGCTATCCCATTTGAAACTGTCCATCCTACTAAGAACTCTGATTTTAATTTTCTTTTCTAACTTCTTAACTACATCGCAATGTGTAGCATTGTACAGTGCAATGGATAGAGGGCTGGGCCTGGATTCAGGAAGACCTGAGTTCAAATGAATCCTCAGACACTTCCAGGATGTGTAACCCTAAGTAAGTCACTTAATTTTTGCTTGCCTCAGTTTCCTCAACACAAAAATGAGGATAATAGCAGTGCCTACATCATAGGTTTGTTGTGAGGATCAAATGAGATATTATTTATAAGGCACTTTGTTTAGTGCCTGTCACATAGTAGTGCTGTATAAATGCTTATTCCTTTCCTTTCCTCCTCCCCTTTCATGGGACCTCCTTGCCCTGTTCCCACAAGTCCATATACTTCCAGCTTCCCTTGGTGGGCTCTGATTGCTTAGAAAGTAGAAATGGTGTTTAAAGCTTTCATACATCTAATAATATCTAGGTTTCATAAGTTGGAATTTCCCAGGAGTTTAATGGTATGAATAACTATATTTATTTTCAACTCAAATAACAGTTCAGTAGTGTTCAGAGAGAAGCACAGCTATTTTCCTTGAACCTTATAGTTAAATTTTAGTGAGTTATTCCACAAATTGTACTAGTTAATTTTTCTTTCATGGGAAAAAAAAATGTCACAGATTTTTCCTGTGCCAATAGCCTAATCTTTTACTCCTATATTAAAAAAGAAAGAGGAAGATTTTGCAGCTTTTTAAATGAGATTTATTTATACAGTTATAGCACTTGAAACACCGTTCCCCTTTTCACACATAGATTCCAGGAATGGTTATTCACTCCAGATAGAAAGTAGACCATGGTTGTCTATTAACTCAAAACTATAACTGATGACTCTTGCTAATGTGATTTGTTCCCCCAGTCAACTACTAGAGTACAAAATTAGTTTGAAGTCAAAGCATTTAATGAAATATCAAAGAAAGAAATGTTGTGACAGAATAATCACCTCATAAACCTAGGAAACTTGCTTCTGGTAGTTTTTCTTCAAAGCCATTCAAGTCATCTGAAATTCAATCTACAATAGCAGCTATAATAACACTCCAATGAGGGTGAGCTGACATCTCTTTAGTTATAACCACAGCATTCATGTGATCAAAGTCAGAAGAAGTGCCCTAAATTTAAGTCTTTTGACTCCTATATCTGGGCATAAGTCAAAACATTCTGTTAGATATAACTAACTTAGAGTTATATACTCCCATGATCCTCTTTGGCTTAACAAACAAAAGAATTTGTACTGAAAATAAAAGCTAAGCTAAGAAGAAGGATATTTATTCTGTGACATCTTAGCACACATTCTTACTTTTATTAAGTAGATACTGATAATATTGCTGGTGTATTTTGGCTACCAGCCAATCTCAGCTGCCTTACTCAGTAACTGGTCAGAATTAAATAGAATCTTAATGTTGGAAGAGAGATCAGACATCATCTATAAATCTCCTCATTCTACAGGTGAAGAAACAGGACCAGAAATGTTAAGCTTTAAAACTGAGTTTACTTCAGCATGCTCCAAAACCAATATTCTTTCTGTACATCAACTTGCTTCTTTCATCCAGTAGGATAGGTTGCTACCTACTAGTGACATGAACTCATTTTAATATAATATTCCATCTCTCATCTGTTGTCCTGCTTATTATCTACCCCATGTTTCCCCGATAATAAGACACTGTCTTAATTTTTTTGGACAGAAAAACACCAGAGGGCTTATTTTCAGGGGAGGGCTTATTTTAGTGAACATTGACAGCAATTTTAATAAACAGGTAAATGTGAACAAAAAAATGTACCTTTATTCAATAATGAATTCAATAAAGAACAGGATGACGCGCTCACTGCTGCAGCTCTGATTGGATGCAGCTCGGAGCGCGGCGTGCATTTCATGGGGGGAGGGGACAGTGCATACAGAGGGTACCGTAATGTAGCGTGTAACGCAGGGGATCACCTTCACTACAGTAGCAATCTCAATAGGGCTTATTTTTTGGGGAGGGCTTATTTTAGAGGAATCTTACACAGTAAGGGGAGGGCTTATTTTCGGGATAGGTCTTATTATCGGGGAAACATGGGTATCAGGATTTCTAGCTCCTTTCATAACTTAGTCCAGGTATAACTTCTTACTTTAGCAGTATCACCTTTACTACTGCTCCCTTTACTAATACACCTTTACCAATACCACCAACTATAAGTTTTTATCACAGTCCCCAAACCAAAATTACTTAGAATTTACTTCACCTTATTTAAAATAATAATAATAAATTATTTATAAAGTGCTTTAAGCTTCAGAAATCACTTTGCATGTACTATCTCATTTGATCCCTATGATAACCACATGAGATAGGTGATATTTTATCCCCATTTTGTAGATCAGAAAACTGAGTTTGAGAGGTTAAGTAACATAATGACATGGCCAGGGTCACATAGTAAATGTTTGAGATAGAATTCGAACTAGATTCTTTCTGCCTCCAAGTCCAACACTCGATCATGCTATTTACTTATCTATGTCTATGCAGTATTGCCCAAAATTTTCCCTCCTCTACCCCTCTACTTTTGTTTCTTTCCTGCTCTATTTCTACTTTTTAAAATGTAGGATATATAATACAGGACTTCAAAGGCCTGATATACTGGGAAAGTCTCTTAGGCCCTATTCTCAATCCAGCAATAAATCTCTTCCACGACTCTGCCAAAGTACCT
This sequence comes from Petaurus breviceps papuanus, assembly GCF_028583685.1. NCBI lineage: Eukaryota > Metazoa > Chordata > Mammalia > Diprotodontia > Petauridae > Petaurus > Petaurus breviceps. The sequence goes on from NW_027185771.1 coordinate 30,496,801, forward strand.
GAGATTCTCATCATTAGTCATCCTATTAGATTAAGGCACGAAAGGCCCTAGTTAAAATGGAAATATTATGACAGAGATACCACATTTCATAATTCTCTATGTATCTACTTTATCTACCAACTGAGCAGCATTCGCATATTACAAACTGTCTGTCCGGTATCTCTACCTGGATATTCTATAGGTTTCAGAAACTCAGCTTATTCAAAATGGAACTCATTATCCTTCCCACTAAATTCACATCTTCTCCAAAGATAACTGTTTCTATTAAGAATACCACTATCCTTTCAGTCACCCGCAAAATCATTATTAACCATTCCCTCTCTCAGCATATATATCTAATTAGTTTCTGGATCTTGTGGATTCTTTTTCCACATGTCTCCCATCTTTCCTTTCCTCTCAACTCAAACAATCACAAGCTGTATAAAGTTCCTCATCAGCACTTCCCTCAACCTTTGTCACAGTCTTCCTGTTCCTTATCTGTGGTGTAAACAGTATCCTAACTCTACCTCCCACGTAACTTAGGCTACTTTTTGTTCTTTCTCTCTTTTTTTTTTCTTCAAAGGTATTGCAATTTCATTAGCTCAAAAGTCAAGCTATTGACATATTTTTCTGGTGATTAAACCAACCATGAGAAGCTCCAGTTTCTGTCTGAGGTTTGGTTGTAGGACCATGGGCAACTCAGTCAGAGGATCTACCTCAACTCATGTAAATCAACTTTTAATGTCCTTAACTCATATCTTTGTTGAATATACTCCCCCTTCTATGGCTAAGTAACTTTCCTGTCATCAACTCTTGAATGACCCATGAATATTTCATACTGGTCTGAGTCAGATCTAACCTAAATATAGCATCCTCTTACAATTAATTTTCTACACAGCTGAAAAATTCATGGCCTTTAAGCACAAGTGATCATGTCCCTCCTATGTTTAAGGAGTTTTAATTATTACTTCTTAAGTCTAGGGAAAACAACAACAACAAAAAGAAAAAACAAAAGAAAACTCTTCAGTGCTACATTTAAAACCACTACATTGCTTGAGGCTACCTTTCTAGGGAGGTTACACATTGATCTTCCTTATATACTAGATGTTAAAATCAAGCTGGACGACTGTTCTCCCAATATTATATTTAGGCAGCTCAATGACTCAGTAGAAAGAATGCTGCATCTGGAATCAGGAAGACCTGAGTTGAAATCCAGCCTCTTACACTCACTGCCTGTGTAACACTGGGTGTTATAGGAAGGGGAATTTAAGATCTTCCCTGCCCCTAGGCCCTTTGATAGGCTTAAATGCACCTGGAGCCTGTGGGGGTAGGCTTGGTTTTTGTGAATGCTTTTTGATTTGGCAGTGGGTCAAGGGAGTTGTTACATTCTCTGAGCCAGGAAGAGGCTATATAAACCCTAATGTGAGGCTTTGTTTTGGGGCTCACTTTGAGAGGTGTTGTGTGATTTGACCAGATGAGACTCTGGGCAGCCAATGAGCCCCCCAGCTTTGAAAAACCCAGATGTTGATGCTTCCCTGTCTGGTAACTGTGACTAGGTATGTATATAATGGTTGGTCAGTTGGAGGCCTGTCTGCTTGAAATGTTTCTCTGTCTTCTTGTAACTTCTGCTTGTAACTTCTGTCTGTATACTCTGAAGTTTGGGGTGCTGACTTTTTCCCTGAACTAGGTAAATATGTTTGATTGATTAAAGCAACATTGTTAACCCATTTTGAGTTGCTTTCCTTTAGAAAAGCAGATCTAAGAACCTGTGTTGGCAGCCACCCTGGGGATACTGGGGTGCTTGCTGCTACACTGGGCAAGTCACTTAACTTCTCTTAATCCACTGGAAAAGGAAATAGCAAACCACTCCAGTATCTTTGCCAAGAAAACCGTATACAGGGGCATTTTCTTTTTGGTTTTATTTTTCCTATATAACTTTATTTAAATGGAAGACATCCCCCTTTTCTGTTAGAATCACAAAAGGAGTTTGTTGGTATGAAAACATCCAAAATAGAATTTTTAAATAAGGCATGGTCTGCGATAATATTATTAAGATCCCACTTCGGGGTGGCCAGGTGGCTCAGCGAGTAAAAGCACCGGCTCCAGTGTCGGGATGACCTAGAGATCGAATCCCGGGCTCAGACACTCAGCACCACAACCCAGAAATAACTGGCCGTGTAACCTTGAGCAAGTTACTTAACCCCGATTGCTTAAAAAATCAATCAATAAATAAATAAATTATGTCTAAGGTCCTCCTTCATCCTCAATCTTGGGATCCACAAACTACAGTCTTATGTTCTACAACAAGTGGTATATCTGCAGACATGCAGGTGAAAGCAGAGTAGTTGTGCTAAAGAAATTCAGGTATAGAAGTGCAAAGGTCAACTGAACTGTCTCTTTCATCTCTGTTGTAACAGCTTCCTCCCCTTGGTCAATATTAATGATAGTGTTTCATTTCCCGATTCTCCATTGGCAGAAAAGGTTACACCATCTTTTGTACAAGGAATTACAATAGCATCTCCAATATGACTGAGATCCCGACAGATTTGTGCAAATTCACCAGAAGGCATTTTCACTACACAATTGTATTTTTTGCTCTGGAATTCCAAGTTATTCAGCTTCTAAATCCATTGATTTCATCTCATAGTCTGAAAATTTGACTGAATAACATTTAATTTTCCACCTCCAGATCTTTTAATCAGCTATCCCCTCTGCTTGGAATTCTGACTTTCCTCATTTCCATCTCTTCGAATCGGTTCATTACTTAATTAGGATATCATATGAGGTCTTTTCTAATTTCACCCATTCCAGTCACATTTTGTGTTGTTGTTATTGTTCAGTTGTTCAGTCCTGTCTGACTCTTCACAACTTCATAGATCATATTGTTATGAGTTTTTCTTGGCAAAGATATTGAAACGGCTTGCCATTTCTTTCTCCAGTGCATTGAAACAAATAGAGGTTAAATTGTGGTCATATAGCTGTCTGAGGCAGGATTTGAACTCAGATCTTCCAGACTCCTGGTCCAGAGCTTTAACCACTGAGCAATCTAGCTGCCCCAAGCACATGCCCACTCCAATTACTTAGCATTGATTTTGTATACGTTTTATTTTCTTATTTGTATATATGTTTTGCCTCCTCGCCTCTTTAACACCCACCACCAACACACACACACACACACACACACACACACACACAGTAAATAGAATGAAAGCTCATTGAAAGTAGATATTTTTGGACTTTGTATTCCTAGTTAGTATTATTTCTTGCATAGAGTAAGCACTTGATAAATGTATGTTGAATTTTTGACATATTAGCATTTGACCTTCATTAATTGGTCTCTTCTTCAGCAGAGTACAGAGCTGATCATAAGATCACTGTTTTAGAGATAGAAAGGATCTTAGAGGTCATTTATTCTGCTCCAAAGCCCTCTTCTTATAGATGGGGAAAATGAGTCACAGATAGTTTAAAGGACTTGCTTACAAGTCCACCTGAAGAGAGGTGGAATTTGGACCCGAGTTGTTTGGCTGTAGTGCCTGTGTTGCCTCCTCAGGAATATGACAAAGGATAAGACTTTTCGACTTCCCCTTTTCTTCTCTCTGAATACACTGTCCTCCATGCCTGAAATGCACCCCCTCCTCAACTATACCTATGGGTGCCTTAAGTTTTATTCAAAGTTGAGTTTAAATGTCACCTTCTTCATGGTGCCTCTACTCCAAATTGCCTTGCAATTATATTTTATTTGCTTATTCATGGACATGTTGCCTTTCTGGAGCAAAGGTAAATTGTTAAAGGGCAGGGCTCGTTTCATTTTTGTCATAGTATGTGCTTAAAAGACTCCCTGGCAAATAGAAAGCACTTGTTGATTGAATGCTTAATTGATTAGATGAAATTTTTGCTTTTCTTTTACTTAACTGGGAGAGAGAAGGAAAAGCTTGGGAACATTTAAAGCAAGAATCCCTAGCATGAGGTTCACAGATCTCCAAAGGGTAGACTTCAGAGGGATCAGTGATTTAAAAGTAATAAATATTTCCTTTTAATTGGTTTCCATTGCATCCTATTTTTTTGAACTAAAAACATCATTCTGAGAAGGGATTCATAGGCCTCAACAAACTTCCAGAACGGACATAAATAAGGCTAAGGACACTAAGGGGAATTAGTTGGAGGCTAAGGGCCAAGTGGGTGGGAAATGTGAAAGAATTAGGAAAATGGGATAGGAGATGGGTAAAGGTACAAGGAAGAAGGAAACAAAGATTTATAAATGCCCATAAGAGAAGCATGATGAAATTGTAAGTATTTAACAGTTAAAAAAAAGTCTCTCAAATGCTGAACTAAAAAGCCTTCAGGATTTCCATTGCTGGAGATGGAGAAATCATCCTGTTTACATAGGACAGGATAATTCTTACAATGTAAAGAATGACTTTCAGGTGAATGCCTGTCTAAATTATGCAGAGTAGGTAATTGTTTAATCTTTTGGTGAAGCTTTTCAGACTTCAGAAATGGACTTACACAAGGAATCGTGCCTTGTAAAAATTCTACAAAGGACCTTATAACGACTTCCATTTTCCAAGATCTTAAGGAGCAACTATAGTTGAGATTTTTAAAATCTCCACTTCTCAAAATTGTAGCAAGTGATGACCTTGTGCCGAAAGCATCATTTTGTGTATCATCATTCACACATGAAGCACACTTACCTTATTTCAATTTATAACAGGATTCACGTACAGGTAGATCAGGAAAATGCCATAGACATAATTTGCCTAGAAGTCAACAAAGTAATTGATTATTTATCTTAAAATGCTGTTGTGAATAAAATGGGATAGGTGTAAATTGGATGATTGTTCAGTTAGATGGATTCAGAGAAGGGTAAATATATGTAAAAAGAAATCAGTGATTAAAAGATCAATGCCAAACTGAATTAAGGTCTCTAGTGATAGGCCCCAGAGATCTATTTTCGGTCCTGTACACTTCAAAAAATTTTCCAATTAATTGGATGAAAACATTGATGATATGCTTATCAAATATGTAAGTGATAGAAAGATGAAAGATAATCACATCTCACTGAATAACAGAATCAGGATTCAAAAAGATCATATTATAAATGAGATACAATTAATAAGATGATAATTAAAATAACATACATATTAATATACAGATACAAGCATTTTAATCATGGGATATATATCCCATTTAATCATACTTATATATGTACATATATATCATATGTATATATATACATATATATGTAAATTGTAGATTTCCATACATAAGTAGAGAACAGAGGAGGCATGAATATACAACAATCTGTGTAAAAAGAACTGCAGTGATAATGGAATGTAGGTCCAATATGAGTCGACAGTATAGTATCACAGACCAAGATTGTTATTATGATCTCAGAAGACATTAACTGAAACAATGAGAAGAATGAGGAAGATCATACTCCAATTCTCTTCTGTTGTAGTCAGAACATATCTGAAGTTGAATGCTTGGTTCCATGTACCTTATTTTAGGAAAGGGCACAGATAAACTGTAATGTGTTCACAGAAAGAGGATAGGGATGCTGAAAGGATTTGACATCATGTCCTGGGTTTAAAGAAACTAAGAATGTTTAACCTGTAGTAGATTAGAAGGTATCATGGGAACATGGTAGCTGTCTTTGGTTATATGAAGGCAGAATAGAAAGTAATTGTAGTAGCTCAAAAGAAATATGAGATGAACAAAGTTAGAGACATCTCCACTCCAAATGTTCATATGGATGATTTGTGTCTGACCTGTGGTAGTCTTCCAAGTAAATTTTGGTGTGATTAGCCAGTCAGACACACTGTACCTTGACGCCAAAATAGTGATGTCATTTTGGTCCTGTTTGAGAATGAAGTACAGCAGCCAAGGACTAATGAACACAAGAGGCAGGGAGGAAGATTTTGCCTCAGAATTGGGAACATCATCCTACATCTTTGACTTTGCTTTGGGCTACCTCAGGAAGTAGTGAGTATTCCATTACCTGAAATATTTAGGTAGAACCTAGCTCTCCATTTGTCTGGGAAGCTACAGCAGAGGCACAGACCAGACCAGATGACCTTTGAATTCTCTTCCAACTCTGAATCATTGTCTCTAGGATTCTATGCTGTCCTACCTCCTGACTCAGGAGAAGATTAAACATAAGGTATGGGATTGTAAGATAATTGGATTCTCCTAGACTCACATGTCAAATATGATTTAAACCCTTAAATACAAAGGATACTTAGTATTGAAATTCTGCTGCTCTAGCAAAAAAAAAAAATGATGGACTCCCTTCCCATTCCATTCTGATGTTCCTCTGCAAGCCATCCCCATAAAAATGAAGGGAGATGGTATCTGGTAAAACTAGACTTTTGGTACAGTCAGATAAGCTATCAAAAGCAAATTACCAACTGAAAAAGATACTGAGATGGTATTTTTTTAAATACATCAAAATAGATTAACTATACATCACCAGTGAAATGTTCAATTTCTTAGATGCGAATGATAAAGGCTTGTGTTGGCATGTATCCAGAATTCAGAGATCAACAAAAACAATTTTTTTTTCTTTTTAAAAGGTGCTAAGAGAAACTACATTTTAGCTACCCAAGCAATTGTCATTGGGCCAAACTGAACGCTGAGCCAAGTCAGCAGAATGTACTGTGTATGAACACAGTTTGCTCACTTATTGAAAGTGAATTGCATTTCCAACATGCCGCAGGCCCTTCACCAAAAGAGGTCGTTTCTTTGCTACGTTTTCTAGAAGGAGCAGATCCTATGTCTTTTTCATCTAAAGTTTTGTCAGCCAATTTTCTCGAACATGCTGTCTTCCAAGGGATCACTTACGTGCAACATTTGGACAAAGCTATAACCAGGGCAGGGAGAAAGCGACTTTGCTCTAGGGAGACACCATAGGGTACCAACACTTCCCCCCAGCTGTTACCTGTATCCTCTGCCTTCTTTTGCAGTTGTCTGAAAGTACAACGTATGACCCCTTCCAGAGTCCAGGTACCCTATGATCCCATGCCAGTGAATGCCTTTCTTCCAGGGCAAGGGCTCGGATTCTACCTCTCTCAATTGAATTTGCCTCTGGATATCTGACTCTGAAGCTGGGGAATTACAATTAGTAGAAGCCTCATTCATTCATTTACTTATTTGTTTGTTCATTGACTCATTCATTCATTCCTTTGCTTATTTGCTTTGCTTATATATTCATTCATTCAACTTACTTACTTGTTTGTTTATTCATGATTTTCAGTTGAAAGTTATCTGTTAAGGAGAGGCCAGGCCAGACATCAGTTCTGCTTGCTATTTAAAAAGCAAACAGAATTATGGAAAGAAACATTTTTCCTACTTAAGAATGGGATTATTTCCATCTATTAGACAGGGTTTCATAAACTAGCATCCATGGAAAGGCGATTAGAAACTGCATTATAGTTCTACAATTAAAACATTCAGGTGATTGTGGAATGAAGATAGGTAAAAGAAATTATTGTGCAGAAAAGTCAATAGCCTGAGATTCAGAAAACCATGGCTGTAGTCTCTACTCTACCAGAAACTTTAACCTTAGACAACCACTTAAATTCTCTCAACTTTGGTTTCCCTATTTGGTCTTAAACAGCTGAAGGTAGTATTTAGCAACTGACTTTATACAGTAATAACAGACAGGATGTAACACATACATGCTGAAACTTCTGTTGCTATTATGGTAACTGTGGGCAGGGGATGGTGAGGGAGGAACAAATTGGAACCTTCAGAGAATCTGCAGTTCACAAGGACAGAGCTTGAGACTTGGCCTTAGAAGAAGCCTCTCTATGCCCACCCTCACCAGAAGGCACTTTTTTTTTTTATTATCATCTCCTCAGAATGAGTTATAGGTACATTTTTTTTTACTAAAAAGATCACTGGCACTAAAATCAGGAGAGGCCTGTGTTTTAGTTTCTAGTCCTGATACTTAGCTAGCTATGTTGATTGTGGACAAGATTCAAACTTTCTGAGGCTCCATTCACTCAACTGTCAAAATGGGGATAATTATATTTGTTCTAAAGTAGCAAGGTGGTGCTTTAGAGTGCATAGAGTGCCCAGTCTGTAGTCAGTAAGAGTCTTCTTCCTGAGTTCAAATGTGGTCCCAGTTACCTACTAACTGTGTGACCTTGGGCAACTCACTTAACCTTGTTTGCCTTAGTTCTTCATTTGTAAACTGGGCCAGAGAAGGAAATGGCAAACCATTCCAGTATCTTTGCCAAGAAAACTATAAATGGGGCAATCAAAAATTGGGCATGAGTAAAACAAGTCAATAACAATAAAATATTTGTTTGAACTTACAACAGGATCATGAATTTGGAGCTAGAAGGAGCCTCAGAGGTGATGTAATACAACTTCCTCATTTCATGCAGAAGAAAACAGAGGCTCAGATTGATTTAAAGACTTACCCAAGGTTACACAGGGAGTGAGAGGTAGGATTTGAAACCAGGTCCTTTAACTGAACATCCTTTGCTCTTTCTACTACACTTTATCTTCTTTGTCCTTCTTTCTAAAGCACATGGCCCTCAAATTCTTGCACCTGAATCTCACAGTACTAGCATTGGAGTACTAATAAGCATCAGACTTCATCTCCATGAAGCTTCTTTGTTGGTTGGTTTGGGATCATACCCACTGTTTATCCCATTGTTCCTTTGGAAAAATGCATTCTGTCTTCCAAAGAAATGTTTAAAAACTCATTCTTGGATCATCATTTATTTATAAGGGGAGGGAGGAAGGGAAGAATAGGAATTTATTAAACACCTGCCATGTGGTAGGCACTGTGCTAAGTGCTTTAAAAATATTATCTAATTTGATCCTTGCAATAACACAAAAGAGGTAAGTGCTATTGTGATTCCCATTTTATAGTTGAGGAAACTGAGGTAGAAAGCAGTTAAGTGACTTGCCCAGGGTCACACAGTAGTAAGTGTCTGAGGCTTGATGTGAATTCACTTCTTCCTGATTGTGGCGCCAGGAACTATTTGGAGTCATAATTTCAATCAATCAACAAACATTTTATTAAGTGTATAATGGAGTACTAGCAGTCTGACAATGCTGAGTGGAAACAGTTCCTGTCTTGAAAAAACTTACACTTTCTCCATAGGTACATACAAAGTAGATAAAAGGTAGATAATGGGGAATGAGGAGGTGCTATTTAATCAAAGGAGACCAATAATCTAAACCTGCCCCTCCCACCTCCTAACCCCAGTACAGTGTCTTTTGGTTTCTTTTGCCTGAGCTATGATCATTCCCCTTCATAATGACTGATCCTATCTCTCAGCCTGGTGAATAGAAGCAAAAGAAAAAAGGGGATAGAAAAAACTCAGAAATTTCCAATGCCAGCTATGAGGAATTTAATACTATTATTCCCATTATGACCTCGACTTTGTTACTTGGTAGCTGGGGGACCCTGGGCAAATCAGTCCATTTATTCAGTCAACAAACATTTAATAAGCACCTATTATGTACCAAGCACTATGCTAAATCCTGGGGTTTCAAAGAAAAGCAAAAACAATTTCTATCCTCAAAGAGCTCACAAACTAAAGGGGGCAAAAACGTGGAAATCATGATGTGCAAACAGGATAGATGTGAGATTAAATGAAGATTAAAAAAATGAGAGCACCAGCATTAAGAGGACCACGAGAGATCTCTTGTAGGTGGGATTTACCTAAGGAAACCCAGAGTCTGAGACAAAGAGGTAGAACATTCTAGGCCTGGAAAACAGCCAGTGAAATCTATAGTCTAGAAATGGATGGAGAGTCCTGTAAGGAAGAGAAACGGAGGCCATTGTCATCAAATCACTGAGTATATGGTGGGGAGTAAGCTGTAAGAAGCCTGAAGCAGTAGAAATGAATAAGGTTATGACTGAAATCATTCAGTTTTCCACCTTACTAAAATTTAATTCAATTCATCAAGGATTTATTGACTACATAACAATACCATCTGCAAGGCAATGTTCTATACCAGGGCTGGGGAGCCTGTATCCTTGAGGCCACATGTGGCCCTCTAGGTCCTCAAGTGTGGCCATTTCATTGATTTAGTCAAAAGGGCAACGCTTGAAGAGCTAGAGGGTCGAATGTGTCCTCAAGGACACAGGTTCCCCATGCCTGTTCCAGACACTGGGTATACCAAGACAAAAGCTAAATAACCCCTTCCCCAAAAAAGTTTTCAATCTACTGCAGGGACATGAAAAGGGAATTTGACAAAGTCAACCTAAGATTCCTTCAATTTTAAATCTATTGTTAATGATTAAAAAAATCTTTTCTGATCACTAGATAGAGTAGAGTTTTAGCAAAGGCTCCAAAGTGATTGAGTTGGAGTGAAAAGAGGGGAAGTCAGAAAATTAAAACATATTGTGATAGTATCATAACTTCAAATGATAGCAAACATTGAACTTTGGCCAGCAAAGTTCTATTCCTTCTTTATAACATTTTTTTCATGGAGTGTATTTGGATTTTCTTTTTTCAAAGATAGATACTTTATTTTTGAAGTGGGCTTTAGAATCTAAGGCTAGACTATAATAAGGACATACAACAATTCAAATCCCCTATGTACCCCCTGGCCTCATTTTGTTCTGCAATCTGGGTTTGGTCATAGAAAGCTAGTAAAAATTCCATCAAATAAAAACTTTCCCTTTCCATGGAAAAAAGGGGGCTGATTATTGCCTATTGGAGTATAAAAGAGGGATAACTGGGCTTTCTATTAGAGCCACCAAAACAGCTTTCACAGAGGACAGTAAATTTTGTTCCTGCTGTGCAGACATTTTAAAACTAGCTGAGGATTCCAATGGCTCAGTCTCTGAAGAGGCTGAAATTTCAGCAGCCTCGAGTGACAATGAAAGACCAATTGTAAAGGACATTAAGACGGAAGTCCCTTGGAACAAGTGGCACATACAAATCAATAAACATTAATATGTCTTGCTTCTCCTGTCCTATACAGATAGTTTGCAGAACTGGAATCAGGAAGGTTGCAAAAATGCACTGCTCTTGCTAAATCTCAGCATCAATACAGCTCTAACAGCACAATGTGGTTGTCATCAGTGTAAAAAGCAATGTCCTTTCATTCAATAAGCATTTATTAATCACTTTCTAAGTGATGAACAAAGAGCTCTGGGATAGAGGCAAAAGGCAAATGGAAAAAAACCAGCTCTCTTCCTCAAGGAGTTAATAATTTGACTAAGGTGGGCTACACATAAATATATGAGAAAATAAAATAATTTAAGGAGGGAAAAAAATACAACTAGGGGAATAGAGAAGGAAGGATTATCTTAGTTGATTCTTGAAGGAAGGTAAGAATGTTAAAAGACAGAAGCAAAGAAAGAGAGCATTCCAGGTATGAGAAAAGTCTTGAAAGAAAGATAGAGACTGCCATATTTGGGGATTGATGGGTAGAATAGCATGGATAGAATCTAGTATGTGTGAAAGGAAGTAAGTTAAATGATTTTGGAATAATTGGTCTGTTAATAAGCATTTATTTAACACCTATACTGTATGCCATGCACTGGAGATATAAAAAGAATCAAAAGACAATCCCTGCCCACAAACTGTGTAGAGAAATTTGAGAAGAATGAGTGGAAATAGGTATACTAATAAGATTATAAGAAAAGGGATTCCATATACGTCATTGATTAATATCATCAGTGTGAGGTCATGATGAAGTTTTAAGTGTGTAACAGAGATGACACATCCTATGATTTTTTATGTAATTTGATTGAGACAAAAATGGCATAGCTGTTGGCTAATCAAATAGACTAACACTTGTTGTTCAGGCATATCTGAGTCTTTATGACCTCATAAGGGTTGTTGGGTTTTTTGTTTGTTTGTTTGTTTTTGTTTCTTTTAGCAAAGATAATGGAGTGGTTTGCTGTTTTCCCCTCTAGTGGATTAAGGCAAACAGAGGTTAAGTGACTTGCCCAGGATCATACAACTAGTAAGTACCTGAGTCCAAATATGAATTGGGAGGTCTTCCTGACTCCAGGCCCAGATTGTTGTTGTTCAACCTTCTTTCTTGAAGGGGACCAATGACATCATGAGGGTGATCTTTTGACTTGCATATGAATTGGATTTAAGTGAGTTAGAACTGTGCAAAGTCATCAGCCTCACTCTCTCCACCAGAATCATCAGAGTTCACTGGCAAGACAAAAGTCAAGATGACTGGAGATGACATAGCTCTGGGCCTGGAACTCTATGCACTGAGCCATCTGGTTGTCTCTAATCGAGTTCTCAAGGGCTTTAAATAGCTGAAAGACAATTAACAGTTATTCAGTGCTGTGGTAGTCCACTGCCATGGTAGAGGAATCCATGACAGAAAATTAAAAATTCCAGAGTTGGAGTCAAGCTCCTTAGAGAGAATTACTCAGGTAGAGGAGAAAGTTTCTATCTATCTTTTCTCTCTCCTTTCTCCCCTCCATCAATTATGTCATCAGAGACACTTAACCAGTGTGCAACAATATATCTACCCTAGAGCAGGGTCACACATTGAGTACAATCAACGACATGGAAATATTTAAGGAGAAAGTCAACTTCAGACCACAGAGCACCAAGAGTTGAGAGCTAAGCCTTTCTCTTATGTATGTACTACAAATGTGCCTCACTACTAGTTCACTGTCAGAGCCTATTTTTCTGATGCACCTCTGTACTTGTCAGAGAATGTGCCCTAGGCTTTTTTTTGAGGTGGGGATAAGGGAAGGGAATATTTTGTACCAACTGTTTTTGCTAAGTTAATATCTTTTGTAAAAACTATTTACCAGATGATTTTTAATGGGAAGAAAACCAATAGGGGCTTGTGAATGACAGTGCAAGAAATCCATATCCTCAGGATTATTCCTAGAACTCAGAAAAAAAAAGTAGCAGCGGCCCCTCTGAGACACCAAACTATGAGTTTGAAAGCAAATGAGTTGGGTGTTATAAAAAATTATTTTAATAGTAGAAGAAATAGGTGATAAGGGCTTGAAATAGGGTTGTCTGGTTGCCAAGTATGTCAATTATGTGATTCTCAGCTCAGTTGATGTTTATGTATTATTTTGGATACATTATAAAAGCTACCATTTAAAAAAAAGGAACAAAAATCGGCTTCCCTTTTGAATATTTTAAGGTTGGCCTTTGACACTTATTTTGCCTTCAACCTTTATGCCTGACGTTTTAAGGTCAAAGTTACTTTTCAGGAATTTGAGAAATAGAAGTATCATTCTCAGAGTACCAAGAATCATGAAAGTATGACTTACCAGAAAGCTGAAAATGAGGAATCATTCCTGACCATCAAGGCCAATACACCTATAATCAGTAATTTCATCCATGTGAGTTACCCTTTGTGGTACTCCAAATCATAATGCTGCAGTGCCTGGGTAAGATAATTTAATGAGATGCTACCTGGACTCTCAAATGGCTTCCCTTTTCATCATTTCCTCCTCTCCTCTGCCTCTTAGAATGTGCTAACTAGTAACGTTCATGGCTCAGCTCATGTCTTTCTTCAAGTGTACTTTTCTGATTAACCCAAATGTTAGTGTCACTGTTTCCTGATCATTGTGTATTTTTATGTATGCCCTTGATCAGAAGTGTTAAAAACACACATGTGGCCCTCAATACCCCCTGCTGAGGCCCGAACTAAATTAAAATGTAATTGAAAATATTTATCAAAATAAATAAAAATACAATAAAACATAGATAACATCATAGTTTATAGCTAATGTAATTTGCACCCCACAGGAATCTTTATGAATGATATTATGGCCCCCAATTCTATTTTGACACAACTGACCTATGTTTCTCATTTATAAATTGTTCTGTCTTGGCAAGAGAATTCAAGATCTATAATGGCAGTGACTCCCTTTTGTAATTGTATCCCCCCACCTAGCATGGAATTTGACATAGTCTTTGATGTTTAATAAATGTTTGTTGATGTAGCTCAATAAAATGCAAACTCCTTGAGGGCAGGGACCCGTTTTTCTGCAAGAGGTATATAGTCATTTAAATGCTTGGCAAATTAAACTAGATTAGGAGAAATAAACCAACATCTGGTTGAAAATCCTTTTTCAATGAGCCTCTCCTATCCTAGGTTGGCCCAGACTCAAAGGCAGGGAATACAGTCCACTTCTCTTTCAGCTTTGAATTGCTAAAATTTGAAGCTATAGCCTTCAAGCAAGAAACATTTTTATCTCTAAAATGAGGAATGGAAGGGAGCCTGCAATTGGGGTAACAAAACAATGCTGCATAAAATTAAGCAATCTCTTCTAGAAATTGTAGGATCTTTGGAAACATGGCAATTGTAAGCATAAATCACCCTCTTCCTTTGGTTTAAGAATTTATATTCTTTCTCATTGGACACCAGTAAATTGCATAATTCAAACAGAAACTGTGGGTACTTAGGGGTGGGAAGGGATGCCACTAGTGCGTTAAATTATTGACTTAGAGAGCCCTATGGAAGGCAAATCATTATTTTGTTACCTGATGAATCTGCAGGTCATATACAACAAAAGATCTTTTTATGAAGCAGCAGGATTTATGCTTTAAGTTGGGAAACAGTATATCAATAAAGGTCAGCATGACAATATGATTTATTGAAATGCTGTGCGACTGCTCGCAGTTAGTATTTTACATTCCATAATAAACGGCAGGTATTTTTTATTTCTGTTTAGGTTCCCTACTGAAACCTTGTTCAAACTGCCTTATTATTTATTTTTCCTTTGTAGAGATGAAAGAAACCAATTTATTTGGCTCTCATAACCATTCCTAACAGGGACAAGAAGGTAGGCACCTGCAGGAGAAATAAAAAATCAATGGGTTAATAAAATAGTTAATTGGCTAAAAGCTTGTCCCGCTAGGCCATGGGCACAGAATGTGAAGAAGCAAAGGAAGGATCTTTAATTAAAATGGGACTGACTAAACTGAATGAAAACCTGCCATACAGACAGGCTTTAAGACTGCAAAGATACCTGGATTTATTATTATTATATCTCATTGTCGAAGCAAACTAGAAGTAGCCCATTTAGATTTTTGTCTTAAAGTCTCATTAACACAGAGACTTTCATGGTAGAATTAAAGAGATTTTTTTTTTAATTTGAATTTGCAGATACTGACCTCAAAATGCAAAAGATCCAAGTTGAAGTGATTTAAAATGAAAGATAAATCTGGTCATATTTTCAACAATCCTTTGTGTTCTGAGTCTTTCCCTTTCAGGTGATTCAGTCATAGAATGTCCAACACAAATCTGCCCCACTATTGAAAACAGAGTACTGTTTTCAAGACAGGTACCTGCCTTAGAGAGGAGGGAGGCATCTAGTGTAGCATGTCCTGTTCATGTAAGATTAGTATGGTCACATGGGTTGTATGAATTCAACCATGTAAGTAATTCAGGCTCTCAGAAACATGGATAGCTATCTCTGTAATATCTCTGATCCCTTCTCCAAGAGAAAATGCACTTCTTGCTTTAAGGGGAGCAGGGGAAGGGATCATGAGGGTTACTTTAGACTAGATATATATCTCTAACCTAAATATTTCAGGAACAATTTTTAGGTTCAAGACGATGACACCTTTAGCTTTCCTGATTCCTAACTCTTAAAGAAGGATATTCCAAATTTATATTCACAGGCCTGACTCCTTTCCACCAAATGCTAGTTGCACAAAAATAGTGAATAGTGAGACAATCCCTTTATCCAATCACATAGCAAATAAAAATAAGAGAAATGCTATAGATTAAAATATATAAGAATGAATGAACTCTTTAGATAGTAATAGACTGAAATCTCAGTCAATCAATAAGAAGAGGGCCTAATTTGATCTAAGGGAAAATTTCTCATTGCTAGGGAAGGCAGCTGACCATCAGACATGTGTCTCTAACTTCCTCTTCCTGTGTCTTCTTCTTTTTGTCTCCCTCCTTCTCTTCCCTTTCTTCTCCAGACAAGTTTAAAGTTGAATTCCCATGAGAGTCTGTATAGCAGCAAGTACCCCAGTGTCCCCAGGGTGGGTGCCAGCACAGGTTCTTAGATCTGCTTTGTTAAAGGAAAGCAACTAAAAATGGGTTAACAAGCTTACTTTAATCAGTCAAATATGTATCGTTTACCTAGTTTAGGGGGAAAAGGTCAGCACCCTGAACTTCAGAGTATACAGACAGAATTATCAAGACAGAGAAACAGATCAAGTAGACAGATTTCCAAACTGTCCAACCATTACATCCATACCAAATCAACATCTGGGTTTTTCAAAGCCAGGGGGGCTCTCAACAATGGCTTCCCAGAGTCTCATCTGATCAAATCACAGAACACTTCTCAAAGTGAGCCCCACAGCAAAGCCTCACATCAGGGCTTATATAGCCTTCTCCTGGGTCAGAGAATGTAACAACCTTATTGACCCACTGCTCAATCAAAAAGTATCTACTGAAAAACAAGCCTCCCACCCCAGGCTCCAGGGGCACTTTAGCCTAGGGGAAGGGAGAAGATCTTAAAATTTTACATTCCCATTACAGTCTGGAACCCTGTGAGCCTTTGCTGAAAAAAGCAATCAAAATCATCTCTCATATTCATTCCTCCACCCACCCACACACAAAATCATACATGACCATCATTCCTCTTTTCACTATTCCAGAGTTATACCTTAGCAACAGATGTAAAATTCCCCAGTCTTGACTCTTATGTTACAAAGCAAAAGGAGTTTATCTTTCAATTAAAAAAAAATCAGTGAAGACAATTCAGTCCTGTTTAACAATAACTTATTTAATATTGTGCTAAGGGTCAGGTAGGAAAAATAAACAAAAAACAAAACAAAACAAAACAATACCTTTATCTCAAGGATCTTACATTTTACTAGAAAGACACAACATTAAATTGCCTTCCTAACTTTTTTGTAGTCTTTGACATTGTTGATCACTCTCTCCTCTCACATACTTGCTTCTTTCTGCATTTTTGGAACACACTACCTCCTTATTTCCTTCCTACTTATTTGACCTCTCCTTCTTAGTATTCTTGGCTGGATCCTTATCCAGACCATGCCCTCAGGGTTCTATCCTGGGCCCTCTTCTCTCTTCAGGTTACTACACTTAGTGATTTCACCAGCTCACATGGATTTAATTACTATCTCTATGCCGATGATTTTTAAACCTCCCTTTCCTGTCCAATCTCTCTGCTGACCTCCAGCCTTGCATCTCAAACTGCCTTTCAGACTTCTCAAACTGGCTATCTTTAAGACATCGTAAATTAATTGTGTCTAAAATAGAATTCATTATCTTTCCCTCTAAACCTTCCCTCCGTGCTACCTTCTCTATTACTGTAAAGGACACCACCCTCTCAGTCTGCTACTCTCAAATTAGAGGTCAATCTGGATTCCTCACTATCTCTAACCTCCCCTATATCCAAGTGTTGCCAAGGCCTGTCAATTTTACCTTTGCAACATGTCTGAAATATGCCCCCTTTTCTGACACTATCACCGCTCTAATGCAGGCCCTTATCACCTCACACATTACTGCGATGGTCTAACGGTAGATCTGCCTGCCTCAAGTCTCTTCCCCAGTTCAATACATCCTCCATTCAGCCAACAAAATGATTCTCCTAAAACATAATTCCAATCATGTCATCTTTATCCTTCTTCTTCCCCTTCAACTCAGAAAACTCCAGAGCATTCTTATCAGCTCCCAGAGCAAATACAAAATGCTCTATTTGACATTCAAAACCCTTCATAACTTATCCCCCCCTCCTAACTTTTCAGTCTTCTTAAATCTATATACTTATACTTTTTTCTTAAACAATTATATAACAAGTTATGCCTTAAATTACGTTTCATAAAATTTTAATTGGATTCTTTTTTCCTCCGCAATTCAGGATTATACCAGGCTTACAGATATTCATCTGTACTGCATGATCTACTCATTTGTAGACGTACTTATTCAAATCCTTTTTGGGACATTTAAGTTGGCCAACCAGTTTACCATGGGCTTTTTATTGTAAGTCTTAGGATCAGATTCATAAAAGAAATTATAACCCTGTGGCTATGGCCTGCTTCTATATTCCCTGTTCTCCTGAATGGTGATGAACTAGTCCACTTCCACTCTATTCTACCAACAACCCAGACAAACCGCTGGAACATGGTCTATGTGGCAAAGTGGTATAAGAGAGTAAGATCCTAGATGAAACATCTTTTTTTACACTTACTTTTCTCATCTTTCAGTAATGTTATAAGACAACACAACATACATAACCTTTGATAAGAAGGACAATTTCTCTTTGGGATATAATTTTAGGAATTGGGCAATATTCATATCTTCATTTTTAAATGATAAAGGTTCATTTTGGATCAATTTCCTGAATTTAACCACTTTCTAAAATTATTTAAATTTGCCTGTTACTACCTCTGATATTTCTATTTTATGAATTCTTTCAACCATGCTTTAGGTATAATTGGCATGATTTTCTTTTTTTCTTTCTTTTTTTGGTAATTAAAAAAATAAACAAATAAAAAATGAGAAAAGAAAAAAAAAAAACAAGCAAACACTGCCATGTACACAGCAGACCATAAGGGAGGATTCAATATAAATTAACAAATTCCATTTCAAGAAAAACTACATAATAAATACTTCACATTGTTTTCAAAGCTGCCCAGCTTTCTTTGCTTCCTTGTTGGTTTACTTTTATTCTCTACTGAGCACTTTTTCCTTTATTTTTTCTTCCCCTCCCTACCACTCCCTACCCTTAAGAAGGTTACAATTAAGCATGGGTATGTATATATGTACATGGAAATCTATAAACATACACATATATACTGACAAACATGTATGTAAAGTAGCATTATGCTTATTTCCTCCTATCAATTGTTTCTCTAAAGGTAGATAGCATCTTCCTTCATAAATCCAAGTCCTTCCATGTTTTCCCCCAGTTTCTTCATTCCTTTTGTTCTTGACTGCATAAGTTTTATTTATACAAAAAAATTTAATTTAAAATAATTGAAATTATCCTTTTTACACTTCAACAATGCTCTTGCCCTATAATGTTCAAGGTCTGATACTGCTGAATCTACTTTCTTTACATCTTTTTCCCCCTGGTTTCTTTGAAGTTTTTGACTTTTTTCTCTTTCAAATGAAATTTGTTATTTTTTTTTAATTTAATAAAATATGTTTTTGGTAATTTAATTCAAATGACATTGAATAAATAGATTAGTTAGGTAAAACTGTCATTTTAAAAATTATATTGGTTTTACCTACCCATGAAAAATAAATAGTACTTCAATTGTTATTTGAAATTAGCTGTATAAAAAGTGTTTTATGTTTATGTATATATAGTTCCTATGTCCATTTTGGCACATATAGACTCAGGTATTTTATACTGTCTAGGTACTTTAAATGGTTTAAACCAATATTGAATAATATTGCTGAAACATAGTATAGTTTCTCTATTTTTCATGTTTGATTAAATCTATTTTAACTTTAGCTTTGAGATTGTTATCACTACTCTCTGCTTTTTTAATATAGTAAATTCTGCCATTCCCTTTTATTTTCTTTGTGTATAACTCATTTTTATAATGCTTCCTGAAAGCAACATGTTGTTGAATTCAAATTTTTATTTTTTCTGTTTTTCATCCCATCCACATTCTAAACTATTACTTGTGTATTTTCCTCCTCCTATTTTTCTTCACTATTCTTCTCACTCTATTTATTCTATCCCTCCTTACTCCTCTGCATTGCTTCTGCCTGCTACCCTGCCCTCCTATTCCTAAACCTAACCACTTCCTAAGACTGTCTCCCTTATCCTCTCTTCTCACCTTATCCCCCACCTTATTTCTTTCTGAATTTATATGACTTTTATAGTATAGATATATATGTGTATGTGTATATATATATATATATATATATATATATATATATAATATATATGCCTGCCTATATATACCTGCCCTCCTCCCTACTAGCTTCTTTTGTATATTTTTCCTTTTATGGCTCATTTGTATGAGATAATTGCTCCTTTTTTTATCTGTCCCTACAGTTTTATTTTTTAGATTCACCCCAGCATACTTAGCTCAGCCCACACCTTTCTTTCAAACTGCCCAAATAATAATGACAATCATAAGAGTACTACTAGTATTTTCACATATATAAACAATTTGATTTTATTGAGTCCCTTGTAATTGGTCTTTAAATTTTACCTCACATTTCTCCTAGATGTTATATGTTGAATTTTCCCTTAAGTTCTGGGATTTTTGTCACAAAATCCTGAAAATCTTTGAGTTCATTAAATGTCCATTTGCATGACTTTCTTTTAATACTTGAATTGCAAATTTTGATCATTTTTCTGAGTGCTTCCATTAGGGTGCTCCTTAGTTTGAACAAAATGGTTGTGGGAAGCAAAAGAAAAACTATTAAATATTTTTAAAAGTCTTTACTGGTTCAAATTGACACGGAAGCCGCAGTTTTTCCTTTTTTATTTAAATGAGGATAATAAGAACAAATAGGACCAATAACAGTGTAATGTCCTGAAATCCCAAATTATGCAGGAAAATCTAACCCAGCAATCACACTGAATCAAGCTTGAAATTCTAAGTTCAATTAGTTGTATAATCTTGTATAACAAATTTCTACAAAAAGTAAAGATCTGAATACACATTCTTAGGACTCAAGCAATAGAATCGACTCCCTTTTATACAAATTGGATCATTCTGGTGGTTAATCTCCTGGTTAACATGAAGTTATTTAATACACTGTAGGTGAATGATCAGTTTCTTGAGAGTTAGAATATAATCAAATACACAGAATTCTAAATGAGAATAATTCAATCTTTCTTTGGTAATTCAGAGAGTATTTGGGGACTCTTCAGTGTATCAGGATCATCATGAATAACAGTGATTGTTTCATATCATCATAGCTGGATGAACAATCTCTAATGACATCAGGATAGTTGTTTTTGAAACAAATACTTGATTTCTGTTTGATATCATCTCTCCATCTTTGTCTCTCCTCTGTCACTCTGACTGTCTGTCTCCATCTATCTGTGTCCTCTCTCTGCCTTTATCTCTCTGGTTCTCTGACTCTGTGTTTCCATCTGTCTGACTCTGTGACTGCCTCTCTTTGGCTTTCTTTTTCCCTCTCTCTCGATCTCTATTCTCTCAGTTTTCCTATCTCTCTGACCTCCTCCCCTCCCTATAGTTGACTATTGCTTAGATTCTAGACTAATGAGCCTACACTCTAACTCCTTTCCTATAAACATCCTGAATACTAGAAGAAATTTTTTTGTTTCATTCAGGTGGTTGGACTTCAGGTAGGCACTACCCAAAAACTATCAGTGATCTTGACATTTTGTAAGAAAAAAATACTCATAATAGACTCATAGAGCCATAGCATCTCAAAGCAATGACGAGTTTCAGAAACCTGTACCTAAACAGTAACTTCCTCTATGATAGGCATTCTTTTGGCATTTGAGGTTCTCCATCAATGGTAATTTTCTACTTCCTGAGTAAGCCCACTCCACTTTTAAATGGCTCTAGCCATTAGGAATTGCTTCCTCTGTTTGATCTGAAATCTCTGCATTTCCTTGCACTTATGTCTGCTCTCTAATGCCAAGTAATCTAGGCCTAATTCCTCTTCCATGTGGTGTGCCGGTATTGTTTAACAATCACTAAGCACATGCTACATGCCAAGTGGGAGATATGGATACAAAGAATGGAAAAAAAAAAACAACTGCAGTCTAGGAACTAAAACTGTAGTGAGGGAGACAACAACATATATAAGCATGTAGAGAATGAAAAATACACTGAATTAAAAATAAGATTTGTATTTAAATCCCAAGTCTAGTCCTCATAACATCTTTGACTTTAGAAAGGTCACAACCTCTCTGAGGCTCAGTTTCCTATAGCATAATACATTTACCTACCTTTAAAGATTTGTCTCAAGACAAGAAATTTATAAATGTCTTTGTTCGGTGGTTTTTCAGCTGTGTCTGATTCTACATGATCTCATTTGGGGTTCTCTTGGCAAAGATACTGGAGTGGTTTGCCATTTCCTTCTCCAGTTTATTTTACAGATGAGGAAACTGAGACAAACAAGATTAAGGCATTTGCCCAGGGTCACACAGCTAGTGAGTGTCTGAGGTGGGATTTGAACTTAGGTCTTTCTGAGTCCATATCCAGCACTCTATATGCTGTGCCACCTAGCTGCCTTAAACTTTAGTGTTATAGGAATGTGAACTGTTTTTATTATTAATACCATAATTTACATCTAAATAGTAGTTTAAGTTTTTAGGATACCTTACAGCATCTTATCTGAACTTTACAACAGCTCTGTGTGTAGGTACTACAGGGGGTGTTTGGTTTGAACTTTTGGGTGGAAGGGTTGAGGGGAATGGGAATAAGGTATTAGGTGATGATGGTACATAATGGGGTCTCAAAGATGATCTACAGAAGTTTAGAATAACTGGGATTTGTAAGGCATGATGAGGAGTGGGAATGTCATCATAGGGTACAGGGTGTCACTCTTCCCAATGGAAGTTGGAGATCAGTTAGAAAGAGTTCACATAAGACAGGAGGGATATAGTCAGATAGTAAATAAAAAGGCCCTCCTTCATTGTCCCTCTTCCTTATCAAGGGTGGAGATTAGACAGGAAAAAATTCACAGCAGGAGATAAAAAGAACTAGACACTACTAGGTCATAAAAAATCTAGCTCCTCTTCTCCCCTGAGGAGGCTGGCCAGGAAGCAGTAATAGGAAGAATTTACAAATCATTATTATTACTTTTTTTTAATGTTGGGGTTAAATTAACATAAGCAGCAGATAGGCCACAGGATCTGCTGGGGAAGGGTTTCCTTTCCAGATCAGAGGAGAAGGTTGGGAAGTAGAGTGGAGTGGTTGTGATTCCCTAGACCACTTTGCAACCAAGGAATAACGGCCTTTTGGGGGCCTCTTATTATGATATGATCAAGTCAGGAGCAAATCCTAGAAACTGCATTAGGTAGATAGAGACAAGAATTAATTCTCAGCTTTCCCTTTTCATTTGTTCAAGGGACCTTGGCTACAGAGCTCTGTGGACTCTGTATCTCTGGATATGGTCCAGTGCGATCATCTTTTCCTGGGCTCCCTGGACAGACTGTCTTAGGTCTGACATATCATGCTGAGACCACTTAGTTAGAAGGCAGACCTGCTGTAACACCGTGGAACATGACATGGCAGCTGGAAAGGCAGAGTTCTGCTTGTCTCAGAACTGCAGATAAAGACATAGGGTCAATGTAGTAATGTTGTCAGAGAACGACCTGGCTAATGCAAGTTCCTGCCCAAGTCCAATTCACAAGTGTAAGGCTGTCTTCTGTTCACCACAGGTGAAAAAGAACTAGATAAAGTTGTTTTTCAAGCTTAAAACCTCAGTCATGCTAACCAAGGTCTTTTTATACACACACACACACACACACACACACACACACACACACACACACACACACATACACACACACACACTACCTTGGAGAAGACCTAAAAGGCTGCCTGTACTGAGACTAAATTGGCAAGCCCAACTCTCACTATCAATGGAATTCTAATTTCAGCATTTCAAAAAGCAAAGTAGGAAATGCGCTATATTCTGAATAGAGTTTCTGACTTGTGGCCAGGAGCACTATGGTTCTAATACTGCCTGATAAATTTTCTAGCTTAGTCCTGTGACCTTTATAAAACTTTATATTTCTCTGAGCCTCAGTGAATTACTTCACAGGGCTCATATGAGAATGAAATGAAATAATTTTTAGAAAGGCTTTTCAAACTTTAAAGCACTATAAATGTCAGTTATTAATGTTATTTTTGTCAAATTTTCATTTTTGTCATTTCTGGAAGATGGAAATCAAATAGAAACAGTCATGGGACAAGCTGCTATGCTGCTGTTCTTTTATGTTTGGTGTTTAGGTAATTTTTATGTAAGTGGATAAAGTTTTTGTAATTGAATGAAAATATTGGGAAGTAAGTTCATCTGTAACCTTAACAAAAGTATCTTTGGGACAAGCTCTAGCAATGGATAGTCTATCTGGGATAATATGTCCTTTCTATTCCCACATGCATATATGTGTTTTTTTAACTTTGTTTAAATAATGAACTTGGCAATCAATAAACACAAAAACAGAAAACCACTTGAAAGAAGATTGCATATAGAACTATTGCCATATTGTTTTATCTACCTCTATGAGATCACTTTAATTTGAGAACTTCAGTTCTTAAATTTTTGTGGGTCAGAGGTATGTCTTGTTAATTATAGGCAATCATTTTATCTGCAATATCCTATGGGTTATTTGAAGAATTTGCAAGGATATTTTGAGGTTTGTTTTTATAATGCATGGATTCATCTCAGTAGTTTTTGAAGAATAATATGTGCCTGGTGTATAATTCTGACCACTTGATCATGCCTTTGTGGATATTTCATAGACACTAAATCTGTTCAACTGCAGTGATATTATACACTTCCTTGTAAAGTCTATATTGATCTATTTAGTCTGAGCTCTTTAAGAATAAACTTTCTGTAGTTGTTGGTGGTTATTATTATAGTTACCATTTTATTTCCTTTCTTTAAGAGCCTATGTCTATTTCAAACCATTTCTATGGCATCTCCAGGTTTTTCTCATGGAAGATGGGCACTCATTTGCTCTTTTAACTTCCTCAAATGCAATTCCCAAGAGCTAGTAATACAATGATTGATTGGGATAAGTTTAACTTCTGTGGTCCACAGTACAAACTGAAGAGATGTCAACTTGTTTCGGCCCAGGAGAGCACCATCAGATTCAGCAGATGAAGTATCATTTTGCTGAAAGAGCAGCACTATGGGTGGCTAGGTGGCACAGTGAATAGAGACCTTCCCTGGAGTCAGGTGGACCTGAGTTCAAATCTGACCTCAGACACTTAACACTTACTAGCTGTGTGATCTTGGGCACGTCACTTAACTCCAATTGCCCAGCCTTCCCCCTTCCAAAAAAAGTGAAGAATGAGAAGGAGAAGAAGGAGAAGAAAGAGAAAGAGTAGCATTGGATTTGGGGACAAAAGACATGAATTTGAAACCCTAACCATGTTGTTCACTGTCTGGCTAACCTTAGACAAATAACACTTCCTCTCTGGGCCTCAGTTTCCTCTGCAGAATGAAGGAGTTGCACTAGAGGACTCTTGCTGTTCTAACTTCCTATGTTTTCATAATTGAGTGCTGCTGATTTGTGGTTTGATAGTTCAGTCTCCCCTGCCTGTATGCCCAACTGACCTCTGCTACAAAGAGAGATAATAAGGGCTGCATTTCAGGAAAAGAAGCTTTCAGGGAGTTAAGTACACAGCTCCCATTGTTTCATAATGGAATTTCTGCACCTAAGTCCTTCAGCACTAAATCAGACCTTACATTTACCGTGCTAACCTTTTCATCTTGGCATCCCACAAAGAGGACTTTTTTTTCCAATCACAGTTAAAATAAATTTCTCAAGATGATGATTCTTGGTAAACATATTTCATTACTGTGAAACCTATGTGGTTCAGTCATCTGTAGTTTTGTTCCTTTGGTGTTCATTTGGGAATTAAAAAAGCAATAAGGCAAAAGCTACAAAATTTCCCTGTTCCCACCGTATCATTAGGTTTTCTCAGCAAATGATTTTGTTCTCTTCTACTGCCACTGGCTTTTTTCTCTTCAGGTACTTTATTACCATCACTATTACTATCATTATTGTTACTATTAATCATAATTAATTATATAATAATTAATCATAATAATTATTTGATTAGATACTACTATTTTTTCCTTACCATACAAGTTTGTAAATTTCTTTTCTCAACCATACCCATCAACTCCACCTTCCTTGCACACTCACCTATTAGATATGTCTAACAGGATTATTAATGCAGGTCAGTTATCTCAGAGTGACCCAGCTTGTTTTCTCTGTTACAGAGCAAAGCACCTCTTCCTTAAGGATAATAAGACTTGTGGTTAGGAAATGAGCACAGTAGGTATTTTTTCATCACTGATTCTTCCCCAGCATTAAGAACATGTCGGACTTTATTGAGTTGTTCTCCCAGTTCCTGATAAATACGACTATGAGAACCTGAAGAGCTCACTTTCCCCTGGAAATGCAGACCTTGGACCCACCTTTAGGTATATGGTGGAACTGACCAACTCTCCAAAAGAGCAAGATAAGCTTTGACCTGAAAATTAGGACATAGAGATCCTTGATATCATCATGGATGATATGAAAATATGAAGTTAGGGTCACTTCTTACTGTCAGTCACATCCATTCAAAAAGGGCCAGTGGTTTGCCTTAGCAGAATTGCTTCTAGTTTGTATCAAAATCACCATCAGTGTCTGGTTGTTGAAAGTTGTGTTAAACCCCTGTAGTGTGATTACCACCCTTCCCAAGGCAGAATTTCCCACAGATGTTCATCACCATGTGCCAACATTTGTTGCCTATTGTTCTCTTCCTCTTTGGTGCTGGGCCTGGATATGATTACTCTGCATTCCATTCTGCTGCTGACAAACACAATTGTCAGGATGGACAGAGTAAGCAGATTGACTGCAAACCCACCCATCTGGCTCTTTTAGTCACCCTAATGACCATCTTAGATTGACTGTGTGGTGAGCTGATCAATTGCTTGGTGATGATTGGCTGTGATGACTGCAGTATGGTTGATTCAATCGAGCCATATTGACATGGTCTCAGTTAGCAAGGGTGCATTTACTTAATGTATATATTCTCATGTAATGAGTCTCATTTTGGGATCTTAGTCTGCTTTTAAAACACCACACACCTATCCTGAATCACTTTCATTGCATTTCTGCAGACTATTTAAACTTCATCTGAGTGTTATAAATTGAAGTGATCAAAGTGCTCCATATAGAGGGATATACTCTAGCACAGTAGGGGAGACATTAAACCTCTTTGCAAGTCAGCATAAGCAAAAGTGACAGCCTGGATGCAATTTAAAATTACTCATATACCACAACTGTCAATTAAAATAGCCTTTAATGGTAACAGATGAACATCTGGTATCTTTCATTTGGGAAAATAAAAAAAAACACCTTTTTTTTCCAAGTGTAGAAAATCTAAGATTCTAAATCTTTAATTTCTAAATCTGTTCCTTCCAGTATTACAATGGAGGTTATATATGTATACTTATGTGTGTATGAATATTAGTTTGGGTATTTTATCCAAGAGTAGAGATTGTATTGTTATGGTAGAGGTTTGCCTTTGATTTAAGAAGATACTAAATGTGTGACCATGGGTAGGTCACTTAACCCCTCTAAGGCTATAAACTGTATATGACCTGTCAGTCTGGATCAGTGGAAGGAGATTGTGCATCAGAATTTTTCAACCTAGATGAAATCACAAGCTCAGACCTCCCTCCCTCCCACAAAATCTGAAGGATGTCATTCTGATGGATTCTACTGGTAAGAGACTAGATAAATCACCAGAGCTACATTCAAGAAGATCTAAATTAAAATATGGTCTCAGACATCAGTTGTGTGACTCTGGTCAAGTCTTTATGCCTCTGCCTCAGTTTCCTTTCCTGTAAAATGTGCATAATATCATCTACCTCCCAGGGTTGTTATGAGGACCAAATGAGATGTTTTAAAGTACTTTGCAAGCCTTGAAAAGCTATGTAAATGGCAGCTATTTTGTTCACTGTCATTATGTATTTTCTCCCCTCTCTATATCTTGTGTTTAAATAATGATCATAAAAATAATACCCCACTTGTATGAGACCATTATAGGAACCAAAGGAAAATAAAAAATTAATCCAGATCCTCAAGTCCAAGGAAACACAATTTGGTATTAACTATTTAGTACTCCATATCTTTGTAACTCAAAATAGGGAATGACATTAATAAAATGTTCTATACAATGATACAATACTTTTAATTTTGAATTTCCCTAAAGACTCAGTGTATCTCACTGATTAGCAAAAAGTGACTGGGATCATTAACAAGTAGACAGAAGAATTGAGTTTAAATGTTATCCAAGAGAATCAAGTGGAAACATGTGAGAAAGCAAATTGTATTTCCCCACCCCTTTCTAATCTATAAGGATTTATTGAAATGTCAATTTAATTTTACATTAAAAATCTTAATTCTATCCATTTGTTCTTGATAATATATAATATGCACACCTTGCATCACCTCCTACACTACTTCCTTCCCTCCATCCCAACTCCAGTTACAAATATTTACAGAATCTCTGGACCAATCATTCTATTAAATCATTTGTGTGTAAGATATTTGTTTTACTATTCAACATTTATTATATTAATCTTATTTCTTTCATTTGGACACTAGTCAGTTTACAGGTTTAAACCAAATAGTATTTCTTGTTCATAAAAAAAGAACTCAATATCCTATGAAGTAGTTTTTTTCTCCCCTTATTGGCAACTGCTTTGAGTTTTCATGTCTTTAAAACCTATCATAAGAACACTATATCTGTATAAAGAAAATTGATTGTTACTTTGATAGATTCCAATTTTTAGAGTTAAATTGTAATATCAAGGGGCAGCTAGGTGGCGCTGTGAGTAAAGCGCTAGTACCGGAGTCAGGAGGACCCTAGTTCGGTTCTGGCCTCAGACACTTAACACCCACACAAAATAACTAGCCGTGTAACCTTGGGCAAGTTACTTAACCCCAATTGCTCTCCAAAAGGCAATAAATAAATAAACAAACAAATAAATGAATTGTAATATCAATATTTCTAAAGGGAAACAACAGTTGTACATTAGAAATTGTTCAAATATGCCAAATTTACTTTGTATGTAGAATGTTTCTATTCCAATGTGAGTACCTTCGTGAAGGTAAATTAACTTATTTAATCTTACTCACTGTTTCAAATTTATTTACACTCAAATTTTATCTATTTAGGAACTCTGCTTTGCTCTAACTACTCCATCTCATAATTCCATCTCCCTCCTCTGAACACCTATAGAACTAATAGTCCACCATCTGAGATAATGAATCAAAGTTTGAAGGGATGTAAAACATAATTCCTACAATCTTCATTTCAGTGTTGAAATGGCCTCTGCAGCATTTTGAAAACACCTCAAGATACCAAAGTTGGATGAGACTGAACCCATGTAGTATATAATCTTTACCTGAATAAGATTCTTTTTTATAATACGCCCAATAAATGAGCACACAGACTCTGCCTGGAAATCTCTAATGAGAAGGAACCCATTATTTCCTGAAACAGCCCTTTATATTTTGGGAGATCTTGAATCAATTCCTTCAATTGACAGGGAGATTTGGTCAGTCTGAAGTACTTAAGAAAAAAGATGTGGACAAAGAGGAATCAGTTTCTTATGCATATTGTCATGTGGCATGATATCATGACTGATCAAGGTTGTTATCCCCTGGAAGCCCTATACCTTAGTAATGTTCTTCCCAATATGTGATCTCCAGAACTGAACAAAACCATATAACCTAAGTTCACATTAGTTCTTTTGGCTGCCATGTCACACTCTACTACTATTTATCAATTCCCCTCTCCAAACCATTCTGTAAATGAATCTCAAGAAAGGGGCCTCAAGTTTGAAATACTCTAAGGATCAGCAACCACTCAAAAACATATTTCCTGAGTTTCCATTTTGCTATTCTTATTAAACTGGAAAGGACATATTAGTTCAAAGAAATAGGAATTTGTTCAAATAACATATCTAAGTAACAAGATGATATTCTTACCCATCTACTTTCCATATCTGAAAGGACACAATCTCCTATGCCAGTGTGAGTGGAATAGGAAAGGGAATGCACAAATACAGAGAATATATTTGATCAGAGAAAAAATCATAGAAAAGCATATAGGTAGGAAGCACATATGGCCAGAAAACATAAATAAAGAAGAAAATGGATATTCATGAGTGGAACCATGTGATCTGGGAATATGCATTTAGAGCATATAGATTGGCAAACATATGGGCAGAATTCATATATTCTGTCAGTCAATCAATAAGCATTTATTAATCACCTGTTATATTCCGGCAGCTAAGTGGTGCAGTAAATAGTATACCAGGTCTTAAGTCAGGAAGACTCTTCTTCGTGGATCCAAATCTGACCTCAGACACTTACTAGCTTTGTAATCCTATGTAAGTCATTTAATGTTTGCCTCAGTTCCACCACATGAAATGAGCTGGAAAAGGAAATGTCAAAACACTCCAGTATCTTTGCCAATAAAACCCTAAATGGGGTCAAAAATGACTGAACAACAGCAAAATGTACCAGGGACTATGTTAAGCTCTAAGGATACAAAAAAAGGCAGAAAACAGTCCCTACTCTCAAGGAATTCACAATCTAATGGAGGAGACAAGAAGGAAACAAAACAAGATAGCTCATACCTCTGCCACTGAAGGGCTGTTATTGTCCACTGGTAATGTCACCATGCAAACATCCATTGCAATCTGCTGTGTGAAATTTCTCTGCTATCCATGAGATGTCAGAATCTATGTTTACTGTGGTTTTTTTACTCTCTACTGAGTGTAGCGCCTCTATTGTCTATTCTGCCATCTTACTGCTTCATCTTCACTGGTTTCTAGCTGTTGTGTTTCTTGAGCTGCTTTCTGCTACCACCTGCTATGCTTGTTTGACCAGCAGATCTCTCCCCTTAAGGAAAATGCAAAAACTCATTTTAGTTTACATAGACTATGACCATGACAGTGGTATCAAGCCAAAAAGCCCAGAAGTCCTACAAGAAGCACTCAGACCAGAGTTAAGTCTGTTCTTTTAAACTACTCTCCACTGCACTCACTACTCTTTGGCCTCAATTAACTATATGACTTATGGTTATAGAATTCCTTCTGACCCCTGTCAAATCCCTGATTTTCAGCCCCTGGCCCTCAAATTAACTTGAGGCAAGAAAAAAAGAGATAAAAGAAACCAGTAGAGCTATTAGCCTCTAAATTTCTGCCTTTATTATCAATATGTAACTTTAAAAAAAATTGTTGGTTTGTGTTTAGCATTCCTGCCAGTGGAGGAGGGGGAATCAAAACCTCAATAACTCAATGGTCTTTCTATATTTTATTAAATTCCTCAGTTCTTTTTCCAGTTAACTGCGATCTAATCTCTCCTCCTCATATTATATTTATGAAGCTGATTCCTTGAACCCAAGAATAAGCCAGTGCATTTGTCCAAATTAATCTTAATTAGAGTCAGTCTGTCAATATTATTTTGATTTCGAATTCAGTCATGACTTTATGTCACCAAAAATCTGATAAGGATGCTGTCTATGTCTTCATAAAAGACATTGATTAATGTGTTAAATGGTATAAGGACTTAAGCACAGATCCCTGGGACATTCTGGCAAAGACTTCCATGATAGCTAATATCAAATCTATAATAACTGATATTTGGATCTGACAATTGGAGTAGGTCCATATTGCAACCAATTGTACTGTCATCTTGCACACACCTTTCTTTTACATATGAATAGCTGTGATAGTAATGGCAATTAAAGATTCCCCTGTATTGGCTTGGTTTTCAAATTGATTGTGTTAAAACCCAGAGCTTGTTAATCCCACCTGTGGGATGGACTTGTTGATGTGAAAAGAAAGTCCTGAACTGGGAGGAGCTGGTGACGTAGATTTGGAGAGACAAGAGAGAGGCAGAAGGACTTTTTGGAAGCAGCACTTCGTGGAGGCAGAGAGAGAGACTGAGAAGGATTGCTGAGGGCCACTTTGAATTGCCCTGGACTTTTGAGACCTGCCCCCTGAGCTGCCAAGGACTGAGGAGACATGGCTGTTTTGCTGGTACTTTGTCTGTCTGTTTTGATGTTCTTTTGCCAGATTTGTCCACTGGTGAAAGACAGTCCTGTTGTTGAAGAAGTCCTGGAACCTGGCTTTTGGTTAAGAATCCCTGAGACTGTCCTGCAGACAGAGAGTGAATACTGTCCACTGGTGAAGGACAGTGCTGTTGTTGCAGGGGTCTGGAGACTGTCCTGCAGACAGAGTGAATACTGTCCACTGGTGAAGTACAGTGCTGTTGTTGCAGGGGTCTGGGAACCTTTCTGTTGGTTCAGAAGCCCTGAAGAAGGATTTTCTTGTTGTATGTTTACAGAAATCCTAGGAGAGGGTTTTGCTAATGTTTTCAGGGGTTCTAGGACTGTTCTACAGACAGAGGATGAATTAATGAAGAGACTGGCAATGTATCTTGTGGCCTTGCTAAGCCTTGTCTCCCCAGGAACTAAGATTGCTGAGAACTTGCCTCATGTCAAGATGAAGAAAAGACCTCCATTTGGGTATTAAGTGCTGTGCTTAAACTTGATGTAACTCTGGGGTAGATTCAATTGTGACCCAGGGGTGGGGAACTTTTGACCTTTTTGTGCTTTGTGGTGGACCAAATGAAGCTACAGCCTAGGGGTGGAGAAGTATTTAGAACAGAGACTTTGTAATTGATTGAATGATTGGAAGGTCCTGGGGTGGGGTAGTACTTGGAGATTATTTAATCACGCTTAGTAAATGCTGTATTTGGAATGATGTCATGTTTTGATCTTCTCTGTTCTTGGTTTGTCACTGAATAAAATGGAGAGCACCTATGCTGGTATTCTGAACCTTGGGAAGTTGACTTTCCTTGGCATTACATTACAATAGCTTAGGACACTTATTCAAATGTTTTGCTACAAAGTCCAAAGAATGTCTACTGTAATCCCCTTTACAATTACATTGAGAGGAGAGGTAGGATATAACCATTTATATACTGCCTACTAAGTGCCAGGAACTTTGATAAACACTTTACAAATACTACTGCCTTAGATCCTCAAAAGGATCCTAAGAGATAGGTGGTATTGTTATCCAGATTTTGAGAGAACTGAAGCAAACAGAGCTTAAAGGACTTCCCCAGGGTCACACAAGTATCTAGAACTGGATCTGAACTCAGGTTTTCCTGACTCAAAGCTCAGCATTCTACCTACTATGCCACCTAGCTATTACATTAGAATAGAAATTGGCTATAAGTAGGAATTGTCTCATTCTTTGTACTTATATCCCTAGTGGATGCCATCTTCATTCATCTTGGTGATATCTTGTCACTAGGCCCAGATGGCTCTGGAGGAAAAAATGAGGCTGGTGACTTTTCCCTCATTTAAATCCAAATCATTTGCAAGTCATGGCATCACCTTCCTGATGTCATGGTTCTCTTCAAGGATGAAGGACAAACAACAAACTGAGTAGTATGAGCTGCCCAACTGGGGACCCAACTGGCTATTTCCAGTTGAAGGTCCTTCCTCCCCTCCCCCCCCACTTCTCCTCTTCCCTCCTTTGCTCTCTCCTCACCTCCTTTCCTCTCCTCCTTGCTCTGTCCACTCACCTGCCAGTGCTCTGCCCAAAGGAATGTAAATTTTGATTGCTGAAATTTCACAAGATATTTTGAAGTTTAGGCTAGATTTCTTTCCTAAGGACCAGGCCTTAATCACAATCAGCCTAAGCACTCTAGCTCTCATTGATTGGCTAACAATAGATCCCAGCTCAAGCCCCACCTGATCATAATTTGAGCTTGGTGACTCAGAGTGAATTTACATAGCACCTGTTTCTGTTTTAGCCAGAAACTCTGAGAGTCTTCTCCTCCCAGATTGATTTTTTCCCCCTTTATTAGGTAAAACAAGTTACTCTTTGCCTTATTTTTTTCCTAGCCTCAATCATTGAGGTGTTGTCTCAGTTAAACTAAAACCTGGGAAAGACCTTAGCTTAAAAAGGCT
This sequence comes from Petaurus breviceps papuanus, assembly GCF_028583685.1. Lineage (NCBI taxonomy): Eukaryota > Metazoa > Chordata > Mammalia > Diprotodontia > Petauridae > Petaurus > Petaurus breviceps. Next base: position 30,530,424 of record NW_027185771.1, read on the forward strand.
AAATTCTCCACTGAATCCAGGGTCATCTCCAATCATCCTGATCTATATCTTGTCACTGGCTCCAGATGGGTCTAGAGGAGAAAGTGAGTCTGAAGACTTTGCTCAGCCCTCCCTCATTTAACTCCACTTCACTGGCAAATTACGGCATCACCTTCATGAAGTCTTGGTCCTCTTTGAGAAGGGAGGACAAACAACAACAATACCTAGCACCTGATACATTTACATTTACTGGCATATAGTAGATAATCAGATACATTTTCATTGATTGATTGACAAAACAAGTAAAGTAAATCTAACCTAATTGGGTCTTCATGAAGACATATTGGGTATCAACTGCATATTAATTACTTTTATTCTGTCCTTTTGAGCCCAAACATTATTCACCTTGGCAGAGAAAATAGAAACCAAATAACAACTGAATGACTGTGGCTTTTCTCTGCTTGATTAAATCAGTTTTAAATATATTCATCAACAAGACTATGTCAACATTGAACCATCCAGCCAACTAGTTACTGGTACATAGTAGATGTTTAATACATGCTTATTTACTGTCTCACTGACTACCCAAGGGTAAATAAGGGATACTTAGATATCCTCTGCCCATGAATAAAATTGTTGAAAAACATGGAGATGGGAGGATAGAGATGAAGGTTCAGATGATTATCTATCACGGAAGTTATAAAGGCAATCCATACTTTAGTTATAGGTTGGGAAGGCAGCTTGGCATATTGGATAGATAACTCTGCATCAGAATCAGGAAGACAGGTTTGAATCCTGCTTCTGAGACTTACTTGTTATGTGACCATGGGCAAATCACAAAATCTCTTTGAGCTTCAGTTTCTTCATCTGGAAAATGGGCATAATAATTCTCGCAATACCTACCTGATAGAATTATAGTAGAACTCAAATGAGGCAATGACTGTAAACTGTTTTACAAATGTTGAAGTCCTATATAAATCTTAGATATTATTATTATTATTGTATTGGCTACCCTTTAAGGCTACTACTTCACATTCTATGAAACAGCAAACATTAGTAGACATTGGAAGATGCTGGAAAAAAAACACCATGCCAAGTCAGTCAATTAGCAACATAAAATAAGAAAGAAAAATACCGGGGCGGCTAGGTGGTGCAATGAGTAAAGTACTGGCCCTGGAGTTGGGAGGACCCAAATTGGGTTCTGGACTGAGACACTTAACACCCACACCCACACACACACACACACACACACACACACAAATAGCCACGAAAACTTGGGCAAAATACATAACCCCAAATCCCCCCCAAAAGGAAAAAAAAAAAAAAAAAGGAAGGAAGAAAGTAAAATACTATGATAGCTCAAATAATATTCTTTAAGGTCCTGGATTCTGAGACAATTCCACTCCAGTTCCCCAGAGTGGCTTCTCTTTACATATCCATGGTGCTAATAAGTCAGATGAAACAAATAAGGGAGTATCTAGAAATGCCTAAGTAATGAAATCACAGCATGTTGAGTTCATGAAGGACTTCTTTTTCTGATATATTCACTAACAACAACAAAAAAGACTATTTATGTAATGCTCACTGAGTGCCAGCCACTAGTTAGCTGTTTGTTGATAATCAGGTAGGTGCTGTTATTATCCCCATTTTACAGACAACAAAACTGCGACAGAGATTATGTGACTTGCCTAGTATCACACAGCTAGAAACTGTCTAAGGCTTGATTTGAACTCAAGTCTTCCCATCTACAGACCTAGAACTCTTCATCATCTCTGTCTCTGTCTGTCTTTCTGTCTCTGTCTCTCTCTGTCTCTGTCTCTGTATCTGTCTCTAAACCTTACCTGCAAGCATTAGAGATTAGATTAGATAAGTGAAGGCAGGGAAAATATAGCACTATCAAGTCACGGAGTTATAATCATAAGATATATATGCCTGATACATAAGAAATATCTTATGAGTACTTGGGCATTTAACCTTGAAAAAGAGAATGGCCTTATACATAACAATAGGAAATTCAGATGCTAGACTTGTAGACAGTGACCTTTAAGACCAGATATTTCTCTGGAGTTTGGCTTTCACTATGGACATTTCACTTACAAACATGGAATTTCAAACAACGCACCACAGTTGCCTGTGGTAGTTCAGGCTTTCTAAATACTTAAAATAATGAAAGGATTAAGACACTAAGCAGATTGCACCTGAAGTAAAATAACACTGTACACATCATTTGTTCTTTTAGAAACAAAAGTCAAATTATGAATGCATCATCATTTGCTTCAAAAATTAAAATTTGGCTTTTCTTTCTTTTGCTGATCATTCTCATGCCCTCACTTATTATCAGAACAAAAGGATTCCTCATCAGCATTCTGCACAGTCCCCAAAGCCTGCAAGAAGGAGACAGATGCATAAACAAAAGGGGGGAAAGATCCATGAAGGGAGAAACATTTTGTGGCTTGGCATCAGGATTTTACCTTTGGTTCTATAGTTTTTGTTTTTCCCCAAAACTCAGCCTAGTGAGCTTGCTCTAAAAGTTGGAGATGTGAGATGTCATGGTCCCTTGTTAATATATTTCTAAAAGATTTTGCCTTATGTGATCCTAATGAGTTGCTTGATGGAACACCCAGTTCGACCAAGTACTTTGGAGAGCCCACTGGATTCCTTCCTCTCCCTCATTACAGTCTCCATTGACCAGGTACAACAACTTAGATGTCTCTTCCCTTTGGATGGATGTTGATCTCTATAATCCCTACCCAAGACCAACCAAGAGTCCTGCTCAGATCTGACCTCTGGTATCATCATGCCCTTCCTAACAGATAAGCATAACATTGTACAATAAAGGAGTCACCAACTTCAGTCCTCTTCCACCAAAATGGTATATTACTGAAATATTTCATTTTCCCTGTCAATTCATTTTCTCACAATTTTATCCTGCTGTTATTCCCTCAGGACCACTGTATTGTTTCATTTGGTTTCATTTTGGTTTCCATTTGCCCTGTATCTGTACCCTTCTCTATGTGTTACTGTAATGCCAAGCAAATGCAATTTCCCAAGATTCAAAATACCAGCAGAGCTGCTCTCCATTTTATTCAATGACAAATTAAGAACAGAGAAAATAAAAAATTAGCATAATTCAAAATATAGCATTCACCAAGTGTAATTCAATCAAGTACTACTCCACCCCTGGACATTACATTCATTTAATCAATCACAAAGTCCTTCTTCTAAATATTACTCCACTCCAGGCAGTACATTCATTTAGTCATTCACAAAGCCCCTCTTCTCAAATGGAGATTAGTTTCCAATCATTAGTAAAGTACATTCATTTGTTCAATCACAGAGCACAAAAAAGTCAAAAGTTCCCCACCCTTGGATCACAACTGAATCTACCCCAGAGTTATAACAAGCTTAAGCACAGCATTTAATACCCAAAGAGAGGTCTTTTCTTCGTCTTGACCCGAGACAAGTTCTCAGCAATCTTTGTTCCTGGGGAGACAAAGCTTAGCAAGGCCACAAGATACATTGCCAGTGTCCTCTTTAGTTCATTCTCTGTCTGCAGAACAGTCCTAGGACCCCTGAAAACATTAGCAAAACCCTCTTCCAGGATTACTGTAAACATAGAACAAGAAAATCCTTCTTCAGGGCTCCTGAACCTACAGCAAGGTTCCAGGACCTCTGCAACAACAGCACTGGCCTTCACCAGTGGGCAAATCTGGCAAAACAACATCAAAACAGACAGACAAAGTACCAGCATAACAGCCGTGCCTCCTCAGTCCTTGGCAGGTCTGGGTGGCAGCTCTCTAACGTCCTGGACAATTCAAACTGGCCCTCAGCAACCCTCTCCATCTCTCTCTGCCTCCAAGATGCTGCTTCCAAAAAGTTCTTCTGCCTCTCTCTTTGCTTGTGTCTCTCTAAATGTGTCTCACCAGCTCCTCCCAGTTCAGTACTCTCTTTTTACATCAACAAGTCCATCCCACAAGTGGGATTCACAAGTTCTGGGTTTTAACACAATCAATCCAAAAACAAAGCCAATACAGGGGGATCTTTAAATTCCATTACTATTACAGTTACCTCCCCTAATTAGAATGTGGCTTCCTTGAGAGCAGGGATTGTTTTACCTTCCCATTTGTATTATTAGATTCTTGATAAATAGTGTTCAATAAATATATATTTTTTCATAAATAAATTCAAACTTACATATTATATTAATATTTTTTATCTTTCATCATTGGTGTCTAAGAGAGTGGGCTCAAACTTATAATGGTTGTTACAAACATTCTCATCACCACATTATTATGGTTATGGGATTTAAAGATCTCCCATGCCCCTTGAATTTGCTAACTTAGCAGGAAGGGGTGGGGCAAGAGGAAGTTGAAGCCAAACTGGAGTGCATGTTGTGACTGGAAGCCTGGCAGTAGTGGCAGTAGTGGCAACAGCAGCGGCAGCAGTGGCAGGGCAAACTCCTATTTTTGAGCCAGCCAGAATTTCTGCTAAGAACTCCTGCTGAGGACTGCCAGGGATGAGAACTGCAAGGGGCCAGAGCTTCTGGGAGCAAGCTTTGTGGACGCTGAGCCATTGTTGTGAGTGGGGAGAGGAGGAACTTTGCCTGAGGTAGCCTGTTCTGTTTTTAAGGCTTGAGAATGTGGGTGTTTACTACATTAACTACGTGTGCCAACTTCATAACTACTGTGATGTCTTTGACTTTCTGGTTTTGGGACTCAGTTTTCTGTTATTTGAATAAATGTTCCAGCTTTATTCCCCATGTAGAGAGCCTGGTATATTTTGTGATTAATAACCATATCAGCATATTTATAGTTACTGTGGGAATTGTGAATATTGCATTGTTGATACACACATTCACTACTGGGTATTACATAACCAATCAACAAACTTCACTCTTACTTGCTGTATGTGTAGTCTCAGCTACCAGATGTATTTACTGCTGGCCTAGGTCAAGCAGTTGGCTCCTCATAAGACTCAGCTACTGCTGATACTGGCTGTAGTTGCAGAAGGGGTCCCTTGAGCATTCTTCTGCTCTTCCTGGGATGTAAACTTGTCTATCCCTTCTCCAATATTCATTCTTATAAAGTCAGGAAAGAATGAAACACAAAAGGGACAGAATGTTTTCATCTGCTTTGAAGAAGAAAAGGCAAGTCTCCATCATTTCCAGAAGCAGGCTGACAACGCCTTCCATATATAGCAGGCCCAAAGTAATATATATTCACTAAGGACTGGGACTTCATTGGCCAATCCCCTTATTGCAAAGATAAACAGGAAGAAAGCCAATTATTAAAGGTTAGCTAGGAACAAGTAATTAGTCTGAAATAAGAAGTGGAGAGACAAGGGGCGGCCAGGTAGCACAGCAAGTAAGAGCACCGGCTCCAGTGTTGAGAAGACCTGGAGATCGAATCCTGGGCTCAGACACTTAGCACCCACCCAGAAACACCTGGCCGTGTAACCTTGAGCAAGTTACTTGGCCCCAATTGCTTAGGGGCGGCCAGGTGGCTCAGCAGGTAAGAGCACCGGTTCCAGTGTTGGGATGACCTGGAGATCAAATCCCGGGCTCGGACGCTCAGCACCACACCCAGAAATAACTGGCCGTGTAACCTTGAGCAAGTTACTTAACCCCAATTGCTTAAAAAAAAAAAAAAAGAAGTGGAGAGACAGATTTGGAGTCAAAGAACCTGAATTCAAAACTTGGTTCTCTTAGTTGGTACCTCTGTGACTTTGGGCAAAGCATTTACATTTTCTAAGTAGAAGTTTCGTCTAGAATATGATAGTGTTGATTTTCTTGATTTCTGGTGGCCTTTCCACTGCTGAATTATGATTCTAAGTGCAAAGACGCTCTATAAATATGGTCCCAAGTGGCGCCTCTTTAAGGAGGTGTACCTAAGACATGTAAGCAAGTCCACCAAGAAAAAGAAAAAAAAAATGCTGCCACAGAGCATGGAGCTCACACTGTGCACCATAAACTGTCTTAGTAAGTGATAAATCTTAATCCCTGATTTTTCTTAGTCATATAACTACCCCCTACTGGTAAACAGAAGGGAATCAGGGACAAGGAACATAGCAAACAGAACTGAAGAAGGAAAATTTGGATAAGTTCCACACAAAAGCAAAGATGCAGATGGAGCTCCCATGACAAAGGCAGAGAGAAGTTCAAAATGAATAACAGATACAGCTTTGACTGATCTTGCTGAACAATTTCATCTTAGCCATTTCCCTTAGGTGTATTCTATGCTCATCGGGTATTTTTTACACATGGAAAAAGCAAAAAAAAATCAGGCAAAGATCCAATAGCATGAAAGATATGCATAGCTGGAAGGAAAGAGATATCCTGGTATTTCTTAAGGTCACAAGACTACCTTCTCCTCTAAAGAATAAACCCTTTGGTGGCTTTTTATTTAAACTGATTTTTATAGGTAACTAGTTGCAAATATTAATTGTTTCATGGTTTGGGCATCAAGGAAGCCTAATTATTGGGAGTCGAGGGTAAAGTAATAATGCTTGCAATAAATAGTGAGATGTTTTGAAGAGGGAGTATTAAAAGATGAAAAGTAATATTAATTGGTGAGTTTCTGGGGTTACTCGTGTATATCAAATTGGTGGGTTGTGGATATTTCCAAGCCACAAAGAGAAGGTTTAGTCTATCCTACCTTTTGGAGAAAACTACTTGATGTACCACAGTAAATAAAATGGGCCTTTCTTAGAAAAACAGCGGAAATTTATTAATAATTCATATTTACGTCATATTTTAGGATTGCAATTAACTTTCTTCACAACCTTTTAAAATAGCTAATGTAATTATTATTGTTCCCATTATACAAGTGAAGGAACTGAGGTTCTTAGAGGCTAAATGATTTACACAATGAATTTTATTTCAGTGGCTTTAAATATCAGAGTTTGGGGCTCTATAGGCATATGGGAATTACTTAGGACAAACAATAATTTTTTATGTGGTTTTATTTTGTCACCATAATTGTCATGGGTGTGTTTTTCTACTAAAACTAGATTGACTCAGAACATCTGACATTGTTCAGATAAAACTGAATTGAGCTGGTTTCCCCTCTTCTAGTTAGGTCTTTGTAGGTTGAATGATGGATTTTATGCCATAAACATGAATGTCATTGCTGTCTTTTATTGTGTTTTTCATCTGGTGGCTTTTAAGAATGAATATACAATAGATATTACTTCTAGAGCAGGACAACCTGAGTTCAAATCCAATCTCAAACAATTACCAAATATGTAACCCTCAAAGCACTTAACCCTTGTTTGCCTCAGTTTCCTCCACTGTAAAAATGTGAATAATAATATCTACCTCTCAAGACTGTTATGATAATAAAGTAAAATATTTGTAAAAAGTGCTTAGCATGTTGCCTGGACCAAATAGGTGCTATACAAATGCTTATTTCCACTCCTCAAACACATTTGTTTAAGTTCTTATTGAAAGATATAAATGAGGGTGTAGCAGCAAGCACACTAGCATACTCAGGGTGGCTGCCAACACAGGTTCTTAGATATCTGCTTTTCTAAAGGAAAGCAACTCAAAATAGGTTAACAATCTCACTTTAATCAAACATATGTCATTTACCTAGTTCAGGGGAAAAGGTCAGCACCCCGAACTTCAGAATACAAACAAATTACAAGCAGACAACAAATACAGAGAAACATTAGCAGACAGGCTTCCAACTGTCTGACCGTTACATCCATACCTAGTTGGTTACCAGAGAGGGAAGCATCAGCATCTGGGTTTTCAAAGCCAGGGGCCTCAATGGCTGCCCAAAGTCTCGTCTGTTCAAATCATATAACTCTTCTCAAAGTGAGCCCCAAAGCAAAGCCTCACATCAGGGTATATATAGCCTTCTCTTGGATCAGAGAATGTCACAACCCTCTTGACCTACTGCCCAATCAAAAAGCAACAAGGTGTGGGCATTTCTGAAAAGCAAGCCTCCTGCCTCAGGCTCTATGTGACCACATTTAGCTTATTAGAGGGCAGAGTATATTTTCAAATCAAGGAAGGTTCTCACAGTCACTTAAGCCTATCAAAAGGCCGAGAGGCAAGGAAGGTCTTAGATTCTCATTCCCATAACAGAGGAACAGCTAAGTAGTGCAGAGACTAGAGTACTGATCATGGAGGCAGGAGGACCTGAGTTCAAAAATTATCTCAGACTCTTGACACTTACTTACTATTTGTGTAACTCTGGACAAGTCACTTAACCCTGATTGTCTCACCAAAAAAAGAAAAAAAAGATATAAAGGAGAATCATATAAGATGAGAAAAGCATGAAAAGGTTTAGAGAGGGATAGACTAGATCAGTTGATTTATAGTGATGACAGAATATCACATTGTTGATATCAGAGAACCATCTAGAGCTATTTGCAAAAAAAAAAAAAAGAATGTTAGGATTCTGTATCCTAAAATTGTACAGGTTAAGTCAGATGAAGGATGTAAAACCATTAAAATGCAGCTCTGTGGACTCAAACATATAATTGCAATGAGAAAAAAATGGGGAGCTGTCTAAGGAGATACATGTATATGTATAGGAACTCATTGAGCACTTTAGACTTTTAAAAAGACATCATTAGAACACGGAAGAAGAACACAAAAGAATACTTTGTAATTACAGCATCAGAAGAGTGGGAAAGCTCAGAATGAACTGAAGCTTATGATGAATGATAAAGAGAGCAAAATTTACATATACATGTATAATATTAAAAAAAACATTCATTGTGTGTATGCATGTATGGATGGGTGTATATATGTATGTTTTGTCTATACATGTGGATAATGCATATGAGTCTATACATGTTCGTGTATATAACTGCATGTGTATAGGAGTAAATTAAAGATTAAGAGAGGATTAAACTATTAGGTAGGTTCAGTGGGATTATAGAGAGATATTAATAGAGTTCCATGATTTCATCCAATGGATTCAATTCATCGTACACTTCAGCCTGAAGGTAACTATCTGTAATTTCAAGGTATTGATGAAGGGTGAGTTGCTGACTTCTGTCCTCTTGATTCTGAACTTAATGGGAAAAACCAAGTAATCTATTTCCATCACCTCACTGATCTTATATTTCAGTCCTCTTTCCCTTCCCCAGAAGAAGTAACTGTCTTTTCACCTTTTGGGAAAAAGTGGCAATAGGTTAGAAGTATACTAGCAGTTTTCTGAACTGGTGGCACAGTGGACAGAAGTTCTAGACCTGGAGACAAGAAGACCTGAATTAAAATCCAGCCTCAGATATTTACTAGCTGTGTGATCCTGAGCAAGTCACAACTTCTGTTTGCCTCAGTTTCCTCACATTCCTGATAAAAAAGGGATACTAGCAATTATTTTGCATGATTGTTTTGAGGATCAAACAATAATTTTACAATGCTTATTACAGTGTCTGGTAAAGAATAGGCACTGCATAAACACTTGTTTTCTTCCCTTCTTATAGAAGTAGATCACAAAACTCACAGGGGACCATTTTATAGTAATGACAAGGAAATTCAACTTGCCTAAATATATTTTGTGGTTCTAATTAAAAAAAAAGATTTTAGTATAAAAATTGGTCATATAGGTGGTAGAGTAGATTGAAAACCCAGCCTAGAGTCAGGAAGACTTGAGTTCAAATTCAGCCTCAGATACTTACTAGATATGTGAACCTGGACAAATCACTTAACCCTGTTTGCCCCAGTTTCCTCATCTGTAAAGTGAATTGGAAAAGGAAATGACAAACCACTCCAGTATCTTTGGCAAGAAAACCCCAAAAGGGGCAGAAAAAGAATAGGACAACACCAAAAATGACTAAACCATAATTTGAAAGATGAGAATCCCCACTCAGCTAAAAAGGAAAGACTTTCTATAAATGATTGCTATTAATAATTATTATTCAAAATGTATTTAAAATTTTTGCATTCATTTTAATATGGTAGTAACAAAATTTTCCTGTTTCTTTCCATGCCTCCTCCTAAACTTCTATTTTGTATATTTATCTGAAGTATGTTACTGTTATTATTTTATATTGGAGTAATAAGTTCCTATGTTGTACTTCAACTTTTCTTGTGTCGTCTCATCTAAATCTCATCTTTCTTTGAATGCTTCACATTTATCATTTCTCAACTACTTTAACTTATTGGTGATCACATCATTGCAGATATTACATCCTTTAATGCAGAACACATCCCACACCTTTTCATCCTGTGCAATATTCCTCCATGTTCTCACATACAGCTTCAAGAGGATCTCTCCATTGCTATATAAGGCTTCCGATTATGTATAAGATCATGCATTAATAAGATCAAAAGTTTATAGCTAGAATGGACCATGGTGACCATCTAACAGTAGGAATTATCTTATTTACATATGAGCGAACTGATGTCCACAGTAGTTAAATACCTTGCTCAGGGTCACAAAGTATCAAAAGTGAGATTTGAACCCTTTTGATTTTATTCTTTATTTTTTTTCTTTTACTTTCTTGCTTTCATTTTAATTTTTATTTCCTTGTGAGTGCCAAGGTAGTCCTTAGGAAATTTTTAAATCTTCTGTCTCAGAAACCACCTCACTTTCCAATCACACATTTTCTGGATAAATTACCTTGCAGCGCTTTCTACATATAGATAATCATTGGAAATACAGTACAACTTATCTGTGCCCATTGTTATTTCTTACAGTTCAACAATATTCTATTCCATATATTATAATTTGTTCACCTATTCCCCTATCATTGGACATATGTTCTTTTTAAATTTTTTTCTAACTGTGAATGGTGTTTGTAGGTATATTTTATATAGATATGTCTTCATTTCTGTAAAGAATATGTTTATGGTACATTTTTGGTAGTAGAATCACTAGGTCAAAGGGTATGAACAGCATCATTGCTTTTACTATAAATTTCAATATTGCTATCTGGACAGAAACGATTCCCAGCTCCACAAGTAGGAAAATAGTATGCTTGTTCTCCCGGAATCATACAACATTTTTAATTATAGAATTTTACACCATCATTGACCCTGTAAAAAGCATAAGTTGGCATCACAGAGTTATTTTAGTTTGAATTCATATGGTTATTAAATATTTTGAATTTTAAAATTTGTTTAAAAGTTTCACCTCATCTTTCTCAGCTTTTTTTTTTTTCTATAGGAACTAAAAGGAAATGGATTGGGGAATAGTAGCTGTTTTGCACATATACATATATGCACATATATGAATCTGTATATGTGTGTACACACACATATTTGACATTCTACATATTATTGCACAGGTGGATAAATTAATTGTATCAAAATGAAAGTATTAGGATATAAATTTACCAAAAGAAACCTTGATATGACTCCAGTGACATTCAGTTCAACAAGGATGATAAACCTGGCATCTTATTTCTATGTGATTTTATCTCCCTTGACAGGTCTCTACTTTGAAACTTTTCATTCCACATAGCTTGGACATTATATATATTTGATATACTGACATTTATTTAAAACATAGCTTTTAATGTTTTTCCTTTTACATGTTAATAAACTCTGAAATTCTGTTATCTGTTGCTAATTTGTTTTAATTACAGCTATTTCTCTGCTTTGATACCCCACCCGTTCTTTATCCTCACCATGACTTCTAATCCCTCTACCCTTCAATTCATTCCCAGGTCATCACCCTTACACTGACTACAATCTCCTCCCTTACTCATCTTCATGCATTGGAGAACTGCTTCCACTATACACTGTCTTCTTTACTCCAAGTCTCTGTGACTTTTATCTTCTCACTCCTACTCTATGCTATCTTTGCTCCAAATACTGCTGGAAAAAGCTGGGGAGAACCAGGAAGCAGTGTGGATTGGGTCTACTACAGATTTATAGTGTACAATCCCAACTGAGCTCTCACTACAGAAAAAATTCTTTGATATATTCCTAATCAATTCACTATCCTACTCACCAGAGAGGCTTTTCCAAACTTTTTTTTTTTTTACTGCCCTCCTCCCCCCAACTCCTAGAGCTCTCAGAGTCTCAGGTGAAAATATTTCATATTTCACTGAAAACATTGAACTCATTGTCCAAAATGTCCTCTTCTCCATCCCTCCCCCCACATCTCTCAGATGCATTCTGCCATAATTTCATCTTTCACTTGACTTACATGAAGAGGTGGCACTTTTACTTACCACAGCAAAATCCTCTACATACACAATTGATCCCTTTGCATCCAGTTTTCTCTTACAAATTATTACATCTATTAAGCCCCTCTATCATCCCTACTTTCTCACTTACCTTTCATCTCTGTCTACTGGCCAATTTGCCTTCAAATATGCCCATGTCTCCTCCATCCTCAAAAACTTTTACTTGATCCATCCATCTTTGCTAGCTTGGTCCATCATCCTATATCTTTCCTCTTTTCTGTGGCTAATCTCCTTAAGAAATCTGACCACAATAGATGGTGTCACTTCCTTTTCTCTTATGCTCTTCTTAAATCTCTACAGCCTAGCTTCCAATCTCATAATTCAACAAAAATGATTCTTCAAAAGTCAGATCTCTAAATTGCTAAATCTAATGGCCTTTTCTCAATCCCAATCATTTATCTTTGTGTACCCTTTGATACTGTTGATTACCTTTTTCTCCCTGATGCTCTCTTCTCTCTAGGTTTCCTTGACACTATTCTATCTTTTTTCTCCTCATCTCTATATGACTATCCCTTCTTAGTGTTATCCTCTTCCTGTAGCTGTCCCACAGGACTCTATCTTGGACCTTCTTTTCTCTCTCTATTCCATTTCACTTCTCATGGGTCAAATTTATATTCTCTAAATTTGATACTCAGATATACTTATCAAGCCCAAATTTCTCTCCTAGCTCCCAGATTCATCTCTCCAACTACCTATTGACCATCTTGAACCAGACATTCCACAAACATCTTAAACTTAAGACAGCTGAAAATAAACTCATGATCTTTCCCCCAAAACCCTTTCTTCTTCATAACTTCCATATTGTTGTTGATCATATTTCTTCTTTCCAGTTACCCAAGCTTGAAACCTAAGTATAATTTTTTATGCCTATTTCTCTTACTATCATCCCTAAATCTAATCATTGTCAAGTTTTATTTCAACGTGCATAATATTTCTTGTATGTATATCCTCTTCTGTTATCTGACATTGTTAACACTCTGGTACAGGCTCTCATCACCTCATGCCTATATTATTTCAGTAGTCTTCTGGTTAGTCTCTCTGCCATGAATCTTTCCCTACTCTAATCCATAATGCCTCCAGATTTGAGATGACCTGACTTTCAAAAGGAAGACAAATTTTTCAAACTTTAGACCAGTGAACCTTATGTCAAGACCTGGGGGTAATAAATGGAATACTGTTGATGGCATTTAAGAAAGAAGTTAGGATAGTATCATTGATAAACAGTCAGGCTCAGAGTCAAGAAGACCTAGTTTCAAATTCTGCCTCTTACATACATTGGGTATATGACCTTGAGATAGTAATTTAACTCTAGTTTTCTAGACATCACTTTAAGATGCTGAGTTGAGGATCTGTATTGGTAGTGGGAGCTTCCATATTAGTAATCCTCTATACCAATAAAATCAAAGATCTAGCTCCAAAGAAAAAAATAAGTCTACTTCAAATATATATATATATATATATATATATATATATATACACATGTGTGTACATTTCTGTGTGTGTATATATGTATGTATGTATGTATATATTATATATATATATATATATACATATAGAGAGAGAGAGTAAGAGAGAGAGAGAAAGAGAGAGAATGAGAGAGAGAGAGAGAGCACAGTGATCACCAAAACACAACAGTGTATGTTTGTTAAGAACATATAATTACAGAATGACTACATTTCATTATTTGAAGGGGTTACAAGACTAGTGAATTATGCAGATGTTCTAAGCTTTATACTTCTAGACTTCAGCAAATCATTTGCCAAAGACTTTCATAATAATTCTGTCAACAAGATGAACAAATAGTAATACAATAAAATGAATTCAAGATGGTAAAGCAGAGCCAAGGAAGGCTAATGAATAAATGGAACAATATTAATTTTGAGAGAAGTTTCTAGTGGGGAACAAAAGGACCTATTCCATTTTTTTCTATTCAATGTTTTTATAAGTGATGTGAGTAAGATATAATTTTCATGCTTTTCAAGTTTATGGAAAATAGGAATCAGAAAGAAATAGTTAATATTAGATGACAAAAAAGATTCAGAAAAAAAAATCTCAAAATGCTACAGCAGTATCATAAAACTATTATGATTAAATTTCTCAATACTTTGTTGAATCCATTATTTCATTGGAGATATTACTTCTTCCATCCATGGTAGTAACTAAGCCCAATTTATTCTTGTTTTTATCTGTCCATAAATCTATTCAGAAAAGATTCATTGGGGCAGAGCCAAGATGGTGGAGTAGAAGCAGGAAATTCTATGACCTCCCCCCACAACCACCTGAAATACCTATAAAATATGACTAAACAAGTTTTAGAGGTACAGAACCCACAATGTGACAGAGAGAAGCACATCTCCTCTAAAGGTAGCCTGGCAGGCCAAAAGGAATAGTTCATCACAACACTCTGGGAGCCAAGCACAGTCCCATGTGAGCCATGGTTTGGCCCCAGAGAGGCAGCAATGGCCAGAGCAGACTTCAGGAGAGTGAATCACCAGCAGCTATGGCATTTTCCAGACTTTTCAACCCATAAAAAACAAAAAAGAAAGTAAAAGGTCAGTGGGGAACTCTGTTGCAAAGGAAGGGTGAAGTCTGGCATTTGCCCCTGGGACGAGAGCTGGTGGAAGCATGGCAGCTGTGGCTGCAGCGTCTGCCACATGGCTGCCTTAGGAGCTCCTGGCCTGCAAATTGTAGGGGGACGAAGTGAGCATTCAGAGGGTAATCGCTCTTGCTTTGACCTGCTTGGATCTAGGTCACTTTCTTGGGTGTTGGTCTTGGCTTGAGAAATGCCAGTTTTCCAGAGTGGTATCTGTTAGACAGGGCACCCTCCTCAGACCTCTGACAACATTTGAGAAAACCTCAGTGATTTGGGACAAAGCTCTCCCCTCTGGAAGAAGAGGAAGTGGCAAAGAGCTCAAAAGTCAAATAATTGACTGGCAATATGATCAAGCAGAGGAAGCACAAACAGACAAAAGGATACTTTTTGGGGATAAAAAGGATCAAAGCATGGAATGGGAGGAAGACAATGAAGTCAGAACTCCTGAATCAAAAGCTTCCAAGAAAAATAGGAATTGGTTACAGGCCATGGAGGAATTCAAGAAGGATTTTGAAAATCAAGCAAGAGAAGTGGAGGAAAAATTGAATTTTTGAGAAACAAGAATTATGCAAAAAAATCATGAAAAGAGAGACAACAACCTGACTGAAGAAAATAACACCATAAAAAATAGATTAACTCAAATGGCAGAAGAGGTTAAAAAAAAAAACGAGGAGAAGAATGTCTTAAAAAGCATAATTGCCCAGATGGAAAAGGTATTTCAAAAGCTCACTGAAGAAAATAATTCCTTCAAAATTAGATTGGAACAAATGGAAGCTAATGACTTTATGAAAAATCAGGATACTATAAAACAGATCCAAACAAATGAAAAAAATAGAAGGCAATGTGAAAAATCTCATTGGCAAAACTACTAACCTGGAAAATAGATTCAGGAGAGATCATTCATAAATTATTGGTCTACCTGAAAATCATGATCAAAAAAAGAGTCTAGACACCATCTTTCAAGAAATGATCAAGAAAAATTGCCCTGATATTCTAGAACCAGAGGTCAAAATAGAAATTGAGAGATTTTACCCATAGCCTCTTGAAAAAGATCCCCAAAAGAAAACTACTAGGAATATTATAGCCAAATTCCAGAGTTCCCAAGTCAAGGAGAAAATACTGTAAGCAGTCAGGAAGAAACAATTTGAGTACTGTGAAAACACAATCAGGATAACACAAGACCTAGCAGCTTCTACATTAAGGGACTGAAGGGTTTGTAATATGATATTCCAAAGGTCAAAGGAGCTAGGACTAAAACCAAGAATTACCTATCCAACAAAACTGAGTATAATGCTACCTGGAAAAATATGGTCATTCAATAAAATAGAGGACTTTTGAGCATTCTTGATGATAAAACCTAAGGTAACAGAAAATTTGACTTTCAAATACAAGAAGCAATGGAAGCATGAGAAGGTAAACAGGAAAAAAATAAATCACAAGGAACTTATTAAAGTTGAACTATTTACATTCCTATGTGGAAAAAATGATAAGTGTAACTCATAAGACTTTTCTCAGTATAAGGATAGCTGAAGGGAATATATGTATGTATATATATATATGTGTGTGTGTGTGTGTGTATGTATATATGTATACATACATATATGTATTATAGGAGGATGTATGTGTATATAAATATATGTGTGAGTGTGGGCATTTGTATGTTCATGTATACATAGACAGAGGACACAGGATGAGTTGAATATGAATGGATGATATATAAAAAATAAGATTAAGAGGTGAGAGAGGAATTTATTGGGAGAAGAAGAAAGGGAGCCATAGATCAGGATAAATTATCATGTAAAAGAGGCAAGAGAAAACTGTTACAATGGAGGGGAAGAGCAGGAAGATAAAAGGAAATGGTACACCCTGATTCTCATTGAATTTGGCCTAAGGAAGGAATAACATACACATTCAATTGGGTATCTTACCCTAGAGGATAATAGGGGTGTAGGGAATAGGAGGAAGGAGTATAGAGGGGAGGGCAGATTGGGGGAGAGGGTAGTTAGAGATAAGCATTTTTGAAAGGGGATGGCTCCAGGGAGAAAATAGGTGGGGGGAAGAATGGCATGGAGGGAACTGCAGTTGGTCTTTCACAATATAATTACTATGGAGGAGATTTGGGTAACTACACATGTGCAATCTATATTGAATTGCTTGTCTTCCCAGTGGGGGTGGATGAGGATGGAAGAAGGGGAAAAAAATCTGGAACTGAAAGTTTTAAATACAAATGTTTAAAAAGTGTTTTTTACATGCAACTAGGAAATAGGACATACAGGTACTGGGGTATAGAGATCCATCTTGCCCTGTTAGAAAGTTAGGTGGGTGAAGGGGGAGGACTTAAGAGAGAACAGATTGGGGGAAGGGGTATTCAGTAGGCTTGCTGTTTTGGGGTGGGGGTAGGGAAAGACGGGGAGAGAAAAAATTGTAACTCAAATTGTGGAGATGAATATTGAAAACTAAAAATAAATAAATTTAAAAAAATTCAAATTAAAAAGATCTGGAGAGTAAAGCTATGGCAAATCTGGACAACATACTAAAAAGCGGAGATATCACCTAGCTGACAAAGATCCATATAGGTGAAGATATGGTTTGGCCAGGTAACAATGCATGGCTGTGAAAATTGACCTATAAGGAAAGCTAGTGACGCAGAATCCACACTTTCAAATTGTGGTGCTGGAGAAGACTTTTGAGAGTCCCTTGGACAGCAAGGAGATCAAATCAGTCAATAGTTAAAGAAATTAATTCAGACCATTCATTGGAAGGTCAAATACAGAAGCTACAGCTTAAATATTTTGGCCACACAGATAGAAGTCAGGAATTTTTAGAAAAGATCCTGATGCTGAAACAGATTAAAGGCAAAAAGAAAAGGGACAGAAGTGGATAAGATGGATAGATAGTGTCATGGAAGCAATGAACCTGAGCTTGGACAGATTTCAGAAGATAATGGGGGATAGAAGGGCCTGGCATGCTATGGTCCATGGTGTCACAAAGAGTCAGACATGACTAAATGACTGAATAACAGGAGGAACAAGTTAGCAGTGTGTATAGCCCAAGTATTTATAAATATTTTATTCTAGAAATAGCCCTTGAGCAAAGGCTGGGGCATGGATTACTCACATTTATTCCTTCACATTTGCCCCTAAAAATATCACTAGCCACCCATCCATCCTTTATCCTAATATTATCTCTAGATAAGGTAATGAGATTACAATTGGACAATCCATAAACTCTTCTGGGTTTGTTACTAGTTGTGCTGATATAGCTTATCCTGTTAACCTTGGGGTGACATTTCTTTCACTCCTTTTCTCTGCATTCTACCCCTCTCCCCTCTATCAGAAGGTCAGAATGAATTATTTGGTTACCAGGCATAGCTTGCTGAGAAAATGACAGAGGGGGAGATGGAGGAGGAAGGTGAAAGAGGAGAATGAGGTGGAAACTTATTTGGACATGGAATTTCAGCTTTCACCTCCAATTCAGACCTTCTTAATTCAGTTCAATGATTCCATTTAAGAAATATTTATTAAGCACCTACTATGCAGGACACATATAGCGGGTGTTTCGATGGGCCAAAGGTATGCTTAGGCTTTACCCTTGAGATAGAAATAAAGTAACACTGATGTCAGCTGTTCCTCACTAGCAAATAAATGTTCCACTAATTCCCAAAACCAGGCAGCTTGCAAAACTGTCTTTGTCAGACTGCTCAGGTCTCCTTTCCTGTCAAGTTCACTTTGTATTCATTTAGCAAAGACACACCTACTAAGTAGTGTTGCATAAAGCTAGGTGTCAGTGTCTGGGAGAGCCCATTTCACGAATGATTAGCATTTTTCTGACCTAGTCCCCATCTTCAGTCAGGAGGAGAGACATAAAAAAGTTAGGTAACCTCCTTCAGGACTTATTTCCACTCTGCAACATATTTTGCTCTCTGCAAGCATGTGATGTTAAGTAGCATAGATAAAAAAACAAATAGAAATAAGAACAAATTCTCTTTTAGCTATAGAGACTTGATGTAGGCAATGTGCAACAGTTAACAAAACTCCTACTGAATCTAATAAAATAGGCTTCCAGAGAAAATACATTATCTGAGGTCAAGGTAACTTTTGAATAACAGCTT
Organism: Petaurus breviceps papuanus; assembly: GCF_028583685.1. Classification (NCBI taxonomy): domain Eukaryota; kingdom Metazoa; phylum Chordata; class Mammalia; order Diprotodontia; family Petauridae; genus Petaurus; species Petaurus breviceps. The sequence goes on from NW_027185771.1 coordinate 30,549,260, forward strand.
ATTATTAATGATTTTAAAAAATGTTGTGTAGCCCTTTTTAGGGCTACTTCCACAATTTCTACTCCCAGTGGTGTACTGGAACCCAGGAAAGAAGACAAATACTTGTACTCAGGAATCTAAGGGTTCTCCTGTGGGTCTCTGCTTCTATCTACTATTGTTCTTGAACTTGCACAGGTATGTTTCCCCATAAATAGTTCTAAGAGGCATAAGCTTACCTAAAAGTAGAATGTATATCCCAAGCCTATGTAAAGGTTTTATGCATCAACACTCTATCAGTTAATAAAGTATTCCATCTAAATCTGGAGGGCACTATCTCTTTTGATACACAAGGCTCCTACGGAGAGGGAATTCAAACTTAGAATCCAACATGACAACATATATGTAGATACTACATGTGGCAAAGGCTCAATTCCCACTTTTGGCCAGGGAAGTTCTTTTTTTTTCTTCTTTAATGGAGTTCTCATTAAATTCCCCTTTGGTGCAACTTTTTGCTGCATTCTAAATATCAGTGTCTTTCTGTAATATTACAAGCACTTATTTGATATTTTAAAGCTTGTAAAGTACTTTGCATGTTTAATTTCATTTAATCCTTAAAACCCCTCTGGCAGGGAGGTTTTTTGATTATTCACATTTTATAGATGGGAAAATGACAGATAAGAAAAGTTAAATGACTTACCTACAGTCACATAGCTAAAAAAGGGTTTGAGGAAGAATCTGAACTCACTTCTTCCCGAAATCTAAGTCTGGCACTGTATCAACTATTCTATCTAGATAGCACAACAGATAGAGCACTGGACTCAGAGTCTAGTAGACTTGAGCTTTAATATTTACTCATACTTATAAGTTGCATGATCCTGGCCAAGTCATTTAACCTTTCAAAACCTCAGTTCCTCCATTTATAAAATAGGAATTATTATCAGGGGGGTGGTGAGGTTCAGATAAGATGATATATTGATATATTTAAAGAGCAGAGTAAAACATAGAACACTACATAAATATTAGCTATGATAATTAATATTATTGCTTTTTTAAGCAATTGGGGTTAAGTAACTTGCTTGAGGTTACAAGGCCAGATGTTTCTGGGTGGGTGCTAAGTGTCTGAGCCTGGATTCGATCCCCAGGTCATCCCGACACTGGGCCTGGTGCTCTTACTCGCTGCTACCTGGCCACCCCAATAATTAATATTATTGCGTAAAAGTCCATAGTTGGCACTTTTCTTCATCGTGAGATCATGATCCCAGAAGTTGCTGCCATTGTCAGTTGACTGTCTTTGTCCATATCTGTATGTGACTACTTCCACCACCATTCTTCTTATGGCTATTACTCTCATCCTTAGTTATCAATAGGACCTCTGATGGGAACTCTGCATCTCCCGAACTCATGAGGACATTTCCTGACTACATCCCTTTGGTCTTATAACCAAAGGAGGTACTCCTGCTTGGTCAGCAATATTTGCTGCTGTTGGAAGCACTTTCCTTGCTTAAAGTTAAAATTAAGAAGTTGACTTATAAGATTTTTTTAAGCTGTGTCTTAGGCTCTTCATTTTCATCATTACCCCCTAACAGGTCACTGCTTCAAGGGTAGATAAATTATATCCTCTCTCCTGGAAATGTTTGATGGTGTATTTAGATTGGGTAGGAAAAAAAAAATTTACTTAGCAACTGAGCCAGAGGAAAGACTTTTGTCTTAATCACTCAGCCAGAGGAAAGACTCTTGCCCAAGATCAGGAAAAAATAAACACAAGGAGACAAAGGGAGCCATATGTTCATGTAGTCTTGCTTATTTGAGACCAAAAGGAAAAGAAAAGAAGAATGAGAGATGTGTGGGCCACTGAGTAATAGCTGCTGCACAGTTATTTACAAAACATCATGTCCTCATATTATATTAGCCCTCTGCCTGAAATGTGCTCAATTTATGTTTCCTTTTGACTATGAGGACGGGAAGTAGACAAGGAACATCTATGCTTGGTTCAAGGGCTAGACCTAAGAGATTGGCTTACCTCCTTTCATTATTCTTCCTGTTTTTTCAAAGAGGACTAATTTCTATGTGTATTTTGTCCTGAGTTAACTTCAGCATTGTAGCCTTACAAGCTCTAACCAAATCAAAAATAGAGTGGGAAAGTGAAACATGTTCAGACTCCAAGTACTTAACCATTTCTGACTATAGGAAAAAAGGCCAAGGAATTGAGACACCTCTCCTACGTTGAAATTTTGCTCCTGACTCATAATGTAGAGGAAGACACTGTTATGTATGATATACTTAATACCTATCTTTAGCATAAAGCAAACATTCTTAGCTTTTGAAATACTGAAAGCAATAGTTGGAATGGGACAGTAGAGGGGAAGGTTTGGGCTCAATATAAGGGGGAAAAAAAACCTGGGAATTAGAGTTGCTCCATGGTGGAAAAGTCTGTCTCATTAGGAAAGAAGTTCCCTGCCTGGCCCAATAAGGACTTATAAATGCTTGTTCACTGACTGATTGTTACCAGACACATTCAAGCACAGACTGAGTGATCATTTATCAAAGATGTACAGAAAAGGGGATTCCTATTCAGGAAAATATGGAACTAGGTAATCTTGCAGATTCCTTCCAGCTGTAAACTTCTATTATCTTATGAGTCTGAGGATAAAAAGAACATGGAGAAATTGTACCAGGGGTATTCTAGTAAATATTTAAGAACTAGCTACCAAAAATGTGCATGTGACAAACTTTTATGTGTAATTTTCTTTAATAATATTCTCATCACTTTATTAAGCCTACACAATCAATAAAATGATAAATCAAGTTGTGATTTGTAGGCCTTTCCAGTTTCTGATGTACAAATATTCGTAATAAAACATACAAGTTGTGTGCTAAGCTGGTTGGAGCTGGTTCCAGCATACCCCCTTTTATGCAAGATAGAGATATTCAAGTGAGAAATTAAGTCTGGGTTTAGTTATATAGATTGTTCAATTAAAAGTGTTTTTGTCTTCAATTCTCATTCTGACAAATTTGCATCTAGAGCTCCACTTACCACAGTAAAGGCCAAGTCTAGTGCTTATAAAATTTCAAACCCCCAAATGAAACCCCAGGATGGTGTAATCAATTGGCCAACTCAAAATCCCAGCCTGCTGGGAAAAGATGACTCTTTCTTTGGTCTTATTACCACAATGTGTCAAGGAGTTGCTCTAGCTTTGTCAGCAAGATTTGCTGCTGTTGGAAGCACTCTCCACGCTTAAGGCTAAAATTAAGAAGTTGACTTATGAGATTTTTTTCTTAATCTGGCTCTTAGGCTCTTTACTTTTCATCATTAGCCCTAACAAGCCACTGCTTCAAGGACAGATAAATTATATCCTCTCTCTTGGAAATGTTTGATGGTGTATCTAGGTTGTGAGGGGAAAGGAAAGATTAAGATTTTGCTTAGTAACACAGCCAGAGGAAAGGATGGTAAAACCAAAGTAATCAGAGACCTGTGGGCCATTTTTAACTGGTTGTCCCCTCAAAGCAATCCTTTCCTGATAGACATTCTTTAGCTTTCACCGAAGTTTTGGAAAATAAGAGAGACTGCTAGGCTTTAAGTGAAAATTACAAAAATAGAAGGAAGATTAGGAAACATGCAAACAATCCTAGACAGTGAATTTAGGAAGGATTGAAGAAATAGAGGAATAAGATCAAGCTGAGAAATGCAGATTACTGAAAATTAACTTTTCATATGGAAGCCTTTGGGATAGAGGATGGTCAGACTGATTATTCAGGTCTTCTGAAGGGTATCATGTTGAATGGAATTGATAATCAAAGCAATTTATTTGAAGCAAAATTTTATTTCCACAAAGCTTATTTTCACCTACTGGGTGTCTTCTCCCTCTTCTTCAAATAACCAGTTATCTTCACTCTGAATAAGGCAGTAAGCATTTTTGGTATGATCCCTGGAGTTATCTGCCTTGAATCCAATCCTGACTTTGTATATTACTGCCAAGCTGGACAATTTTATTTAGAATCAATTCACAAGCTGCCTCATGGAACTTACCAAACTGGCTTTGAAGCATGTTTTCCTCCCCCTGGCCCCCAGTAGGGAAGCACACATAATAATTAGACTTACTAGAAAATTAATTACTAAATCTTTGTTAGCAATCACCAAGACCAGTGTAGGGGCCTCCTATTCCCAGCTGTGCTAAGTATTCATCTGGAGAAGACAAAAAAGAAAGTGAGTTGAAATGTTTTATGTTTTATATGTTTGAAATATATTTTCCCCAATAAATTCTAACCACTGAATGAAACTGGTATTTTGAAATCATTTCAGAATCCTAGAGCTGAAAGGAAACTTATTTTTCTCAGTTTTAAGTTATTCTAAGGTGGTATGATCTAAGAAGAGGTGTTTACTGTTCTCCTAGGAGGTGTTCTGGTCTGTGAGTGACTACAAGCACTCTTTTCTGCCTTGAAACTCTGAGAAAGGTCCCTGATTCACTGCTTCTTCAAGGTTTGGTGTGCTGGCGCTCCTCCTTGCCCTGGGACTTCCGCCCATGACCGAGACTTGAATCTGAGTATGGGCAAAGCAACGGCTAGTAAAAAGATCTCTGTAATCTCTCTCTGACCAGTTGTCTGACCTTCTGACTGTCTATGGGCTTAGAGATCTGGACACAACTGACATTGCTACTGCTACTGATTCAATCACTGCCAACCCCCGCTCTTGGTTTGCTGGGGCCAGGGCTGTGCTGCAGCCTGTACTGAACAGTGCCTCAGTCTCACCCAGGTGCAGCAAACCTCTCCTGTTGATCTCCTAAGTTGTCTTTGACTTCTGTGGGCTGAGATGTCTGGAAACTGCCAGTGTTGCCAGGGATTTAGTAACCTGGAAACCTGCTCCAGGCTTACAGGGGCCCAGCAGCCTGCTCTGGACTGTGCTCCTCTCTCACCCTGATGAAACAGACCTTTCCTGTCAACCTTTCAAAGTTGTCTTGGGGTGAGAATTTGTTTCACTCCATTTTTTTTATGGGTTATGATGCTCTAAAATTTGCTTAGAGTCATTTTTAAAGGTATTTAGAGGGGTTTTGAGGGAGAGCTCAGGTGAGTCCCTATCTTTACTCCTCCATCTTGGCTCTGCCTCTATTTCACCATCTTGGCCCTGCCTCCTCTAGAAAACTCATTTCTAAATATTATAAAATTCTTCCTGAATCCCAGCAAAAGGGTGATGCCTCTCCCTACCCACCGCCAAACATGCTGATCTAACATGGGTTAAGCAATGCTGAGAAGCTTGATGTACAGAATGAAGAAGTGATCAGAATAGGCTTCATGTAGGAGGTGGTAATTGAACAGGACCTTGAAAAAAGCCAGAGATTCTCAGACTGGGAGGCTAAAAGTTATGAAGGCTATTTCATTTCATGTATAAAGGATAGCATATATATATAGATATAGATATAGATATAGATGTAGATATAGATATAGATATATACTTAAAAATAGAAGATGGAATGTCCTGTATGAGGATCAGTAAGTTGTTCAATTTGGGTGGATGATAAAATGTATGAAAGGAAAAATAATAATTTATTATTTTTATAAAATGATAATAAAATAATTTATTTTTATAAAATAAAAAAATAATAAAAACCCCAATAATTCAGGAACAGTAGTAGCCAGTTTAGGAAGGTCTTTAAAGGCCAAACATGTTTGTATTTCATCATAGGAAGGTACTAGAGTTGTTTGAGCAAAGCAATCACATGGACAAATCTGTGCTTTAGGAGCATTACTTTGGCACCTGTGTGGATGGTAGATTTTATAGCATAAAATAATGGAAATAGGGAGATCAATTTGGAGGCAATTTCTGTAGTCCAGGAAAGAAGTGATGAGCCTCTGAACTTGGGTGACTGACAAATAAGTATAGAGTAATGGATAGAGATATTGTGAAGGTATAATTGACAAGATTTGATGTTAGAGATGAGTAAGAGTGAAAAATCAAGAATGACTCCAATGTGAACTTGGATGGCTAGAAGGAAGATGGATCTTTCAATGAAAATAGGAAAGTTAGGAAAAGAGGAGGATTTATTGAGAAATAAACATTAGATAGCTGGTAATGGTGGACTGAAGGTCAGGAGGAAGTCTAGGACTGGATATGTATATCCAATGGTTATTTGCATAGGATTGATAAGTAAAGAGGGAAGAGAAACAGGGGCAAGGTGTAATGTCAACGTTTACCCACAAATAAATATTTATGACATAGATATCCTAGACCTCACCTCATTTTAGGAATGTTTCCAAGACGTTTAATGGAGTACAGAGTAATGTGGTCAGGATGTTGAGGTCCTTAAAACCATTCCATAGAATTGGTAGGAGAAATTTATAATGTTTTCTCTAGAAATGTAAGCCTAGAAGGAGCAAATGACTAGTATCTTCAGATATATAAGGAACAGAAATTGAAAAGATGAATTTGATTTGGATTTTTCATTTGTTTTCAGTAGCACTTTTTTGTTATTGTTGTTTTGACTTATAGCAGCAGGGTAAAGAGAAAGCAGATTTTTAACGCAATATAAGGAAAATTCTCAACAATGAGAGCTGTCCCAAAGAGGAGTGGGCAATGTCAGGAGATAGGGAGTTTCTTATTGGTAGAGATTTTTAAAGGGAAGTTGAATGACCACTTGTTGGGAAAATAGCAAAAATGGATTCTGGTTTTGATATACTTTGAAGTAGACAACTTCCTAAATTCCTTTGAATTCTGATCTTCTATGATTCCATGAAATACTTGAAGGCAACTACCTAAATCTTCTCCAGGGTAAGCTAAATTTCCTTCCACCAATTCTAATAATGCATGAATTCCAGGACCCTAATCATTTTAGTACCCTAATCATTTTACAAATTCTTCTCTCAATCCAGTTTAGCATTCATTTGTGACACCCTATGCTGAAATAAAGATGGGGAAAGAAGAGATGACACATAGCTTTGATGAAAGATGAATGAGAGTTATAGCATAAAGGAATACATTCTGAATTAGAATCCAAAGACATGAAAACTAAAGGCCAGACCAAATCACCATTAGCTTTTCTTTGGAGGGTCAAGATCTAAAGAGATGAAAAAGAAGTGAGAAGACATTTGTGAAACTGGACATTCAAACTACAGATGTTGGTAAAAATTAAATTAGATCAGCATGTAAAGGAAAGGAACTGTTGGCAAATTGACCCTGTGATTTTATTTGTATCTTTGTCCTTTCTGCTAACTATTACCATTTCATTATATGGTTTTCTTTATTGCTCCTATTATGACATGCAGGACTCCTATAGAATAAGATAAGTTATGGGAATGAGTAATCAGTGTCCATCCTAGAATGTGGCATCCAGAACTAAAAGCAACAGAAGGACATGGATTGATTAGGACAGAGCACGATTTAATTTTCCCTGCTTTAATTCCAGAAATATTTCTAAAGATGTAACCTAATGTAATTATTTTGGCTGCTATTTCACACTTGACTCCAAAGAATTTACAATCAATTAAATCTTCTAGGTCTTCTTATTAAGAATTCATTAGCCATGCCTCCCTCATCATATACTAGTGTAATTAAGAAAAAAAAATACGTTCATATTTATTTTGTTCTTAGACTGATCGAATTTCTTCTAGTATCTCTCCCTCCTCCTCCTCTCCCCTGAGAACTACCCCATATAATAAAGAATATTTTTAAAGTAGAAAGAAAAAGAGGAAAAAAGAAGAAAATAAAACAGCAAAAGAGATTGACATAGGAAAAATCTGAAAATATATGAAATGTGACTACACTTGTATAATCTATATCAAATTGCTTGTGTTCTCAGTGAGGATGGAGAAAAAGAGAGGAAGAGAATTTGGAACTCAAAATTTAAAATAAAATATAAAAAAGTAGTTTTACATTTAATTAAAATATTTTTATAAATAAAGGAAACATATGCAATATTGCATAAATAAATAAAATATAAACCTTATATAACCAAGGGTTATTGATTTAGAGCCAGAAGAAATGTTAGAGGTCATATAGTCCAACCCTCTTACTTTATAGAGATTGAGCTGAAGCCTAGAGATGATAAATGATTTATCCAAGGTTAAACTAGTAGTGAATACTAGAGTCAGTATGTAAACAAAGACTGAATCCAGAGCCAGCAGCCTTTTCAGTGTGGCACAGTCGTCTCAGATTAAGGATGAAATTATATATATACAAATGTCTGTTTGTCTGTATATATGTATATGTATATATGTATATTTACATGTCTGTATATATATTTATAAACCTTAAAATGCCATTTTAATGACAAGTATTATGATTATCGCCCAGAGTACTGTACTAGAAACCTTCTTTCAATTTAACATCAATTAATAAATTGCTACCTTTTAGATTTAGTTTATCAATGAGTTTCCAATTTATGTAGATTTATTATCATCTAGTCCATATCTCTTTATCTTATTCACAGGAATATCTGGGGAGGTATTGGTTGATTAAGCGATTCCAATGTTGGTTTTGAAAACACATTCTCTAAGATTTAAACAGTATCAGTTTTTGTTTTTTTTTTTTATGAGCAATCGGGGTAAAGTAACTTGCTCAAGGTTACATGGCCAGTTATTTCTGGGTGTGGCGCTAAGTGTCGGAGCCTGGATTCGTCAGGTCATCCCGACACTGGAGCCGGTACTCTTACTCGCTGAGCTACCTGGCCGAGACAAAATTCATTGCATCAATCAGTATCAATATTCTATTAGCACTAGATTCATCTTCAGTCAATTATGATTTTTGAGTTTAAGAAATTGTTTCCACTGAAATGATATTCAGAGAAAAAGCAGGGTTTGTTATTGACAAGGATTTTTCTTTTCTTTTCTCAAAGCTTTATGTCATTCTTCAACTTGCACTAAACTTAATCAGCCATATTTAGAAAAGGGCAGGAAAGGTGGTGATTGTGGAATTTGGATTGGTCAATATTCATTTGGAGTATACTGAAAGTCATATTAAGTGCATGTTGCTGCAAGGCTCTTCCTTACTAGATGGGACAAAATTGATGAAACCACAGGGGTCTTTTTGCTAGTGGTGCTAGTGATGTCTTGTTCTGCATGAGGTAGAGAAAGGAATTGGAAGAGAGTTCTACACCAGTTTGTGAAGCACATCTGACTAGCACACATTTCCTGAGAAGGTACTCTTATTGGAATGGCCCCCAATTGTATGCTTCCTGTCTTTCATATGAGGTGTTGAAAAACATCATATACTCCTCAACTCTTGAATTCAAATGTCAGAATCTAACAAGTTCAAAATTTTATTAAAAGGCTCTTCTCTCCTAGAATTTATATGTATACTTATACACAGAGACATGCACATAATACATGCACAAATAACAAAGTAACAGGTGTGTGCACATGTATTGTTTAGGCACATACATAGGCATACACATACAAATACATGCAATAAGAAAATGTCAACAAACGTGTATATAAATACATTGTGCATATGCATATATGTATACACAAACACACATGTATATAACATGTGGTACAATGTATAGCACATATTATTTTATATGTACATATATGTATATACATATATGTTTCACTATCTATCCATCTATCTTAAGACTATGGTTTAGGCTTTTCTTCTTCAAAGTAACAGGGGGGATCAGTAATCTTACCTTAAGTCATATTCCTTTTATAAGTACAGGCAAATTGCTCACTATTACTATTCTCTAATACATCTAGAAGTATCTAGAGAGTAGCCATAGGTACTCAAAGAACCTTTTAATTTGGAGAGTATACAAACTAAAAGAGAGGTCATACTGCAATCAATATGTTTGTCCTGTTCTATTTTATACCCCCCCATCCTAAAATGCAAAATAACTTATCAAAATAAATAACTCTCAACTCTTTCCCCATAAAATTGTTTCTTGTTTAGCTGCATTATAGCTCTCAGGGTGGGAGTGGGGGAAATAACCCTTAATGAAACATTTTATATTAGTTTTTTAAACTAGAGTCAATCAGTCAGTCATGATAATTTATTAAGTATGTACTATTTACCAAGCACTATACATAAATACAAAGAAATAAGACTCTGCTATGAAGGAATTCATAATCTAATTGGAGAGACAACATGCAAACATCTATGCATAAACAAGATATAAACAGGATAAATTGAGGGGGGTGGTAAATACAGAGAAAAGGCAATAAGATTAAGAAGGATTGTGAAAGACTTCATACAGAAAGTGAGGCTTTAGATGAGACTGGAAGGAAGTCAGGGAAACCAGGAGGTAGAGAAATGGAGGGAGGGAATTCCAACTCACCAAAGTAACCGGTGAAAATAGAGGATTCAAAATGGAGTATCTGGTGCAAGGAACAGCCAAAAATCCACTGTCACTGGTTTGGTGAGGGAGAAGATTGTGGAGGAGAGGAGGTTTTATAAGAAGTCTGGGGAGGTAGAAAAAGGCTAAATATTAAAGGAATTTGAAAGTCAGATAGTAGACTTTGTAAGAGATCCTGGCACCCTGGTAATCACTGGTAAGTGGGAGCCCCTGGAATTAACTGAATAGGAGAATGGCATTGGCAGACCTGAGCTATAGGAAGATCAATTTGAAATATGAGGGTGTGATTAACTGGAATAGGGAGAGAGTTAAGGTAGGGAGAACAATCTCCAGGCATTTGTAAGAGCCTATTTGTGAGGTGAAGACACCAGGCTGGTTTCAGTGTCAGAGAAGAAGAAGCATATTTGAAAGATGTTACAAATCCAGAAATAACAGGAAGAAGAGAGGGTTTGAGGGAAAAGATAATGAACTTTATCTTTCAGTCATTCAGTTCAAGAAATCCAATAATCAACTGAGATGCAAAACTAAAAATAAGGAGATGGACTGGATAGGTAGGGAGAGAGAGAGAGAGAGAGAGAGAGAGAGAGAGAGAGAGAGAGAGAGAGAGAGAGAGAGAGAGAGAGAGAGAAGAAAGCACGTTGATGTATCTATTGTACACAGAGAGCCTTCTCAAGTTTATCCATTTAAAAGTAGAGCTAAATGACAATAGTGGGGATAGATAGATCAAGTCAGTTTCTTTTTGAAGATAAGGGAGACATGAACATATCTGTAGACATTAGGAAAACAGCTAGTACACAAAAAGAAAGGGAAGATTAGTGAAAGAGTAGGGCTGATAGAGGGGTCAATATGCCAGAGATGATGGGATAGAATGAGACTAGTTGTGCATATAGAAAAGTTTGAATTGGCAAGAGGGGTCATGTCTTCAAGTGAAGCAGGGGTGAATAAGATAGTTGTGGAAGGCATGTGAATGATGTGAGATGAGGAGAGAGAGAAGAGAAAGGTCTTAGAGAGCAGCCTGTTGTGTGTGTGTGTGTGTGTGTGTGTGTGTGTTTTAGTGAAAAGTGAGATAGAGTTCTGAGCTAAGAAGGTGGGAGGAGGGAAAGCCATGGAAAGTTTGGTAAGCAATTAAGAGAATTGGAAAAGCTGCTGTGTTGAGTGGAATAGTGAATTGACTAGGGAGTTGTAAAAAAAATTGCCTTGATGAAGATAGGATACAGTTGAGATTATGTAAAACAAATTTGTAGTGCAAGAAGTAAGCATAGATTCCTGTTTTCCTAAACATTTATCCAGAAATATGAAAGCAGGAACAAAGAAGGGAAAGAATTGAGGACTGGGAGGATGGGTTTTTCCATACAGAGCAAGAACAGGGTTTAGAGTTACAGGGCAGAAAAAGAGGTGTAATGACCACAGACCTGTATGTAAGGTGATATGGATGTTTTTTTTTTGTTGTTGTTTTTTTAAGCTACAAGTTACCAGGTCCTGGCTAGTAAGCAGCCCCACTGCACTTACACTTCATTATACAACCATAGATAATCTTAAACTTTTGAGCTTAACCTGTAAACAGCATACTGTGCCTGCTCTAGACTGACATATAATGATATATCCAAAATTAATGTAAACTTATGAGTTTATTGTTGGCATGTTGCCTTCTTTGTCTGCTTCTCTATAAATCAAGTGAACACTAGTCAGTAAGTTTGGATTTGGGGAATAAGGAATGTGGAATGCTGGAGGTGCTGTGTAGCGAGAGATGCCTCTCTGTCTTGCTAACCACCATGAGACAAAAGAATAAATTAATATGACCCACTTGTCTGTAGTTTCCACTGTCTCCCTTCTGAAGTCTGCCTGGATCCAGAGTGAACCTGCAGGGAACTGAGGAGCTCCTATCTAACAAGACTATAAACAGATAAAGGAATTTCAGAGCTCATGAATATGGGTGGGGAACACTTGTGGGTGATAGCAAAACCAAGGGTCTGACCACCTTCTCTAAGAAGTGTTGGAGGATGTAAAACCAAGCACAAGCAGCTTTCCAGAAGAATGCTACTATGAACAGCTTTTAAGTTTCTGATTACATAGTATAGTGAACACTCTATTTAATAACAGAGCAAAACATTCACAGTAAATCAAGTCACAGCATTCCCAATGTTACAACTTATCACAGAAAATCAAAATACAGCATTCACAACAGCTTATCACTAAAATGGACACATAGTTTTTACCACAGTGGTCCCAAAGTTTTGAACAAAAAACAATCATTTAGTAACTCAACCATTCAATCATCCTTAAGGAGGTTTGCCTCCTTAAGGGACACAAAGTACAAGTCAAAGTTTATACCCATGGGGCTCACCAGGTTACAAATCAGTTGTTATTCAGCTACCATTCACTATTCAATCATCAGAAAACACACAAGCCCTCTACCCATAGGTCACTAATAATTTACAATTTCTCAGTTAGTACACAGTGTCCAAGTAAAGTCTTCTTTCAGCATGACTCAGGGTGGTCTCTCTCAGATTCCCTGGATCCCCTTCCATGGTCCCAGATCGTACCTGGATTCAGCAAACTCTCACCTGGGTTCAAAAGCAGACAGCTCCCAGGTCCTTTTCCAACTCTCTGAGTACTTCCTGTTCCACACTAAAGATCACAGTGTCCAGTCCACCTTAAATCCTTCACAGTCTCTGTTATTGAGAAGTCAAGGCTTAACAAAGGTACAAACAGACAAAGTACTGACATCAAAGTCATGTTTCCTCAGTCTTTGGTAGCTCTGGCTGGCCCTCAGACTCAGCAGCTCCTCAGCAGAAACTCCAGCTGCTCCCCAGAATCAAAATCACTTCACCCAGGTTCCCACAATCAAAATCATTCCATCAGCAACAGGGGTTCATACCTTCTGTTGCTGTAACAGAGGCCTGATTAATTGCTAAGTGCTAAGTACCTGTTGCCTTTGCCAATACAAAGAGATATTCAAATTCAAATTACATTACCATTACAGAGGAATAGGTCATATAAAATGAATAAGTTGAGGAAATGACAAGCTAGGTTATTTGAGGGAGTATCAGTACCCATGCTGAAATCCTCTAGTATGAGGGCAGAAGTTGAGAAGGAGGGAAAGACTACATAATAGTATAGATTATTTTTTTCACTTTTCCTGCCAACTCTTCCCTGACACACAGCAAGTATAATATAAATGTTGATTATTGGGTAAAACTTTGAAAATATCATTCTGACAGTAAACAATATCATCTTTTTGAGGAGCAGTAACATAAAGGGACTGTGATCCTCATTGGTGGAGGAAGGACATACATAAAAAATTCACTGAAACTTGAAATATTCAGGCATCACCTGCTTCAGCATGATTGTCATCACAATGAGAGATAATAATGCCTGTAATTGGTTGAATATCTGTCACCTCACTTTAGATGGGACACAATTTTTCTAGAAGCAATAAGACTACTGTTCAAACTTCCATTACCATATTTAAATTGATATGTTTTATCATGAGGGTAAATGGATATGAAATGGTTTCTAGTTCATAAATCAAAAATATGTTAAAGTTTAAGAAAAAAATGCATATACTACCACTAGTCTGAAAAACTTGATGGTTGAGTCTGTTCTAATGGAAAAGTCTGTTTTTAATTCCAATAGGCTCTCTCATAAGGTAATGAGTTCTCTCATAGTACAGATCATCAAAAAGCCTGTTTGATCATTTCTCAATAATATTATAAAACTTGTTTAACTGTAGGTTGAACCATTTTACTTTTAAGTCATTTCAGTTGTGTCCAATTCTTTGTGACTCTGTTGGGGGTTTTCGTGACAAAGATACTGGAGTTGTTTACCATTTCCTTCTCCAGTTCATTTTGTAGATGAGGAACCTGAGGCAAATAGTTAAGTGATTTGTTTAAGATTACACAGGTAATAAGTGTTGGGGGCCAGATTTGAACTTAGGAAGATGAGTCTAATTCTTGACCTCAAACTCTATCAACTCTGCCACTTAGCTGCCCAGGTTGAACCATATGGCTTCTTAAATACCTTCCAGCTCTGAAATTCAATGATTCTGTGGGTTGGACAGGATTCTTTGCAAATTTTTATTATAAGCACTTATTTGAATTAACAAAATATATACTTTCGGGTAATAAATTTAATTGCTTTGAGAAAGGAAAGGTATAGAGAAAAAAACTTTTGCAGAAATACTTTAAAATTTGAAGGCAAAATTTGTTCACAAAATCCATAGAGGAAGTTGAAGGTCAAAGTGTTAATTCCTCTATCATTAATATTATGATTATAATTATCATCATTATACATTTATGAAGGACCTTTTATCTTAGAGTTCACAGTCACTAACTACTCTTTTTTCTATGAGCTGATTATTTCTATGCTGGAAATTTTCATCTATCTCAGTTTGGAGTTAAAAGATTGTCATAATGGGGTTCACATATCGCCCCATGAAATGGAATGAAACTAATGTGGTCCGTTCAACTTCTTTCAAATTTGATATAATCAGCAACTGAACAGAAACTGACTGAAAAGTCCTGAAATTATCTTTCCCCTTAGTGTAAAGAGTGACAATATCTGATACAGCAGGTCCAGAAAATGCATTCAATTTTGAAAGGCCAGTTAGATAAACGAATATTGGCATAATTTTTCAGAAATCAGTTCCCCAATTAACCATGTCATTTTTCTGTTTTTTCTTTCTTTCTTTCTTTTTAAAATGGAGACTGGTACACTTTGACTTTCCATAGCCTCTTTTCAGATTTTCCCTATAAATATAATATCTACTCATAATTCAGTAGCATAAGTAGGGAAGACACTGTTGGGGCCAAGAAGTGAAGCTGGAAGTTAGGTTCTTAGAATAAAGATGGGAATGAAGGGAAGAGTCTAGAAGCTAAATTGTGAAAAAGCAGTTGTAGGAGGGTACACTAAAAAGTAGTAGCCAATTGTGTTTCCTTAAAAGAAATTTAAAAATAATTAGAATTCTTTGGATATAAAACTAATCTGAATTATATAAATATAAAATTAGATTTTTTTTCCCCTTTAATTCTATAAGGGATTTTAAAAGTGACTTAGACAGCCTATGGAGTTTGGTTAGGGGGCACAAAGAAACTGTCTTTAGTTTGCTGCTACTGCTCCTTCTGCTTCTTCTAGTTCTCCTCCTCCTCCCCCTCCTCCTCCTCCCCCTCCTCCTTTCTTCTTCTTCTTCTTCTTTTACTTCTACTACTAACAGCTAGATTTTATGTGAAATTTAGAGTTGCTGAGCTTTTTGTATGTGCTATACCATTTTAACCTGTGACATAGGTACTATTATACTGAGACTAAAAAAGGTTGTGATTTGTCCAGAGGAACACAGATACTAAGTGTCTGAGACAAGATTCAAATTCAGGTCATCCAGGTAAGATGGAACCAAGAGAGTTGAGTAAAGGCAGGGATTCACCTGAATTCTCCCCTAAAACCCCTCCAAATACCTTTAAATGATGACTTAAAAAAATTCTAGAGCAGCAGGAACCACAAAAAGACAGAGTGAAACAATTTTCCAGTTCAAGAGAACTTAGAAGTTCAGAAGGAAGGGTCTGTTGCACCAGTGTGAGAGAGGAAAACAGTCTAGCACAGGCCACTCCAGCATAGACCTGGCCCCAGTAAATCTGAAGCAGACATTGGGGTAACTGAAACAGTGGAGACAGTGGTGGTTTCCAGACCTCTCAGCCCACAGACAACAAAGACAACTTAGAAATCCAGCAGGAAAGGTCTGTCCCATGTGGGTAAATGTGGAGAGTAGTCTAGCAGAGGCCACATCAGCACAGCCCTGGCCCTAGCAAACCAGAACCAGGCTTTGGGAGTCACTAAATCTGCAGCAGTAGCAACAGCTTCCAGAATTTTCAGACTACAGACAGTATGTGGGTTTAAGAACTGGTCAAAAGGGGATTACAGGAGTCTCTTTACTAGCACTGAGGTAGGACTCTGTTGATTTGCCTATAGTCATATCCAGGTCACAGTTGTGGTAGAAGTCCCAGGCCTAAGAGGAACAGTAGCACACCAAAGCTTCAAGTGACAAGGAGCAGGGAACCTTCTCCCAGTTCCAGAGCAAAAGAAGAGTGCTTGTAGTCACTCAAATAGCACAAGCCAGGAGAATAGTAAATACATCTTCTTAGATCATACTACCTTGGAAGAACTAAAAACTTGCAGATCCTTAGCAATATCTCTGTAAACAACTGCACAAAACCCCTGAAGCTTGGGACAATGCTATCTACACCCTGGAAGCAGAGCCTTACTTTATCAAAGAGTTAAAAGTAAAATAATAGATTGGGGAAATTAGAAAACAAAAGGAAAAAATATTCTGACCATATAAAGTTACTATGGTGACAAGGAAGATCAAAACATACACTCAGAAGAAGGTAATACAGTCAAAGTTCCTATATCCAAAGGCTCCAAGAAAAATGTAAATTGGTCTCAAGCCACAGAAAAGTTCAAAAGGGTTTTGAAAAACAAATAAGACAGAGTTAAAAATGGAAAGAGAAATGAGAGTGCTGCAAGAAATGAAAAATGAATCAGCAGCTTGGTAAAGGAGATGCAAAAAAAAAACTGAAGAAAATGACACCTTAAAAACAGACTTGGCCAAATGAAAAAAAAAAAGAGGTACAAAGCCAATAAAGAGAAAAATCCTTTAAAAGCAGAATTGGCCAAATGGAAAAAAGAGGTACAGATATTCACTGAAGAACAAAAAAAGACTCATTTAAAAGTAGAATTGGCCAAATGGGAAAGGAAGTACAAAAGCTCAGTGAAGAAAATAATTCCTTAAAAATTGTGAAAGCTAATGACTTTATGGGAAAGCAAGAAATGATTAAATAAGACCAAAAGAATAAAAAAAATAGAGGACAATGTAAAAAAATCTCATTGGAAAAACAACTTACCTGGAAAATAGATCTAGGAGAGATAACTTTTTTGTTATTTATTATACTACCTGAAAGCCATGATAAAAAAACATATAGCCTGAGCACCATCTGTCAAGATATTATCAAAGGAAATTGTCCTGATATTCAAGAACCAGAAGCTAAAATAGAAATTAAAAGGATCCACTAATCACCTGAAAGAATTCCCAAAATGAAAACTCCCAGGAATATTATAGCCAAATGCCAGAGCTTCCAAGTTCAGGAGAAAATATTTCCAATAATCAAAAAGAAACAATTTAAGTATTGTGGGGCCAGAATTAGGATAACACAGATTTAGAAGCATACATTAAAGAATAATAGGGCTTGGGATATGATATTCTGGAGGACAAAGACCTGGCATTACAACCAATAATCACAACTGAGAAAAACTGAATATAATCTTTCAGGGGGAAAATAAATATTCAGTGAAATAGAGGACTTTCAAGCATTCTGGATGAAAAGTCCAGAGTTAAATAAAAACTCTGACTTTAAAATGCAAGACTCAATAGAAGCATGAAAAGGTAAACAGGAAATGGAAATTATAAGGGACTTAATGTCTAACTGCTTACATTTCTATATGCAAAGATGAGAACTGTAACTCATAAGAACTTTATCATTTTTAGGGCAGTTAGAAGTATATCTATATTTATGTTTATATATCTAGAGGGTACAGATGTGAGATGAATATGAAGGGATAATATCTAAAAATAACATTATGGGGTGAAAGAGGAATATGCTGGGAGAAGGAGAAATGGAGAGGTAGAGGGGGTAGATTATATCACATAAAATAGGCAAGAAAAAGCTTTTTACAGTAGAGGTGAAGAGAAGAAGGTTAGGAGGAATGAGTGAACTTTACTCTGATCAGAATTGGCTCAAAGATGGAATAATATACACACTCAATTGGGTATAGAAATCTATCTTACCCTACCTGAATGTAGGAGGGCAAGGGGATCAGAGAAGGGGCGGGGGATAGAAAGGAGGGAAAATTGGAAGGAGTAGTCAGAAACAAAAAATTTTTGAGGAGGGGCAGGGTGAAAGGAGACAGAAAAAACGTAGAATAAACTGAGAGGGGGAAATAGGATGGAGGGTAATAGAGTTAGCAATAATAACTGTGGAAAGGATTTTTGAAGTAAGTTTCTCTGATAAAGGCCTCATTTCTCAAACATATGGGGAATGGAGTCAAACACAGAAAAACAAGAGCCATTTCCCAATTGATAAATTATCAAATAATATGAACTGTTTTGAGATGAAGTAATCGAAGCTATTTTTAATTATATGAAAAATGCTCTAACTCACTATTGATTAGAGAAATGAAAATTAAAACACTTCTGAGGTACTACCTTGTAACTATTAAATTATCTCATAGGACAGCAAAGGTAAATTAAAGATGGGAGAAAAAATCACACATTAATGTATTATTGGTTGAGTTGTGAACTGATTCTACCATTCTATAGAGAAATTTGGTACTATGCCCAAATGGCTATGCATACCCTTTGACCTAGCAATACCACTGCTAGATCAAATCTCCCAAAAGTAGAAAAACAAAAGGAAAAGGACCTATAGATACAAATTATTTATAGCAGCTGTATTCTGGTGAAAAAAGAATTGGAAGTCAAAGGGATGCCAGTCAATTGGGGAATGGCTGAACAGACTGTGGTATGTAATTATGATGAAATGCTACTCTGATATAAGAAATGATAAGCAGGATCCACTCAAAAAAACTTAGATAGACTTACATGAATTGATACAACATGAAATGTATTGTTAACACAGAAACAGCAATATTGTAAGATGATTGTGAAAAAATTTAGCTATTCTCAGCAATACAATGATCCAAGACAATTCTAAAGGACTTATGATAAAAAATGCTATCCATCCCAAGAGAAAGAACCAATGGTGTCTAAATATAGATCGAAACATACCTGGTTTTTTTCCACTTTATTTTTCTTGAGGTTTATTTATTTATTTTTGTCTATTTTTTTCTTTCATAACCTGACTATTAAGGAAATGTTTCTCATGACTACACCCGTATAACCTATATCAAATTGCTTGACTTCCACTTCTCAGAAGATGAAATTAAGAATATGAAAAAAAATGCTCTAAATCACTATTGATTAGAGAAATGCAAATCATAACAACTCTGAGGTACCACATCTCACTGGCCAGATTGGCTAAGATGACAAAACAGGAAAATGATAAATGCTGCAGAGGATATGGAAAAATTGGAACACTAATGTCCTGTTGGTGGAGTTATGAACTGATCCAACCATTCTGGAGAGCAATCTTGAACTATGCCCAAAGGGCTATAAATAAGTGCATTCCCTTTGACTGAGCAAAACCACTTGGGGTTTTGGCCAGGTTTCATTTATCCTTATAAATTCTAGAATTATGGAGTAGAGTTCTAGACTCAGGACTTTGAGCTATGGAGAACTTGGAGCCCAGAATTCTAGGACTAAGGTTGCAAGGAAGCCGTGAGAAGCTAGGGTCCAGTGATATGTGTCTGTGTGTATTTCTGAGGGAAATAAATGTGGGAAGGTAGTTTTTGGATTTTGATCTTTGTTGGACTAATGTTATATAGGAATTGAGTTAAACTATAAACTTTATCCCCTGCCTCTCCTCAGAGTCTGAAGGCTTAAAAGTTGGGATTATACTCTCAAATTCTCAAACAGTAGGAGGAAATATTTCTGTATTTGTCCTATGTCTTTGAAAGAAATATCCCTTTGTAAAAGCTAAACAGACTATTAAGTGGTTAAGTGGAATGTGCACACTCAGACCCCTAAAATTGGGAGAACTCCATTAGTGGGGATCAAGTCAATGGTAGATACAAGGGAATTCCCAATAGGCTTGAAGTTTCAAAGAAGCATGGGGGACAGAGAAACTGTAATAGATCTGACATTCAGGTAATGGAGGCCAGAATAACCACTACTACACTATTATTCTTTTAATATTTTGTTCTCATATTGTGTGCTATGAAACACTAGCCACATTTTTGTTCAGGTTAAGAACTGACCCTCCTCATTGGCTTTGCTTTGTATTTTCCCTCTTACAGATGATAAAACTAAACCTGAAAGGTGCCAAGTGACTATTTTTTTCTAGTGTTTCTCAATTTGTAAGTTGTAGGACCTGGAATGGAACTCAAATGTCCTAACTGCACCTCACCATCTCCATAACAGAAAGAAGCATATAAAAATTATGTTTATTTTCCTTTTTCTATCCTCTGTTGCCAACATGTTTACGATGTGTGTAGTTTTTTAACATTTCTTTTCCAACACTAGTCACAAATGAAATACTTTCTCATGAAAAAAATACTTTGCTAATAGTGTTAATATGCTTAGCAAAATGCATTGCTTATTCAAGTAAGAAATAGATTATTCCAAGGAATATACAAATAACAATTGATGTTTCTATAGCTCTTCAAAATTTGCAAAATTCATTATATACATTTTGTCTTTTGAACCTAACATCTTCCTTGAGTGGTTAGCACTAGAGGTATATTGATCCCCAAGGCATAAAAGCAAATGACTTGCCTATGGCCACCCAGCTAATAAGTTTCAGACAGAGGATTTGAACACTTCTTTCTGATGTAAATTTCAACACTATTTACTCTGCCATTGCTGCCTCTCAAATCTATACCTTCTTTTATCTATAACCTATTTAAAATAATAAGTATAATATCTAACATTTATTAAGCACTTACCATGTGCCAAGCACTGTGTTATATTCTTTACAATTAAATTCCATTTCATCTTCACAACAG
Organism: Petaurus breviceps papuanus; assembly: GCF_028583685.1. NCBI lineage: Eukaryota > Metazoa > Chordata > Mammalia > Diprotodontia > Petauridae > Petaurus > Petaurus breviceps. Next base: position 30,570,184 of record NW_027185771.1, read on the forward strand.
CCCTAGATGATAGGTGCTATTATTATCTTCATTTTATAGATGAGGAAACTAAGGCAAATAAAGGTTAAGTGTCTTGTCTGGGGTCACATATCTACTAAGTATCTGAGACTAGATTTGAACTCATGTCTTCCTGATATCAGAATCTGCTTCTATCCAAAAATTGCCCCTCAGGAAAAAAAGGTACTTCACCCATTGAACATAAACTGGAATTTATGCTCTCTAATTATAATTGTTTTATTTTTCTAAGCTTATAAGCAACATGGAAAATGAAGCTGAACTGGAATAAATGGCTGTCAGCTCAACAAACCTTAAGTAAATTTAGTGCTTGGCAGTGCCATCGGTATTCAATATCACTAGATATTTTACCTTGAATAATCACTGATGGACATTGATTTTTCTTTGCTCTTCACAGCACAGCAAAATTAATGTGAAAGTCAGAGTCAAATGAGTCCCAGTGGTGTCCTCCAATCTCTGCTGAGAAGCACATTTCAAATACAGAAGAGCTAGCAACCAGCTGAGACCATGGGTACCTCATATTGTAACAATTAATGGATATGAATAGTTCTCACAGGGGATCTCAGGTTACCTTTATATCAACTTTGGAGGTTAGATTCTTGAAACAGTTCATTGAGGTTAATATGTAGTAGTTTTATGAATTGATTAATATGTTCCTATTAAGAAGAGATATTTCTTTTCCCCTTTTGTTGGTTATTATGTGTTTGCAATTTTTCTTCTGGGCATATATATGTAAGAATCAAATGCCACCAAGGGGGTGATAAGAGTAGCAGAATTTAGGATTGGGAAAACTTATCAAGTGTACAGTGAATTTTGCCTTGCATTTCCAAAGACAGCAGTGATCACAGAAAGAATCAACAAGGTTTATCATCTTGCTTTTCTCAGTCAGTAGTCTTCCTTTGTAAGGTCAAGGTGAACATCTATGCAAATATTCATTAGGTACTTTCAAGAGCCATGTGAAAGACATGACCGTTGAAACTTTAAAGTAATATAGAATTAGAAATTATATTACTATATTATATCATTAGATTGTGATCACTATTATTTTCAAGTAATATACATAGAATTAGGAAAATAAAACCAAAATTCATCATGGGGCAGATCTTTACTATTTTGGTTTCCTAAAACTCCATACCAGGTAAGACAAAAATGACCGAATTCTTAGATTAAAAAGGCTCCCCTATCCCAAAGCATAAAGGGATTCCTTCTACAACATGTTGACAAATAGTCACCCAGTCTTTGCTTAAAGACATCTGGTGAAAAGGGAACCTTCTGTGATAGCCCATCATATTCCCGGTTAGTTCTAATTTATGAAAATTTTTTCCCCTTTACATCAAACCTAAATTTGACTTTTTTGGAATTTACATTCATTTTTCCTAGTTCTGGCCCCTGTAATCAAACAAAATAACTTTAGCCCTTTCTGCATGCAATAACCTTTCTATAATTGGAGATAGCTATCATATCTGATGATTTTTTAAAGTACTTGTGAATGTTATTCATCTGGGTCAGTAGGCAGTTGGGTACTTTCTTAATATCTTCTTACTTATTTTTGATGTTGTGAGCACAAGAAAGTAGTATTTTTTTTTCTTCTTCTTCCTGTTGCAGTTCAGTTTCCCAGACTCAGGCTAAATTGTGAAAATTTGAAGGATTAATCGCCTTTGAACCCAGATAATTCACAGCTGTCCTGTCAAGTAGGTGTCATGCCTTCTGACTCTGAGACAATCAGGGACTGAATCTTTGTTATATATTCTAGGAGGCTGGAGTTTTGCTTTGGTGGTTTGCTCATGAGAAGTATCTTTTGATTTTCTTGTCTAGACTCTGAGTAAGCCATATGTTCAGAGCCCCCTACTGCTTAGATGTCTGTGCTCCCTCAATCCAGTGAGGTATATAAAGTGTATAGCAATATTGCTGTATTCAGACAGCTGGAGTCCTGTGTATTGGTCTTTGTGATAATTTTTCTTGTATTTTCTATACCCACTTCTTTTTCTGTAATTAAACTAGGATTGTTAACTCCTGGATCAAAAGAACCTGTGCTAGTAGGCCATCCTGGGTGTGCTAGAGTGCTTGCTATACATAAATGTATAATAGCCTTTGCTATTATAGATGTCAGTTATTTTTTAGTAACTTTTGTTTTGTCCTTCCTATTGCAAGGGTCTCCCTGGCAAACCAAGGAGTGAGCAATCATGCCTTCTTTCTATCTTCTTGTGTTCTGCTCAGGTTCAGATGGGGCATAAAATCTTTGAAGAGGTTGCCCAAGGCTGGTGGTGTTCTGAATATAGAGATAGTCTCTATGTTCAAAGGTAACATGATGTCACTCTCAGCCCATCATTGTAATATTCTTTCCCTCATTATTTATTAACCAATCAGAATTAATTGCCACTCCTCTTTCAAAAGAACAAGTAATCCCTGAGCTAACCTCCATGATTGACTTTGGTCTAAAAGAGATGATCAAATGACCATCCTTTTGTTAATAAACATGATGACCTTATTAATAAAATGATTAAATTATCCAGAACTATATCTCTCAAACCTTTCAAGTCTGGCCATTTATGTCCTATGCCACAATTTTTATTCTAGGGGAAGTGGAGGGTGGGGTTAAGGGGTTGAGGTACAGATACTATCCTGATAATCTGTATTCAAACCAAAGACAAAAAAAAATAAAGAAAATTAATACTTTAGTTTCCCTGGCAATTTATGTTACTTTGAATCAGAAGTGAAGCTAAGAAAGGGAATGGTAAAATTATTTTTTCCTGGTTTTTACCTCTCAATGCTTTGAAGGCAGCATTTGTTGTCAGCCTTTAAAATACTGACAGCTTTAAATTTTCAGAAGAGATGAATTTCCAACATTTTAAGGGCAGTAGGGTATCTTCTACACTTATCAGTCTTGGTATGTAGTAAATAGAAAGTATGTCAAACCATGTTGCCCTACAAAGCAACAAAAATGGAAATTACATGAAATTTTCCATCAGGTGGCCAAATTCTAACTTTTATAACCCATGATATAAAGCTTGGGATTTTATTTTCTGTTTCTTAGTGAATAGATTATAGATATGGAAACATCAAACTTTTTGCCAACTTATTTTTTATTCTGATTTTAAAGTTTGGGAAAATATTTTTCCCTGTATTTCAAGCTGTTTCAAAAGAATCTATTTAATTTATGAAAACAGACTTCTTTAATTGCAGCTCTTGAGCTGTCTCTAGGATTAGATTTGTGAATATTTATTTTTAAAAAGTTTACAGGGGCAGCTAGGTGGCACAATGAATAGAGCACCAGCCCTGGAGTTAGGAGGACCTGAGTTCAAATCTGGCCTCAGACACGTGACACACTTACTAGCCATGTGACTTTGGGCAAGTCACTTAACCCCAATTGCCCTCCAAAAAGCAAAAAAAAAAGTTTACAGAATCTGTCTCTTTGCTCTCTTATGAAATGAAAACTGACCCAAGAAAGAGAAACTTCCTTTCATTTCTCAAGTACTATAATCAAAGGCATAAATTATTAACAAAAAATGAGCACTAATTTGTCTTCAGACAAGTTTTTTTTACACAGATGGATGTAAGATATTTGGAATCTAATCTTTAACTTTTATTAGACATGTAATAAATGTTGTGCCTGCACATGCACCTGCCCCCTCTGAGTAACCATCCCATTATGCTACAGGTACCTTCTCTTGCCCCCTACATGTCTATAAGAATTACCTTGCACTTGCCAAGGCATTTTACATGTTCTACACACCTCTTCTCAGCAGCGATTTTGAATGTCCACTTACCAGTTTGAACCCTATTTATTCCTAGTTCCCCAGGGATTCTCCTTTACCACTCCAACCAAATTCCCTTTTTAAATCTTCTTACCTCTTTCCCCCTGTGCTCTCTGAAATGCCTGTTCCTTAGGTTAAAAAAAAGGTTTCATTTTAAATCTGTTCATTTCCTGTTCTTTCCATTATCTGGCACTTATTGAGACCTCCCTGGCCATCCTTCCCAGCACTTGACTCCACTTTCATTCAACCCTACTAACTTATTGATTATGGTAGGCAATTTGGAATTCTTTTTGATCTCTATTGTCACTGCCAAAGTCTCCCTATACCACCATCAGTCAGTAACTTCTCTTCCTTTGAGTTTCATTAAATCCCTACTTATCTACCAATCAAGATTTTGGCACCTATTTTCTACAAACCACTAAGACATTCTCCTTTCTTACTCAAAGAATTTAGTGCTTGACTCAGAGTCTTTCTCTAATTCCCAACTCCTACCCTACTATTAGGGAACTTGAATATACATATTGATACACCCCCAAAACCTTAACCTCCCAGTTCTTTAACTTAATACTTTCTTTTTTTTTAAGAAATCTGGGTTAAGTAACTTGCTCAAGGTTACACGGCCAGGTGTTTCTGGGTGGGTGCTAAGTGTCTGAGCCCAGATTCGATCCCCAGGTCATCCCAACACTGGAGCCGGTGCTCTTACTCGCTGTGCTACCTGGCCGCCCCTTAACTTAATAATTTCCTGTGATCTGTACCACCCCATCTCATCTGTGCAGAAATGGCCTTGGAAACACTCATAAATATTCCAATTACATGTTTAAGAAATTTGAATTTCTTTTTTTTCATCATGATCTATTTTCATTCCATGTTTTCTTCTTCCTTGCAACACTAAATACTCTTCTTTGTTTATCATTGCACCCTCCAATCCCTTAACCTTTAGCTCTTTACCAGGGCATCACTCTTCCATGGCCCACACTCTTTCCTTCTGATCTTGATTTCTTGGGTGAACTAGTTCAACTCTACACTGTTATCCTCTCCTATCCCATTAAAGATCTTTCCAGGCCTTGTCTCAATCTTGATTACTGCAAACATCCACTTCTTTTGTTCCTACACAAATGCTTATAAATAAAGTTAGAGAAAATCTTAAACCAGGTTAATGGCATCCTGGGCAAATTTATGTTTACATAATCTGAACTAGACCCACAAGGCAACAAGGTAATCCTTTTATACTCCCTAATCAGTTCACTATTCCATTTATCACATCAGCTTTTCCAGACCTTTTCATCACTTCCCGAACCTCCCCTGGATCTCTTGCTCAACCTCTATGTTAAGCAACTTATTTAAGGTTTTATTAGAAAAAATTGAGGCCTTTTGTTGAGAACTTCCTTTTCTCCCCTTCTTCTCACCTCACATCACTCATATGCATTCTGCAACAATCTCTTTCACCCCTATATCACAAGAAGACATGGATCATCTCTTTTCCACTCTACATGCATAAGTGATCTCATTCCATCTAGTCTCCTCCCTCCAACAGATTTCCTTCTCAATCACCCTCACTGTCTCAGATATCTTTAATCTTTCACTGTCTATTGGCTGCTTTTCTTGAGCCTAAAAACATGGCCTTGTCTACCCCATCCTTAAAAACCCCTCTTTAGATACATCCACCCTTACTAGCTTGTTTCCCCTCATTCTAGTCCATCCTCAATCATCTGTCAAAGTGATATTCCTAAATCACTAGTCTGGTCATGATATCGTTTTCCACCACTCTTTCCAATTCAAGCAATTCCAGAGCCTTTAGGATAAAAGCCCTTTGTTTAACTTTTGAATCCATCCATAACATGGCTCCTGCTTACTTTTGTAGTCTTCTTGAACCTTTATCTTTCTTCCTACCCCCACATTTGTGTATTCGGTCATGCAGTGATAAATGCCTTCAGGTTTTTCCTAATCCATGATGGTACAACTTTTGACTCTAAGCAATTTCTTTATCACCTCTGCCTAGAATCTTGCCACCCTGCATCCCTGCCTCCTAACTTCTCTGGATTCCTTCAATTCTCAACCACAGTCTTACCCTAAAAAGTAGCCTTTTTCAATCTTCCTTAATTTTGGTATGTTTTGTATGAGTTGATCCCCAATTTATTCTGTCTATATCTTCTTTGAACTTACTTATTTGCATGTTATCTCCTCAATTAGACTGTGAGTTCCTTGAGAGCAAGGGGTGTTTATTTTCTGTCTTTCTTTGTATCCCCAGTGCTAAAGACAGTTCCTGTAGGTACTTAATAAATACTTGTCAACTTGACTACATGACTCTACATAAATGTTAGCAAAGACCTCACCATCATATCATCAATTCAAATGAAACTTGAGCCTTTTTTGTATGTTTATCTTTTGCCTGTATTAGCTTAGTTGATTGTCCACTATGATTAAATTGATTAAATAAGTTATATGTCTCCATTTCATCACATGTAGTATAGATACAGATGGATAAGCAAATGTAAAATATTTAAAAAAATCATACAGCTGCTTTCTGTGATTTTTTTTGAAAGGACATGCTAGACATCTAGGGTGACATTTTAGGAATGCTATTAACAAATTAGATCATGTCCAGTTGAGGGTATCTGGTATGGTCAGGGGAATGGAGGCCATACAATGAAGGATTGAGTGAGAAACTTCAGGGTATTTGTCCTAGAGAAGACTAAAAGGGAACAAGATGGTTGCCTTTAAAATATTGTCACTTGGAGAAATGCAGATCAAAACAACTCTGAAGTACCACATCTCACCAGTCAGATTGGCTAAGATGACAAAACAGGAAAATGACAAATTCTGGAGAGGATGTAGGCAAACTGGAACACTAATGCATTGTTGGTGGAGTTGTGAACTGATCCAGCCTTTCTGGAGAGCAATCTGGAATTATGCCCAAAGGGCTATAAATACTTTCATACCCTTTGATCCAGCAATACCACTCCTAGGGTTATATCCCAAAGAGATCATAGAAATGGGAGAAAGACCCATATGTACAAAAATGTTTATAGCAGCTCTTTTTGTGGTGGCAAAGAATTGGAAATTAAGGGGATGCCCATCAATTGGGGAATGGCTGAACAAGTTGTGGTATATGCATGTTATGGAATACTATTGTGCTATAAGAAACGAGGAGCTGGCAGTCTTCATATTTACCTGGAGAGGATTAAAGAACTGATGCTGAGTGAGAAGAGTAGAACCAGGAGAAATTTGTACACAATTACAGACACAACATATGTGTGATGACCAACTTTGATAGACTGGACTCTTCTCAGCAACACAGTGATATAAGTCAATCCCAAAAGACGCATGATGGAGAGAAAAATGTTCATCCAGAGAAAGAACTAGAAAGAACTAAGTTTATATCCAGGTGGAAGCAAAATACCTGATCTTTTTCATTTTCTTATTTGGTTCTATGTCCTCTTTACCATTTTTCATTCCAGCTGGTACAATCCATCCTTATAGCCTGACCAATGTATAATGTGAAAGTATTTACAGATCCTATACTTGACTATAAGCCGCCATGGGTGGGGGAGGGGACGGAGGGGGACAAAATGTGAAATTCAAGGAATTGTGGAATTGAATCCTGTAAACTAAAAGGAAACAAACAAATTAATAAATTTAAAAAAATATTGTCACTTGGAAGTGGTGTTACATTTGTTTTGAATGAGGCCAAAGGTCAGATTTATGAGCCAGATAATCAATGCAAGGATTTTTTGCTAATAAGAGCTGTTTGAAAATGTTTGCATTAAGGAAGAGAGATTCCACTTCTGCATGGGGTCTTTAAAAAGTTAAATAAGAATTTGTGTCTGTTACAATATGTGTGTGTGTGTGTGTGTGTATGCGCGTGCGTGTGTGTGGGGGGGGGGGGGGATTCCCCTGTAGCTTTAAATTGATTATTTCTGATGTTTCTTACAATTCTTAGATTCTGTAATTTTGTGAATCAGACTTCTTTATGTCACAACATATTTTTGCTTTCCCCAGAGTGTTTATTTCAGTGGCTGGTGTTGCCATTGCCTTGAGCATTTTCTATGATTATGTTATATCAGAATTAAATTTTTAAAGGAGGTTGTTATTCAATATTCTCATTCCAGACATTTTTAAATAGCCCAAGCAATGCTTAGAATTGCATTCATATCATGGAAGACTGCAACAAGGGCAAGTAACAGAATGAATATAAAAGTGTGGCATGCTGTCCTAAAAACTGCATCAGAAATGCTAAAATTCAGAAAGAGAAGAGACTGGTGAGGAAACTGAAGGGCTTTGTTGAGGGGCTGAGACTCAATAAAGATTTGAGATTATTTTGCTTTGTTTTTCTTTCCAGGATGGGTAGATGATTATGGAAAGACTGATAACAGAAAGAAGGGAGGATTGCTCACTCGCTGATTTGCCAGGGAGACCCTTGCAATAGGAAGGACAAAACAAAAGTCACTAAAAAAGAATTGACATCTATAATAGCAAGCACCCTAGCATACCCAGGATGGCCTACTGGCACAGGTTCTTTTGAATTGCTTTATAAAGGAAAGACAGTTTTAAAGGGGTTAACAATCCTACTTTAATTATATAAAAAGAAGTGGATATAGAAAATACAAGCAGAAAAATTATCACAAAGACCAATAGACAGGGCTCCAGCCCTGTTCTGAAGAAGAAAGTTAGTCCAGTCACATTATCAGCAACGTCCTTTCAGAGACTGAACTTTTAGAAAAAGTGGAGAACTCTGGATATCCCCAAACAATTGATTGTTAATAATTTCTCTCATTTGGAAGTAGGAAGACCAAGTTTTAGGTGTTGCTTTTGACACAAGTTAAGTGTAGATTTGGACAAATCAAGTCCTATAACCTCTCAGTGCCCTAAGAAACTCTTCAAGGTTGTATCTTATACAGAGATGTTGCTGAGTATAGGGAGTTTCCAAAATGAGAGTTCCCTAGAGTGAAGAAATCATTTTGGACTATTGCTTCCATGATGCCAAATGAAATATCTCATAGTATTCAGCAAATATCAAATAAATGGGTTTTTTTTTAAGTGCAATGCATTAGTTACTGAGGATGCAATTGGGGAGGGGGATGGAAAACTGACCATCTATTGATGGGATAAGAGATCTATGCAAATAACTCTAATACCAGTAACATCAGCTAGAATAATATAGGTATAGGAAAAGCTAAATAAAAGAATAGCTGGGAAGGAGGCGTGTTTTTTTTTTTTAAATGGGGGAGCAAAGTCTGTGTTAAAACTAGGTCATTTCACAAATAGGAAGTATAAGTAGATTATTATTCAATATCTACTCTAGCATCCTCTCCTCCAAATCTATAGTCATACTAAATTAGAAATCTCTGCTATTAAATTAATATCCAGAAGATCAAAACTTTTTTTGGATTCATTCACATGCACAACGTAATAGTACAAAGAATACCCACAAACTGTACTGTTATTTAATATGCCATTCATTTCATTTTAATGTTCAGACTTTCCAATAAACAAATGATTGCAAAGTTAGTGATATGTGCAAAGAACATTTTTTCAATTAGGCATGGCCATTAAGTAAATGAATTTGAGGTTTTGGATTTCTCTCCCCTCCCCAAATTAGCACTTATGAAAAGTGAATCTAGATGATAAATCACTTAATAACTCATGAGAAAATGAATCCAACATCAAATAATTGCACATTTCTACCATGTGCTTCCTTCTTAATTACAAATGAAGGGGAAATGTGTCGCCATGGTTTCTGGGCAATATGGAAATAGAGGAGACAACAGTTCAACAGTTGTCCTAGTATCAATTCTGTGTATTTGATTATATACTCATACACACACATACACATATATAAGTTTACCAGTTGTAGACTTTCATAAATGACAGTGAACTATTATATAATCCAATTGGTTCTCCAGCCTGTAGGGCATTTCTCCTTAAGTTATAATTTCTAGACATTTTCCTTTTCCTTTCTTTCTTTCTTTCTTTCTTTCTTTCTTTCTTTCTTTCTTTCTTTCTTTCTTTCTTTCTTTCTTTCTTTCTTTCCTTCTTTCTTTCCTCCTTTATTTACTCCTTTCTTCCTTTCTTTGTTTCTTTCTTTCTTTCTTTGTTTCTTTCTTTCTTTCTTTCTTTCTTTCTTTCTTTCTTTCTTTCTTTCTTTCTTTCTTTCTTTCTTTCTTTCCTTCTTTCTTTCCTCCTTTATTTACTCCTTTCTTCCTTTCTTTGTTTCTTTCTTTCTTTGTTTCTTTCTTTCTTTCTTCCTTTCTTTGTTTCTTTCTTTCTTTCTTTCTTTCTTTCTTTCTTTCTTTCTTTCTTTCTTTCTTTCTTTCTTTCTTTCTTTCTTTCTTTCTTTCTTTCTTTCTTCCTTTCCTTTTTGGAGGGCAATTGGGGTTAAGTGACTTGCCCAAAGTCACGCAGCTAATAAGTGTGTTAAGTGTCTGAAGCCAGATTTGAACTCAGGTCCTCCTGACTCCAGAGCTAGTGCTCTATTCACTGTACCACCTAGCTGCCCCTAGACTTTTCTTCTTATCTACATATTTTTCGGTTTTATTTTATTTTTAGTTAACAAAAATATATTTTCTTTTTCCTACAGTTCTCTCAACTAACTCCCAATTCAGTTTAATTCAAGCCTTCATAATTTTTTTTAAAAAAATCTCAAGTACCTGAACAAGAATTACTTTACAAAATTCTTTACAAATTCTTGGGAAATCTCAACTTTAACAGTTCAAATTAGAAGCAATTCCCAATGTATCTAATCCATTTGGGATAGTACTTGTTGGGAGAAAATCTGGAGGGATGCAAGTATTAATATTTTTTTTGTAATTTTTGTATTCATTTTATTTTTAAATACAAGAGGAGAAAAAAAAGAACATTGCCATGTACACAGCAGAATGTAAGAGAGGATTCAATATAAAACAATACATTTCAATATAAATTCAATATAAAACAAAACCTTTATAATAAATACTCTTCATTGTTTTCAAAGCTACCCAGGTTTTCTTTGCTTCCTTAGAGGTTTTCTTTTGTTCTCTGCTATGCACTTTTTACTTTATTTTTTCCCTCTATCCTCCACCCACCCTTTAAAAGGCTAGTATTAAACATGGAGATATATGTGTATATATGTATATGTGTGTATGTGTGCCTTACATATATGTATGTGTATATGTACATATACATAGATATCTATAAACATACACATATATACACATATACACTGATATACATATTAAGGCCATACTATGTATATTTGCACTTGCCATTTTTTTTTTGGAGGGGGGGAGGTACAGCAATTGGGGTTAAGTGACTTGCCCAAGGTCACATGGCTAGTTTTTTGTGTTAAGTGTCTCAGGCCATATTTGAACACTTGTTATTTCTCCTTCTGAAGGGGATAGCATCTTCCTTCATAAAGCCAAGTCTTTCCATGTTTTTCTAAATCAACCAACTCATCATTTCCTACACCACAGCAATATTCCAACATAATCTCATCCTATCTGAGAGATGGTTTATAAAAGCCCCGCCCCAATTTTCTCCATTCTGTCTATTCCTGACTACATTTGTTTTATTTACACAAGAAAATCTTAATTTAAAATAATTGAAATTGTCCATTTTACACTCTAACAGTTTTCTTACCTTCTAATGTAGTATAAAGTCAGATACTGTTGAATCTGCTTTCTTGACATCTTTTCCTCCTAGTTTCCTGGAAATTTATGACCTTTTGTCCTTCCAAATTAATTTTGTTATTACTTTTATAAACTCTTCAGTATGTCACCATTCAAATATTATTTTTTGTGGTCTCCATCTCTCTTGTTAGAAGAGGAAAGTATAATTTATTTCCTTTTTAGCTCTATAGTCCTAAGATTGTTTATAGCACTTCATCAGGGTCCAATGGCATTTTTTACAGTCAACATTTATAAAGTACATATTGGGTGCAGAACACTATGCCAGGCACTGGAAAGATTCAAAATTAAAAAAAAAGATTAAGATAAAGAGCAAAAAACAAAAAAAGTTATGGTCCCTGCCCACAGGAAACTTGGACTCCAGTAGGAGGGTAAGGCATAAACACAAGTAAGTATATTGGACAGTGTTCCTTGATAAGTATTTGAAATATTTATTTATAATTCTCTGTGGACTCTACCTCCTACTACTCTGGACTCTGATAGGTGAGCTTTTGCCTTATCTTGCCACCAGACGGGGCTTCCACAACAATTCTAGGACGGCTCCCAATAATGCTACCTCCGTTCTAGTCATCATTCGCATCTCTACCACAGCTGAACTTTGAATTCTACCCTCTATGATTCCAAGCTCTGACAGATGGGCTTTCACTTTATCAGTTCCAGAGCCATGCTACTTCTCTTCTCCCTCCCTTTTCCAACTTCCCTTTATGTATTTGTTTTCTTCCATCCATAAGAATATAAGTTCTGCTCTCCTTCCCTCTCCTCCCCACTGCCCTCTCTCTTACACTCCTTGTCCTCCTCCTTTTTCCCCTTTCTCACCTCTTCCTCCTCCTCCCTTCCTCCCCTTCTTCACTCTTCTTCCCTTTCCCTTTCTCTCCTTTCACCCCTACTTTTCCCTTTCCCCCCTCCTGTTTTCTCCCTCTCTTTTCCCTCATCTGCAAATATTTTTTAATTGCCCACCCAAATTTACAATATTAACAACTATTAACATTAACAATAATATTAATACTTAGCTTGTGCTTTAGGAGTTGCAATTCTCTTTACATACAGACTAGATATTATCTTGTACTCCCTCAGATCTTCTGGACTCCACGCTCAGTGCTCTGTCTACTGTACTACCTAGGATCACACTCCTAAAGAGTGCCTGTGGCCAGATTCCAAACTAGATCTTCCTGACCCCAATCTATTACTCTTTCTACCATGCCATACTTTTATTTCACCATGTGAAAAACATGTCATAGGCTGGGCCCAGAGCTAAATAAGAGAGTACAAGTGGGCCAGATTGCATTTGGGAAACTGCAGAACTTTCAAATGATCTAAATCTGCTTCATAGTATAAGATCCTCTCTTTTTAGGGGGAATAATGACAGTACTTACCTGCTAGGGTTGTCACAAAGATCAAACAAGGTCATATTCATAAAGTAATTAGTATAGTGTCTAGTGCAAAGCATTTGTTTAATAAATATTTTTTTCCTTTCTTTCCAGAGTCAAATCCAGTGTCTAGAAAATAAAAAATAATATTTATCTGGCACTTACTATGTCCCAGGGCTAAGTCCTTTACCATTAGCATCTCATCTGATTCTCACAGTAACCTTCAGAGGTAGGTGATATTTTTTTTAATCTTTTATTTATTCATTTTTAGTTTTCAACATTCATTTCCACAAGATTTTTAGTGACAAATTTTCTCCCCATCTTTCCCTTACTTCCACCCCAATATAGTGAGCCTACTCAATACCCCTTTTCCCAGTCTGCTCTCTCTTATATCCTCCTCCATTTCTCCCAACTTTCTAGTAGGGCAGGACAGATTTCTATACCCCAGTGCCTGTTTACCTTGTTTCCCAGTTGCATGTAAAAAAAACCACAATTTTTTTAGCATTTGTTTATAAAACTTTGATTTCCATATTCTTTCCTTTCTTCCACCCTCACTTACCCCCACTGGGAAGACAAACAATTCAATATAGGTTGTACATGTGTAGTTATGCAAAATTTTTCCATTGTAGTTACATTATGAAAGACTAATTGTATTTCTCTTCATCCTATCTTGCCCCCCACTTATTCTACTTTCTACTTTGACCCCGTTCCTTTTCAAAAGTGTTTGCTTCTAACTACCATCTCCCTCAATCTGCCCTCCCTTCTACCATCCCCCTTCTTATCCCTTCCCCCCCCTATTTTCCTGTAGGGTAAGATACCCATTTGAGTGTGTATGTTCTTCCCTCCTTAAGTCAAATTCAATGAGAGTAAGGTTGACCCATTCCCTTTCACCAGTTATTGGAGGTGCTTGGAGCTCAGCCAAGTCCCTGCTTTCACTCTGCCATGTTGGCTGTGCCCCACATCCAAATATTTTTTTTTAATGTCCCTCTAAACCTTCGCTGTCCCAGACCAAGTATTCCTCCTATTTTCAAGGTATTATGCTAGGTGCTTAAAATTTAAAAAAAAAATGTACTATTCTGTATTAATTTCAGCAGAGTTTTGTTCTGTCTTTATTCCCATTGCTAAATAATTACTGTGATATCTAAGACAGACTTTTTCAAGGGTAAGATTTTTTTTGGCAGTATTTATGGACTCTTGGAAGCAAAAAAAAATTCAAAATCTTTGTCTTAGAGGCATTTAATATTTACTAGAAACAGAAGGAGGTAGGGTAAGAAAAAAATGCACAAACCTTTAAGAATAATTATAACATTATAGACAAACATAAGGGAGGTCATCACAAGGAGGTATATGAGAAACTGAAGGAATAAAAAAATTAGTTGGGGTAGAGAAAATAATATAAATTCTCCAGGATTAGCATTAGCTAAGCCTTACAGGAAGAAATAGATTTCACATGGAAATATGGAGATGGGAAGCAGGGATGATATACTGACAGTCATGGAGCTAAGGGCATGATAACACCAGGAAATTAGAGTTTGCTTGGAAGTAAAAAAAGAGCAATTTACATATGATAAATCCAAAAAAGTAGGTGTAAAAACAGATGATCAATACCTTTGAATATCATTCCAAAGTCTGTGTGTTTTACATGGTAAGTAGGTAGAAAGCTGTTGAAAGTTTTTTAGAAAATCAACAGATCAAATTTATATATCTGGAAGATTACATTGTCAGTTGTATGAAGAATAGACTTAATGGGAGGAAAGAATAGAAGAGGGGTCATCATTTAGATAACATATTATTAGACAATGGACAAACAAGGGTTAATGAGAGCCTGAAAAGAATATTTATAATACTATATGAGACTGGAGAAATATTAGAGGGAATAGTCTATGGGAACTGGAAATTGATTGATTCACATCTAACTTAGAACTTTTCATAGTACTTGCAAGTAGCAGTGGAATATGAGAAATATCACAAAGAGTAGAATTTATAGGAATTGGGAACTGATTGACATTTAACATAGCAAGTGTTTAGTAAATGTTGGTTTAATTGAATCAACTTGAATTACATGTGGGGTTAAGGAGAGGAATGGGTTAAAGAAAACTCTGAGGGTTCAAGATTAGGAGACTAAAAACATGATGGCAAGAAGAAAATTTTAGATGGAAGACCATTGCTTCAATTTTGTATTTACTCTGACTGTGACAAGGAAGAACCACATAGAGATGAAGACAAACACTTGGAAGTGGTCAGGACTACAAATTTGAGTATAAACTGCCAAAAGGTAATTAATAAAATTACTGGAGTAGATAAGATCACCAAATAAATAGAGAAGAAGAAAACTTGGGGAAAATATAGCCACCAGTTGTGATTCTAAAACATCAGTGTAACAACTTGGAACTGATTCAGGAAGCTGGTTTCTTTTCCTATTTCTCTAATAACCTCTTGACTAAAACATACTAGGAGGTATGCTATAGTCAACTTCTTTACAATGACATTAAAAAATGGGACTCATGGCTTGAACAGAAGCTAATTTCAGTAAGAATGACTCAGATGAGTAGCTTATCCTCTAAAAGAATTTTCCAAGGGATAACTAAAGTGGTAGTATGTTCTTGTGATTTAAATTCATAGTGAATTTGAAGATTCCTTTTAAAAAATGCAAATAAATTCTCATCTTCGAAAAGTAAAGCTATTTTATATTTTTAGAGGAAAATATTCAAGTTTTATAAATATATATTAGAAATGTTTGCATATATAGGATTTTTGTCAGGCAAACCATACACAAATAGGTTTGGCATAAAGTATATTTACAAACATATTAGCTTCATCTCTGCTTCTGCTACAGGAACCCTAATCATAGAACTTAGGACTAAAAGAAACTTAGAGATCATTAATTTATCCAAAAAGCATTTGTTAATCATAAGATATATTAGATAATCAACTGGCATTGGAGTCAGGAAAGTGTGGGTTCAAGTCCTATCTCTGAAACATAACAAATATATGATTATGGGCAAGACATTTAACATCTAAGTGCCTCCAGACAACTCTCTAGGGCTGTATAAGTTGTAAACATGTTACTGATCTATAACAGTGAAAGGAATTTCCACATGAGCATTTCCTTTATCAGGTCTTCCTTCTTTTTTTTTGGTTTTGATCAGAATTTATTTATTTTTAGTTTTTAACATTCATTTCCACAAGATTTTGAATTCCAAATTTTCTCCCCACCTCTCACCTACCCCTCACCCCAAGATGGCATGCATTCTGATTACCCCTTTCCCCAGTTTACCCTCCCTTCTATCAGCCCCATCCTTCTGATTCCCTTCCCCCTTACTTTCTTGTAGGGCAAGATAGATTTCTGTTTTTGGTCTTCCTTCTTACCCATTTTCCCCCACATAAATGCACTGTGCTAGCCATGAAGAATATGGGGAAAAAAATAGAAAAATAGTAGTCCCTACCCTGAAGGAGCTTAAACTCAAAAGGAGAGAATGCAATACTAAATGGATGAGTAAGTATGAAATAATTTACAGTAAGAGAAAGAACTAACAAGTACATGAATCAAGAAGGGCTTCTAATAGGAAATGGACTCTGAGTTGAACCTTGAAGGAAGCCAAGGATTCTTAGAGGCTTAAATCACATTGCAGACATGGTGGTCAACTTGTGCAAAAATAAGGAGGGAAAATAGAAGACTGAGTTAGGGGAATAGAGAGTAGGATAGAACATGAGAGTGATAAAATGTGTGAAAGGTAATACCGTAGTGACAAGTAAATATGGATAAAATACAGAGGCGCACTGGAACCAGCTTGAACCAGTTCCCAGATTTTTGTTAAGCTATTAAAATTTTAGTAGGAGCATTTATATCTTTAAAATCAGCAAATGCTAATAATCCAGTTTTCCAGGCTTAATTTATTGTTTTGATGATTTATAAATTTAACAAAGTGATGGAGATGATGTTAGTATTGTGTATTAAAGTTAAAAGTGTATCTGTGCAGATTTTCTTGGGAGTGCATTTTTAAAATGTTTTATTTTTTTTCCAATTACATATAAATATTTTAACATAACTTTTTAAAATTTAAGTTCTAAATTCTCTTGCTTCCTCCATCCTCCCCCTCTTTGAGAAGGCAAGCAATTTGATATACATGTACAGTCATACAAAACACATTTCCATGCTAATAATGTTGTAAAAGAAAACACAGACCAAAAGAAAAAAAAAACAAAAATTTTAAAAAGAGTGGGGGGAAATAGGCTTCAGTTGCATTCAGAATCCATCAGTTCTTTCTCTGGAAGTGGCTAGCACTTTTCATTATAAGTCCTTTGGAATTATCTTAGATCCTTATATTGCTGAACATAGCTAAGTCATTTAAAATTTATCATTTAACAATTTTGCTATTACTGTATAGAATGTTCTCCTTGTTCTGCGTGCTTGACTTTACACAATTTCATGTAAGCCTTCTAGGTTTTTCTGAGAGCACCTTGCTCTTCATTTCTTATAATAAAATAGTATTCATCACAATCATATTTGTCAAACTTGTTCAGTCATTCCCCAATTATTGTGCATCTCTTCAATTTCTAATTCTTCATCACTACAAAAAGAATTGTTATAATTATTTCTTATAAATACAGGTCATTTTCCCTTTTTAAATTTCTTTCAGATTAGACCTAGTTGTGTTATTGCTGAATCAAAGTGTATACACAGTTTTAAAGGCTTTTGAGCATAGTTTCAAAGTGTTCTTCAAGATGGTTAGATAATTTCAAAAATCTACCAACAGTACAACACTGTCCCAATTTTACCTCATCTCCTCCAAAACTTCTCATTTTCCTTTTCTTGGTATTAGACAATCTAATAGGTATAAGATGGTACCTTGGAGTTGTTTTAATTTGTATTTCTCTAGTCAAGAATGATTTAGAACATATTTTTTTTCATATGACTATAGAAAGCTTTTATTTCTTCATCTGAAAACTGTTTATCTTTTGAACATTTATCAATAAAGAAATTATTTACATTCTTATAAATTTAACACAGTTCTCTGTATATTTGAAAAATGAGACATTTATCAGAGAAACTTCTTGTAAATTCCACCTCCCAAATTCCTGCTTTTTTTCTAATCTTGGCTACATGGATTTTGATTTTTGGTTCCACTCTTCCCCCTAGTTGATTGTTAAATGTTTACCATAAAACCCTGAGATAGAATACGCTTTAAAAAAGGAAGTGAAAGTTATCTTTTTTTTTTCTCCTAGAGTCATTAATGGGTGATTCAAAATTTTTGAGTGAGAAATACAAGTGATATCTATGTTTTAGGAAGATTGCTTTGGTAGCTATGTGACAGATATAAATATCTTGGAAAACGTTTGCCTAGAGAAAGAAATGAGAAACCAGAGTCATATAGACAAGTGAGAAACATCATACATAGATCATGAATGTTTATTTAGAGAAGACTCATGGGGTACTGGTCATAGCAATTACCCAATAACATGATTAATTGAAATTGCCTATTTCTTAAGTTAGAAAGCAACTGCTTACTAATGTGGAAAGCATTTCTGAATCATTTTTGAGAACTTATTTCCTTCCCTTCTCTTCTCTTACCTCTTTCCCTTTCTTCTTTTTCTTAGCAAATGTCGAAATCAATATCAAATGAACAAAAAAAAGTGACCTTCATGTATTCCAAGCATTATGGTCAATACTGAAAAGACATATATTTAAAAAAATAAATTGTTTCTTCCCTCAAGGAACTTACATTAAAAAACTTAAAAGACCCATTTACAAAGGCAACCAGGGAGAACTAGCATTAAAGGATCATAGATCTAGAACAGGAAGGGACTTCAGAGATAATCCAGACCAGATCCCCTCACCTTGAAAATGAAGAAACTAAGACTCAGGGAGGTTAGTTGTCTTGCCCAAAGTAAGACAGGGAATAAATATCAACAATGACATTAGGACTCAGGTTTCTGATTCCAGAACCAATGATTTTTCCATTGTACTATATTGTTGGGAGATATAGGAACTTGATAGATTGTCTAGTGCTTAGCCCAGTACCTGGCACATGGGAAGTGCTTAATTAGTGATTTTGTCTGAGATAAACAAAGTGGATATGAGGCTGATGCATGTTCTGGTGCCTAAGGCCATCACAAATGAAGTATGCTAAATAAGCTAACCTGCATGTGGTCAACAATCAGTTAAATTTGACCCTAGAGCTGGAATGTCAAAGACTAGTGAATTCACTTTTCCAAAGATGGTGATCTTTGTATCCCTTGAGTTGAGCAGTGTCTGGCACATAGAGACTTAATAAATGCTTGTTGAATGGTTGAAAAAATATAATATTCACATTTACTGAAAGGTAAAAAGAATACAAGATCTCATGGTGCTTGTTTTTTATTTACTATAAGTAGCAAAAAGAAGACTGCATGTGTTAAAAAGACATGAATGGGTTGAAATATCATCTATTGAAGGATGTTTCTCTATCATTGGGATTATAGATATATGAAAATATAAACTGAGGATGAATTGAAGAGAGGGGGAGATTGGAAACAGGAAGATTAATGAGGAGATTGAAAGAGTGGTAATACCTTTTTTTTTTTTAAAGAAGGTATAGGGGGCAGAGCCAAGATGGTGGAGTAAAAGCAGGAACTTGTTGAGCTCCTGCACCAGCCAGCTCCAATACCTGTAAAAAATGACACAATACAAATTTTAATGCCACAGAACCCACAAAGTGACAGAGAGAAACAAATATCCCACTGAAGGCAGCCTGGCAGGCTGATAGGAAGGGTCTATCACACTAAGCTGGGAATGGAGTGCAGTCACGCGTGAGCCACAATAACCCAGAACCTGGGTGGGCCAGATCTACATCCCAGACCCACTGGAGCACAATTCAGGAGAGTGGACATTGGCAGTCGTGGCAATTTCTAGACTTTTAAACCTACAAACTCCAAAGAGAAAGTAAAAGGTCAGTGGGGAACTCTGTTGGAACTAGGTGAGAAAAGAGTGTGGCCTGTGTCCTGTCCCTGGAGTGGAGGAGTCAGTGGAAAATTGACCTGATATTCTAGAACTAGAGGGGAAAATAGAAATGGAAAGAATACAATGATCACCTCTTGAAAAGATCCCCAAAAGAAAACTCCTAGGCATATTATAGCCAAATTCCAGAGCTCCCTGGTTAAAGAAAAAATATTACAAGCAGTCAGGAAGAAATAATTTGAGTATTGTGGAAACACAATCAGGATAACACAAGATCTAGCAGCTTCCACATTAAGGGGTCAAAGACTTGGAATATGATATTCCAGAGGTCAAAGGAGGTAGAATTAAAACCCAAGAATCACCTACCCAACAAAACTGAGTATAATACTTAAGGGAAAAATATGGATATTCAATGAAATAGAGGAATTTCAAGCATTATTGATGAAAAGACCAGAGCAGAACAGAAAATTTGACTTTCAAATACAAAAAGAAAGAGAAGCATGAAAAGGTAAACAGGAAAGAGAAATATAAGGAACTTATTAAAATTGAACTACTTACATTCCTACATGGAAAGACAATATTTGTAACTCATGAGACTTTTGTCAGTATGAGGATAGTTGAAGGAATTTTATACGTATGTGTACATATTATATATATAGACATAAGATAGATACACACATACATATATGTACGTATAGATGGGCATACATGTATATGTATGTTTGTGTACATGTATCCATAGAGAGGGGCCACAGGGTAGTTGAATGTGAAAGGATGATATCAAAAAAATAAAATGAACAGGTGAGAGAGGAATAAATTGGGAGGAGAGGGGGAGAGATAGAATGGGATGGATTATCTCAAAGGAGGCAGGAGAAGGCTGTTACAATAGAGGAGAAGAATGGAAAGGTGAAAGGGAATAAGTCAACCTTACTCACATTGGATTTGGCTTAAGGAGGGAATAACACACACACTCAATTGGGTATCTTACCCTACATGAAAGTGAGGGGGAAGGGGATAAGAGGGGGGATGAAAGAAGGGAGAGTAAATTGGGAGAGAGGGTAATTAGAAGCAAACACTTTTTTTTCTCTCTTTTATTTTTTAGTTTACATCATTCATTTCCACAAGATTTTGAGTTACAATTTTCTCCCCAGTTTTTACTATCCACCACCCCAAAACAGTGTTCCCACTGAATATCCCCTCCCCCAATCTGTTCTCTCCCATATCTTCCCCCATTTCCTCTTTGACTTTCCAGTAGGCCATGGTGGATCTCTATGCCCCAGTGCCTGTAAATCTCATTTCCCACTTACATGTAAAATATTAATAAAAGTATGTATATGTACTTTTAAACATTTGATTTTGAAACTTTGGATTCCAGATTCTTTTCCTTCCTCCCTTTTCACCCACCTTCACCAGAAAGATAAGCAATTCAATATAGGTTGTATATGGAGTAATTATGCAAAACATTTCCATAGTGGATATATTGTGGAAGACTGACTGTATTTCCCTCTATCCTATCCCACCCCCCACTTGTTCTATTCTCTACTTTGATCCTTTCCCTTTTCAAAAGTGGGTGCTTCCAACTTCCCTCCCCCCAGCCTGTCCTCCCTTCCATTATCTCCCCTCACTTCCCTTTCCCCTCTACTCTCCTGTAGGGTGAGATTCCCTATTTATTGTGTGTCATTCCCTCCCTAAGCCAAATTCAATGAGAAAAAGGTTGACTCATTCCCTTTTGCCTTCCTGTTCTTCCCCTCCATTGTAACAATTTTCCCTTGCCTCCTATATGAGATAATTTACCCCATTTTGTCTCTTCCCATCTCCTCTCATTATATTTCTCTCTTACCTCTTATTTTCACCTTTTAAGTATCATCACTTCCTATTCAATTGGTCCTGTGCCCTCTGTCTAGGTATACTTGTAGAGATATATACACACACTCACATATGTATTCATACATCCATATACTCTCCTATATAGACATAGATATGTATGTATACATATACACACATATACATATATATATATATACATACACACACATATATACATTTCTATGCCCTTCAGCTATTTTCATACGGAGAAAAGTTTCATAAGTTATAATTATCATTTTTCCATGTAGGAATATAAGTAGTTAAGCTTTGATAAGTTCCTTATGATTTCTTTTCTCTGTTTACCTTCTCAAGCTTCTCTTACTTATTGTATTTGAATGTCAAATTTTCTATTCAACTCTGTTTTTTTCATCAAGAATGCTTGCAAGTCCTCCATTCCACTGAATGACCATATTTTCTCCTGTAACATGATATTCAGTTTTGCTGGGTAGGTGACTCTTGGTTTTTATCCCAGCTTCTTTGACCTCTGGAATATCATATTCCAAGCCCTTAGATCCCTCAATGTGGAAGCTGCCAGGTGCTGAGTTATCCTGATTGTGTTTCCACAATATTAAAATTGTTTCTTCCTGGCTGCTTGTAATATTTTCTCCTTGATTTGGGAACTCTGGAAGCTGGCTATAATATTCCTAGGAGTTTTCCTTTTGTGATCTTTTTCAGGAGGTGATCGCTGGACTCTTTCAACCTCTATTTTGACCTCTGGTTCTAAAACATCAGGGCAATTTTCCTTAAGAATTTCTTGAAGGATGATTTCTAGGTTCTTTTTTTGATCATGGCTTTCAGGTAATCCAATAATTTTTAAATTATCTCTCCTGCATCTATTTTCTAGGTCACTGTTTTTCCCAATGAGATATTTCACATTGCCTTCTATTTTTTCATTTCTTTGGATCTGTTTAATAGTATCTTTATTTCTGATAAAGTCACTAGCTTCCATTTGCTCCAATCTAAATCTGGAGGAATGATTCTCTTCAGTGAGCTTTTGAGATTCTTTTTCCATTTGGCAAATTTTCCTTTTTAAGGCATTCTTCTCCTCATTGCTTTTTTGAGCCTCTTTTGCTATCTGAGTTAGTCTATTTTTTAAGGTGTTATATTCTTCAGTCAGGCTGTTGACTCTCATTTCATAATTTTCTTGCATGGTTCTCATTTCTCTTCCCAATTTTCCTCCACTTCTTTTATTTGGTTTTCAAAATCCTTTTTAAGCTGCTCTGTGGCCTGTCACCAGCTCATATTTTTTTGGGGAAACTTTTGGTGCATTAGTTCTGACTTTGCTGTCTTCCTCCTGTTCCATTCTTTGATCCTTTTTTGTCCCCAAAATATGAGTGTAAAGTTGGGTTGCTCTGTGTACTTTGCTTCCTTTGACTGCTCATGTTGCCCCTCAGTTGCTTGACTTTTGGACTTTTTGTCACAGTAGAACTCTGCTAACAGAAATGAGAGCTTTATCCCAAACTCTGGGATTTTCTCAGCTGCTGAAAGTATTAGTTGGGTGCTCTCTCTGAAGCCTTCACCTGCTCTGGCAAGCTGGTCATGCACCCTAGGACCTCCAGCCTAGACAGCGATCCAGATCCACGCAGGTTAAAGCAAGAGTGATTACCCCTCAGACTCGTTGCTTGGTCCCCCTACACTCTGCAGGCCAGGAGCTGAAGCTGCTATGCGAAGGTCAGATCGCACTACAATTTCCCAGGTCCCAAAGTCCACACTGCAGTGACCTCTAACTTTGTCCTTGGCATCTATGGGTTGATCATTCTGGAAACCACCACAGCTGCTGAAGTATCTCCAGCCAGTGGCTGGTCAGGTCTCCATTGGGCTAAGACTCCCAGCTTGCGTGGGAATGGGGTTGGTTCCAGAGCTCTGTGCTGGCTGCTTGCTGCCTGCCTGCCGGTCTGTCCTCAGTGGGAGGTTAGCTGCTCTGTTTTATTTTGTGGGTTCTGTAGCTCCAAAATTTGTCTAGAGTTATTTTTTTTACATGAATTGGGGGAGGTTGGAGCTGGAGCTACAAGAACGTCCAGTTTCTACTCAGCCATCTTGATTCCTAGAAGCAAACACTTTTGAATAGGGACAGGGTCAAAGGAGAAAATAGAATAAATGAGGGGCATGATAGAATGGAGAGAAATATAGTTAGTCTTTCACAATATGACTACTATGGAAATGCTTTTCATTACTACACATGTTTTTTAACAAGTGGAAAGAGATATTTGAACGATGTGATCATAAAATCTCTTTCAGGTCTAAATTCCATAACCTATGCAACCTGTAGCCACTCCTACTAGAGAAGTGGGTAAGACATAGTGGTATGAGAAGAAGAAAAAATAAGGAAAAAGAAGGAGATAAAATGATGGAGGGGATAACTAATATATTCAGGCACATGGGGGAGGAAAACAGTAAGAGTCAGAGACAATTGTGACAGGTAATAGCAATGTTAATTATATGACATGGCTGCATCAGTAGAATTTATCATAATTTTCATTTTAGAATGGACCCTGTTAATCCTTTTAGGGGAAGCTGTGTTTAGTCAACAAGCTTTTATTTTTTTTTTTTTGCTTTTTTTGGAGGGCAATTGGTGTTAAGTGACTTGCCCAAGGCCACATGGCTACTTTTTGTTTTAAGTGTCTGAGACTGGCTTTGAACTCGGGTCCTCCTGACTCCAGGGCCAGTGCTCTATTCACTGTGCCACCTAGCCACCCCCTCAACAAGCTTTTATTAAGGGGCCACTGCATGCCCCTTAGTGTCATGCAGTGGTGTGCTAGGGATATAAAAAAGCATCCTACCCCCAGTAGTCCCTGCTCTCAAGGAGCTCACAGTTTAATGGGGTTCCTCCCTAGATATGAATCCAGTCTAAATTTGGTTTAAGTAATTTTCCCCACAATGCTACTCTGAGAGAAAGGTTGTCATGAGCAGGCGGTCATGAGAAGAAGCCTGTTTTCTCTCTTTGGAAGTGAACCTCCCCCAGTACGGAGTCTTGTTTTAATGAGGCCAGAGCTAGAGTCTCCTAATAAGAGAGTGTGCTACAGTTCCCTGGTCTTTGAACTATGTGATAAATACACCGCAGGTCTTTACACTAGATGACCTTAAGTTTCAAATAAGCAATAGAAATTATGTAATATAAGAAAATTGAAGAAAGAAGTTTTAATATAGGTTGGAGTTGTCAGGGAAGGTTTCATGGAGGAAAACAGGTATTAAAGGACTGGTAGGAGTCAGCTAAGTATGGAGGAGATAAGGTCATTCAAAAACAAAAGAACATTTTTAAAATTTTTTCTTATTTCACCTTAAAGTGACATTTCACTAAAAACCACCAGGAATATAATTTCATAAGAAGTTAGTTCAAACAGAAAGTTCCTTAAACCTTTACATTATGATGTAAATAAAATTCCAGAATCTCCAAGATTTTCCCAGCATTATTAAAGTCTAAGAAATACAGTTCCTATCTTTTTGCTTAGTAGTCACATAGTCAAGATCTTTTTTGCTTGCTTGCTAAAATAAACACTATGATAATTTCTTTTTGGTATTCTTTCTTTAATAATATCCTTTCACTTTTTCTGATCTACTCAGCAATATCAGGATACTTGCCCCATGCCCATCCCCAGACCTGCAAAAAATCATATCATCACTAAAACAGAACTGAAAATGTCTGTTGGGGTGTGTCTGTGTTGTCTTTGCCTTTGTTAAAAAGAAAGGTACTTGTGCTAATGTGTTGATTGCTTTGTTTGTACTTTCCTATCCAGAGACTGACTCTTTTGTCACATAAAAGCAAATAAGTAATACATTTTCCTGTTCTTCCCAAAGGTTTTCCCTTTACTTAGATGCTTTAATATAACTTAATTGGGCCTATTTTTTTCTTCTAATAATGTAGTCTTTGACATTTAGTCAGGTCACCTACTTCATCAGACAACTAAATAAGATTGGGAATTCAAGCAGGGGAATACAGGAAAGCCAACACTTTGGAATCAAGTTGCTTAAATCTTTTTATTATGAAAGTAATCACTTCTTGGCCCTTGCTGATGATAATGCCCCTGACTAAATTGCCCCTATTAAATTTTTATTTCTCTTCCACCAAATCTCACCATCTACTATGAGGCTTCAAGGCAATTGCATGGGTAAATGACATTGGTAAAAGTTATCTGCCAAATCCAAGGTACATATATTATGTGTTGACTCCTTCATTCTCTCCTTAGGTCCATAGACATCTATAAGCCCCATAGAATTGAGGAGAATATGGGGTTTAGATTTGCTTCTGTTAATCAAGAATACTCTACTAAACATAGTTCACTTGGCATCCTCATCACTGGTCATGAGCAAGAGCTTAGAAGGTATATGTAAGGTTTAGATTAAGCTTGTCATGAAAAAGACAGAACATGGGATGGATATGGAGTTTGTTAATGCATTTCTAGATATCTGGCACAATGTTTACCACATCAGGGACAAGGAAAGATCTTAGGACTATTATAGGTAGTTTCTGCCAAGGTTTTCTGGTGTGGAGGTTGCCACTTTATGCTATGTTCTATGCTCAATGGACCTCTGATAGTATAGTGGCAATCAACCCTTGCTTATATATTAATTTTAATTTTTGCAGGATAATCTGCAAATCCGTAGCAAGTCGGGGTAGGAAAGACCAGGTACCACATTCTACCAGGTAGAATTTAATTATAAGGATTGTAGGATGAGTACAGGGGGAAAGACATGTGGAAATCCTAGATTTCCACTGGGGGAGGTCTCACATGCTTGCGGTAGATATCCCCCAACTCACCAATGGGTTTGAGGCTGTCAGTTCCCCCAACCTAATTTAGCTCATCTGTTGGTGATGTTTTATCTGGGTGTGGCTGCTGCTTATACACTACAACTTCTTGGGATATCTACCCCAAACCTGCAAAGATTTCCCCCAGTGGAATGGGTGGATGAACACAATTTGTTCCAACAGTCATGAAGGTACCTACAGTAGGCTCTGTGGAGTGCTTAGAGCTTAATCAGATATTAAAGACACTAAAGTCATCTACTGCATCCTGGGCCATTGCTAGTCATCTTGACTTTTGTTTTGCTACTTGACTTTGATGACTCTAAAAGAAAGAGTAATACTGATAATTTTGCTCAATTCTACCTCATTTAAATCCAATTCACATTCAAGTGAAGATACTACCCTGTGATGTGACTGGTCCTCTTTGACTGGTCCTCTTAGAAAATAAAGGACAAACAATTCTGAGTGGATGAATGAACCAAGCTATTGAAATGAAATTCTGCAATGGGAAGAAGAAGGGGACAAATACTCTGATGTTAGAAAGTATAGTGCTCAGAATACTTTATCAGAATCTAGTTTATGTGCTCTGTCTACTGATTGGCCTAAAAGCTAGGAATTTTAAAGTTATGAAAAGAAACTTTATGGTTTTTGAATAGAGCAACCCTGAAACATGAGATAAAATCTGAATTTAATAAAAGGTGAAGTGAGATGGAAGACTGTATAACTTGAAGTGATTCAGCAAGAAGAAGGTTTCTTTAGATGTATTTATAGGTTTAGTACATAGTGGGCATCTTGGTCAGGATAGCTAATATTACCAAGATGATGACACACTCTTGGGCTTTGGACAAGGACAGGGAGCAGAAGGGAAAGCTACTAGATGGATAACTAGATCACTGGCCTCGGTAAAGTATATTGAGAGAAATGATTATTAATAGATAATGATTTGGGGAGATTCAGAGTTGCTCTTTTTTCTATTTTCAAGACCGCAGTCTCTGAAGGTTGAATTAACCTCCAATGATATATTAAAATATATAAATATTTACCTCCAGCCCCATCCACCCTTACAAGGAATCTCTAGTCTAACATTCCATCAGGGTTGGGTGGAGACAGACTCTTTTGCCTAAATTGTCCTAGATTGGTGGTGATCTGAGTTTAGCAATAGTCTATCTCAGAACTTCTTAAACTTTTTCTACTTGGGACCTCTTCAGTACTTCTTAAACTCTGGGTCGTGACCCTATGTTTGGTTGTAACTCTCAGAATATCTTTCCAAGGGTGACATGATGTCACTTTTGTGAACCAATCAGGGTTGATTCCTATGGTGGGGAACACCTACTCTTTGAAGGGTATATAAACTGAGCACCTAAGAGATGGTCTGAGAGAGACAAATGACCATTGTTTTTAAAATTAAAATGCTGGCATTATTAGTAAAATTATTAAATTACCCCAAAAGTATGCTTTTTGAAACTTTTTTAATCACCACACTATGTATGAAAGGACATATCAGCTGGTGTCAAGATATATAATTACAGTCACCATCAACCACAAGTGTTCAAGGTCTCAAATAGGTCCTACTAGTTTGCTGCTGGACTTTCATCAAAGAAAAGAAGTGCCATTCATGAAGTATTTCCAAAAGAGAAATAAATGCATAAGTAGAGACTGATTCATCTCCTAGTATAATTGTTATAACCACTTAAACTTTATTATATTATCTTATATGTGATGTTGATAAGTTTACATCACTAGCTACATGTATTCCTTTTATTAGCAGGAAATAAATAAATAAATAAACTTGCAAATTCTATGATCTATAGATAGTCTATCACTTTGAGATATTGGATGGCTGAAGTCAGATCCTCCTAAAAACATATGTGCAACAGATAAAAATGTTCAAGAATATAGGTGATTATGAGTGTAAAATTACAAGGCATGGTAAATGTGGAAATAAAGTACTTTAGTTACTAATGATCACTGTAAACAATTTTGAACTGTCATGCTCCTTTAAAATGATGTGTCATTGCCTTATACTTGGAAAGATTGTCATCAGCTCTCTATCCTAACTTGGTACCTGAAAAAGTAACCCTTCTACAATATGTTTGACACATAGATCCAGCTTTTGCTTGAAGACCACCAATGAAAGGATATAACTGCCTTCAGAGATAATCTATTTCACTTTTGGAGAGGAATTTTGGGAAAAATTTCTTCCCATTAAATAATAAATAACTCTCAGTTCTTCCTTCAAGGAATAAATAGTACAAGCTTATCCCTCTTTCATATGAGAGTCCTTCATATACCTGAAGATCAATATACTGTTCCCCTCACACTTTAGGGTAAACACTCTAAAGCACTTTGATCATCATCTGTAATGAGCACAATATTCTTCACCATCACATTTTTCCTTCTTTGAATACTCTCCAACTTACTAATACCATTCCTAAAATAGTTTCCGGAAAAGAACAAAATATTTCAGGTGTTATCAGGACACAGCATGGTACAATGCAATTGGTAGCTCTTTATCCTCATAAGGCATGCATTTCAATGAAGCTCAAGGTCACAATAGCTCTTTTGTATTAAAGCAATTGATTAATAACAAATATATATTAAGCATGCTATGTGTTAGGCACTGGGAACATTAAGAGAAAATTAAAGCATTTTCCCTCAAGGAGATTGCATTCTACTAAAAGAGACTCTATAAATAAGTTTGTGTAGAATATATACAAAATGAATACAAGTCAATTTGGGTTGGTAGGGAGGGAGATACTAGCACCTGAGAGTTAACAAGGGAATTAAGCTTGTGCTGAGAATTAAAGGGGAAGAAAAAGAAATTCTGATTAAAGTGTAACAAATTCTAGGCATGTAGGATAGACTGTCTAAAGACAAAGAGAGAGGAGAAGTATCACGTATGAAAAGCAAGTTCAGTTTGGTTGGCTGGTAGAATATGGGAAAGAGAGTAATGTGCAATAAATAAGGCCAGAGATGTAAGTTGGAGCCACTTGCAAAGGATATTAAATGCCAAATGTATGACTTTATATTTGATGCTAGTTGAAACAGAGGGTCACTGGAGTTTTTTGAGCAGGGGAATGACATGTTTAAAACTATGCATTACACAAATCTTTTTGGCAGCTCTGTGAAGGATGTATTTCAGGAAGGAGAGTCTTGAAACTTAGCAATAGCAATTAGAAGGCTATTGACATAATTCAGGTGAGAGGTGATAAGATATTCAACTAGTTTAGCTTCCTTAAAAGTGGAAAGAAATAAGTGGAGGAAAATG
The DNA here is from genome assembly GCF_028583685.1 of Petaurus breviceps papuanus. Lineage (NCBI taxonomy): Eukaryota > Metazoa > Chordata > Mammalia > Diprotodontia > Petauridae > Petaurus > Petaurus breviceps. The sequence continues at coordinate 30,599,794 of NW_027185771.1, forward strand.
ATGGTAGGAAAGTAAAATTTAGAAAACTTGGTGATTGCTTTGATATATGGGGTTTACAGAGTGTGAGGATACAGGGATAATATTAAGTTTGCAACTATTCTGTGACAGAAATAGGAAAGTATGAAAAAGGGGTGAGTTTGGTGGTGAGAGAAGGTAATGACTTCCATTTTGGACATGTTAAATTTGAGATGCTTATACAACGTTCTGTTTGAAACATCCAATCAGGCAGGGATAAAAAGGGACTGGAGTTCAGGAGAGATTTGGACTAAATATATAAATCTGGAAGTGGTCTGCATTAAAATGATAATTTAACCCAAGGGAACTGAGGAAGTCACCAAAAAGAAAGTATATAAATAAGAGAGAGATCAAGACAGGGTTTTATGGTAGATACACAGTTCAGGGGATGGTATATCCAGTGAATAAGACTATGAAGTAGTAATAAGATTTGCTAAAAAGTCTGTGTCAATAAAAGCAGTGGCAGGAAAACCCTGGGAGGAAAGAGTATCCTGTGAAATTGACAAATGTTGCAGAGTGAGGATGAAAAAAAAAGGATTAAGGAAAAACTTTTTGTATTTGTCAATTAAGAGATCATTGGTTTCCCTAACTGATAAATCACCAAAGGATATGAACAGGAAGATTTTGAAGAAGAAATCAAAGCTATCAATAGTCACATAAAAAATACTCATAAAATCATTATTTATTAGAGAAGTGAAACTTAAAACAACTCTGAGGTACCACCTCAAACCTCTCAGATTGACTAAAATAAAAGGAAAATAATAAATACTAGAGGGGATGTGAAAAAATAGGTACACTAATGAACTGTTGGTGGAATTGTAAACTGGTCCAACCATGATGGAGAACAATTTGGAACTATACCCAAAGGGCTTTAAATCTGTGCATAAAGCAATACCACTACTAAGTCTATATCCCCAAAAGATTAAAGGAAATGGGATAAAAGGTCTATATTTACAAAAGTATTTATAGCAACCTTTCTTGTAGTGGCAAAGAATTAGAAGTCAAGTGGGTGTCTATCAATTGGGGAATGGCTGAAAAATTGTGGGGTATGATTATGATGCAATATTATCAGGCATTGTGATGGAGTATTATTGGGCTATAAGAAAAGCAGAATGGAAAAAAACAAATGAGGAGTACTTACATAAATGGATGCGAAGTGAAGTGATAAGAACCAGGAAAACATAGGACACAGTAACAGCAACATTGCAAAGATGACTAATTGTAAAAGACCTAGACAGTGATCCAAGACAGTCCCAAAGGATTTATGATGAAAAATGCTCTCCACTTCCAGAGAAAGAACTGATGAACTCTAAGTGGACAGTGAAGCATTTTTTCACTTTCTTTATGTTTCTTGTTTTTTTTTTCTTGTTTATTTTGCAACATGGATAATGTAGTAATGCCTTTTGCATGACTTCACATGTAAAATGTGTATCTTAGTGCTTATCTTCTTAATAAGTGGGAAAGGGACAAGAGAGAATTTGGAGCTAATTGTTTTTAAATGAATGATAAAAATAAATAATTAAAATAGATATAAGGAAAAGGATAGGTTCAAAGAAACCTGCCAATACTTGTATAAAATGATAAAGAATGAAGTGAGCAAAACCAGGGGGCTTATACAATATATTATAAAGACAATTTTGAAAGAACTAAGGACTCTATTCACTCTATGACAGCAATGATCCCAGAAGACCGATCATAAAACACCTACCTCCTGACAGAGAATTGATAGATTCAAGATACAGATTGAGGCATACATTTTTGTACATGATCAATAGGGGAATTGATTTTTTTGGCTATGCATATTGGTTATTAGGGTTTTGGTTTATAATAGGTTGGGTAGAAAGAAAAAACAAGTGTGTTAATTTAAAAAAAAGTTTATTGGTGTCATTGGAGAGATTAGAATTATATATCATTGAATGTCACATCCTACTATTAACTCATATTAAACATATAGTCTACTAAAATTCACTGATCCATTTCAAATGAGTTTCTTTCTTGTCATGTTTTGACAGTGACCAAGTCCTTCTATATCTGCAGTTCTCCCAACCACTCACAAGACCATTGGCCATACTGAATTTTGAAAGCCATCTCTCATTCATCATCCTTTTCATATTAAATTGGGTTTTTGTCTGTGAACATAAAAATAGTGAACATCACTACTTCTTCTATTCTTTGTAATAGATTAAGTATAAAGGGAGATGATATTTCAAGATAGTATGATCTTTATAATTCAGCTACATAGATACAGTTATTATTTTGTTTTTCCTTTAAAAAAAATCTCTAAGATTCTAGTAGGGGAAATAAAGAGTAGGTTGACAATTTCTCTTTACTTTTGCCTGTAACCTATAGCACCATAATATGCCTTGTTCAATATCTATGTCATTGATATCGGTATTCCTGGAATCAGGTTGATTGTACAATTGAATGGACTACATGGGAATGAAGTCCTCAACCTCCATTGTGTTGAATACTTTCTTATAGTCTTATTTCTAGAAAGAGATCTCTATGTTGCTATATACTCCATCTGAATTTTATTCTCTTAAGCATGTGAATTCTGGATCAGAATCCTCTTTATATACTTAACACAATACCAAACTGCTTTTCAGAACAGTTGAATGAATTCATAGTTCTACCAGTATGCTATCCATGATTTGTCCAACAATAACTACTCTCATCTTCCAACATCCTTGCCAATTTGATGAAAGAGACACAGCCTTAATGCTGTTTTGTCTTGAATTTATCTTATTATCAAGGAAGGGAATAAGCATTTATATAGGGATTACTATATAGAATCCAACTATCACCTCCTGAAAGAGATCCCAAAATTGAAATTCCAAGGAATATTATTGCAAAATTCCAGAACTATCAGGTCAAGGAGGAAGTACTGCAAGCAGCCAGACAGAAACAATTCAAATATCAAGGAGCCACATTCAGGATACACAGGACTTAGCAGCTTCTACGTTACAGGATGAGAGGGTTTGGAATATGATATTTCTGAAGGAAAAGGAAGCTGAATTTCAATGAAGAATTAACTACCCAGCAAAACTGAGCATAGTCTTTCAGGGAAAAAGATGGAAATCTGATGAAATGAGAGATTTTCAAACTTTTCTGATGAAAAGGCTGGAGCTGAATAGAAAATTTGATCTTTAAATACAAGACTCAAGAGAAGGATAAAAAATTTAAACAGGAAAAAAAAATATTATTCAATAACATTAAACTGTTTACATCCCTACACAGGAAGATGACACTTATAACTCTTGAGAATTGTATCTCTACTAAGGCCCTTAAAAGGGGTATACATAGACAGAGGATGTGGGTATAAGCTGACTTTGATGTGATGATATAAAAAAAATTAGGGTTGAAAAAAGGATTGTAGTGGGAGAAGAGGAAAGGAGGAGGTAGATTATGGTAAATTATATCATGTGAAGAGGTACAAAAGATCTCTCTCTATAGAAGAGGGAAAGAAGGGAGGCGTAAGCATTGTTTGAACACTACTCTCATTGGGTTTGGCTCAAAGAGGGAATAACACACACAACCAATTGGGTCTAGAAATTTACCTCACACAGAAAGAAAGTAGGAGGAGAAAGAGGAAAGAAAAGGGAGGGGAGTAGATAGAAGACAAGGAAAAAGGGACGGAAGAGGTAGTAGGGGAAAGGGGAAAGAAAAGGGAGGGGAACTGAGAGTAGGGAAGGTCAATTGAGGCAGTGATCAGAAGCAAAACACTAATGATGTGGGATAGGATGAAAGGGGAGAGAAAAGTGTAACTTAGGGAAAAGTAGGATGGAGGGAAATACAGAGTAAGTAATCATAACTATGAATGTGAATGGGATGAATTCTCACATAAAACAGAAGCAGGTAGCAGAGTGGATTAAAATCCAGAATTCTATAATATGTTATTTCCAGGAAATACATTTGAAGCAGAGAGAAGGTAATATACAATTGAAGCAGACTAAGGGTAAAAGACTGGAGCAGAATACATTATGCTTCAGATGAAGTTAAAAACCAAAAAAAAATTTAAAAAAGGGGGGTAACAGTCCTAATTTCAAACAAAGCAAAACTAAAAATATATCTAATTAAAAGATTAAAAAAAAGGAAAAAATATATCTTGCTAAAAGGTACCATAGACAATGAAGTAATATCTATAGCATACATATATCCAGCAAGTGGTATAGCATCCAAATTCTTACAGGAGAAGTTAAGTGAGTTACAGGAAGAAATAGACAGTAAAACTATACTAGTGAGAGACCTCAACACCCCATCCCCCTGCAAAACTAGACAGACCTATTCACAAAATAAACAAAAAACATAGTTAAGGAGGTGAATAGAATTTTAGAAAAGTTAGATATGATATATCTCTGAAGAAAACTGAATAAGAATGGAAAGTAATATGCATTTTTCTGTGTGATACATGGCACCTGCGCAAAAACCTGGCAATGTATTATGGCATAAAAACCTCACAATCAAATGCAGAAATATTAAATCATCCTGTTCAAATTATGATGCAATAAAAATCACATGTAATAAAGGGCCATGGGAAGATAGACTAAAAATTAATTAAAAACTAAATAAAGTCATACTAAAGAATGAGTGGGTCAAACAACACATCACAGAATCAATCAATAATTTCATCAAATAATGAGACAACATATCAAAATTTATGAGATGTAGTTAAAGCAGTACTTACTGGAAGTTTTATATATCTAAATGCTTGCATGAAAACAATAGAAAAACTTATTTGAAATAATGAACAACTTTAGCAAAGTTGCAGGATATAAAAACAACCCAAATAAATCATCAATATTTCTATGCATTACTGACAAAGCCCAGAAGGAAGAGATAGAAAAGAAATTTAATTTTATTTTTTCCAATTTATTCATTTATTTTTACTTTTCAACATTCATTTCCACAAGATCTTGAGTTACAAATTTTTCTCCCCATCTTTCCCCTACCCGCCACTGCAAAATAGCCAGCCTACTCAATACCCCTCCCCGCAATCTGTTCTCTTGAATATCTTCACTCCCCCCCCACTTTCTAGAAGGGCAAGAGTGATTTCTGTACCCCAGTGCCTGTATATCTTATTTCCCAGTTGCATGTAAAAAGAAATTTTTTTTAAACATTTGTTTGTATAACTTTGAGTTGCAGATTTTTTTTCCCTTCTTCCCTCCTCACCCACCCCTACTGGGAAGACAAGCAATTCAATATAGGTTGTACATGTGTAGTTAGGCAAGACTTTTCCATAGTAGGTATACTGTGAAAGACTAACTATAATTTCCTCCATCCTATCCCATCCCCCACTTATTCTATTTTCTCCTTTGACCCTGTCCCTTTTCAAAAGTGTTTGCTTCTAACTACCCTCTCTCCCAATCTGCCCTCCTTTCTATCATTCCACTTCATATGCCCTTCCCCCCTATTTTCCTGTCGGGTAAGATACCCAATTGAGTGGGTATATTATTCCTTCCTTAAGCCAAATTCAATAACAGTAAGGCTGACCCATTCCCTTTCTCCATCCTTCTCTTTCCCCTCCAGGGTAAAAATTTTTTCTTGCTTTTTTTATATGAGATAATTTACCTTAATCTATCTCTCCCTTTATCCGTCTCCCAATATATTCCTCTCTTACCTCTTATTTTTATTTTTTTACATATCATCCCTTCATATTCATCTAATCCTGTGCCCTCTGTCTATGTATACACATACATACATATGCAAACACATATATTTATACACACATATACCCTCCTATACATACATGTATATGTATGTATACATATATATTCCCTTCAATTATCCTTATACTTAGAAAAGTCTTAAGAGTTACAATTATTGTTTTTCCATGTATGAATATAAATAGTGAAATTTTAATAACTTCCTTGTGATTTCTTTTTCCTTTTTATATTCTCATGCTTCTTGTATTTGAAACTCAAATTTTCTGTTCAGCTCTATTTTTTTTCATCAAGAATGCTTGAAAATCTCATATTTCATTGAATGACCATATTTTCCTCTGAAGCATTATACTCAATTATGCTGGGTAGGTGATTCTTGGTTTTAATCCTAACTCTGGAATATCATATTCCAAGCCCTTTAATCCCTTAATGTAGATGCTGCTAGATCTTGTGTTATCCTGATTGTGTTTCCACAATACTCAAATTATTTCTTCCTTTCCACATACCCCAGGACCACCGCACAAGAGCACGATCCAGATCCAAGCAGGTTAAAGCAAGAGTGTTTACCCTCTGAATGGTTGATTGGTCCCCCTACAATCTGCAGGTCAGGAGCTCTGGAGGCAGCCACATGGCAACAGCTACAACCGCTTAGCCTCTCCCACTTTTTGCCCCAGGGACAGGTACTGGACCATGCTCTTCTCCACCCAGTTCCAACAGAGTTCTTGAATGACTTTTTACTTTCTTTTTGGTGTTTCTGGGTTGAGAAGTCTGGAAACTACTACAGCTGCTGGAGATTAACTTTTCTTAAGTCTGCTCTGGCCACTGCTGGTCAGTCCACTCCAGGGCCAGAACTGTGTGTGTCACATGGGATTGCACTCAGCTCCCAGAGTGCTGTGATAGACCCTTCTTGTTGGCCTGTCAGGTTGCCTTCAGTGGGAGATTTGTTTCTCTCTGTCACTTAGTGGGTTCTCTTTTTTTAAAATTTGTTTAGAGTAATTTTTTTACATGTATCAGAGGTGGTGGGAACTGGAGCTGCATGGAGGTCCTGTTTTTACTCTGTCACCTTGGCTCTGCCCTGGAAATTCCATTTTAAATGACTATAGACACTATAAAATATTTGGAAATCTTATCTCCCAAGACAAACCCAGTTTAACATAGTTACAAAACATTTTTCACACAAATAAAGTCAGATCTGAACAACTGGAAAACTATAAATTGCCATGTATAGTCTGAGCTAATATTATAAAAATGACAATTTTACCTAAATTAATTTACTTATTCAGTGTTAAACAAATCAAGCCAATATAGATATTTTATAGAGCTAGAAAAATAATAATAAAATTCATCCAGATGAACAAAAGTTCAAGAATATAAAAGGAATTAATAATGAAAAAAATGAAGAGGAGGGTTGTCTAGCCGTACCAGATCTAACAGTATATGATAAAGCAGCAATTATCAAAACTATTTGTTACTGGCTAAGACATAGAGTGGTGGATCAATGGAATAGGATAGGTCCATAAGACACAGTACTGAATAATAATAGTAGTAATCTACTGTTTTATAAATCCAAAGACTCTAGCTTCTGGCATAAGAAGTCTGTTTGACATAAACAAACAAACTGAAGGTAAAATTGGAAAATAGTATGGCAAAACCTAGGTCTAGACATAGACCTACACCAAGATAATGTGAAAATGCATACGTGATTGGGACATAAAGGGGGTTATCATTTTGGTTGTTGTTGTTTATGTCCTTCCTTCTTGAAGAGGATTATGACATCAGGGAGACAACAATATGATTTGCAGTTGACTGTGATTTGAGTGAGGGAGGGCTGTACGAGGTCACCAGCCTCACTTTCTTCTCCAGAGCCATCTGGGTCCAGTTGCCAGATATTCATCAGGATGATGGCCCAGGATGCAATGGGAGACCCTAGCCCTTTTGAACTTATAAGCAAATTAGGAGAACAAGGAATAGGTCACCTATCAGATCTATTGAGAAAGCAGGAAGGCTTGACAAAACAAGAGATAAAGAACATTATGAAAAGCATATGGATAATTTTGATTACATTAAATTTAAAGGTGTTTCTGATAAAAGCCTCATTTCTAAAACACATAGAAAACGGAGTCAGATTTGTAAGACTGCGTGTGACTCCACAATTCACAAATGGTCAAAGGATATGAATTCCGATGCAGAAATTAAAGCTCTCTATAGTCAAATAAAAATGCTCTCAATCACTATTGATTAGAGAAATGAAAATTAAAAAAAAACTCTGAGGTACTACCTCACACCTAATAGATTGACTAATAGACAGAAAAGGAAAATGACAAATGCTGGAGAAGATATGGAAAATTCAAAAACTAATGCATTGTTGGGGGAATTGTGATACAGCTATTCTAGAGAGAAATTTTGAACTATGCCAAGAGGGCTATAAAACTGTGCATACTCTTTGATTCAGCAATATTAGTATTAGGTCTGTATCTTAAGGAGATCTTAAGAAAGGGAGAAGGACCCACATACAAAAAAATCTTGACAGCAGTTCTTTTTGTAGTGGCAAAGATTTGGAAATTAAAGGATGTTCATCAAGTGGTGAATGGCTGAACAAGTTGATATGATTTCAATGGAATACTACTGTGCTATAAGAAATGATGACCAGCTTGATTTTGGAAAAACCTAGAAAGACTTACGTAAAGTGAACAGAACCAAGACATTGTACATGGTAACAGCAACATTATGTGATGATCAACTATGAGTGACTTAACTCTTCTCAAGAACACAATGATCCAAGACAATTTCAAAAGACTCAAGATGGAATAAACTATCCACATGCAGAGAAAGAACTAAGGAGTCTGAATGTAGGATCAAAACATATTATTTTCTGGCATTTTTTTCTTTCTCATGATTTTTCCTTTTGTTTTGATTCTTCTTTCACAGCATGACTAATGTGGGAATATGTTTAACATGATTTTACATGCATAACTGATATCAGATTACTTGCTGTCTTGGGGAGAGAGAAGAGGAAGTAGAAGGGGAGAAAGATTTATAACTCAAAATCTTATAAAAGTGAATGTTGAAGACTAAAATAATAATAATAAAAATAAATAATACATAAAATTTCTTTCAGAGAATATTGATTTAATTTTAAATTGTGATGTTTTCCATATTTTCTTGTATTTTTTTATTTCAATAAATATTTTCTATTGCCTTTTAAAATGATTCAACCACACTTAGGAGTGTTGGGGACCATGGAGCCTATAGTCCACATTTTTAAAACCTCTGATTTTGAGCAAGAAAGAGACCAAATTTCATTACCACATTTGGCTAAATTATTTGGGCAGCAAGCATTTATTAAGTATTATAGCATAGCTACTATTGTAATCTGGATAGATACAAATAAAGACAAAAAACATTCCCTCGTCTCAAGGAGTTTATATTCTAATGGCACAGAAAACATGCAATTAAGTATGCACATTCAAAATATATATTATATAAATTGATGGTAACCTCAGAGGGAAATTTTAGTGGGCAGAGAGGGGAATCCTCATGCATAAGATTTGAGTTAAGTCTATGGAAATCAGGGAAAGTAGGAGGATGAAATGAGGAGGGGGAGTATCACAGTCATGAGTGATAGTTCAAATGCACAGAGTAGTTCAATAGTAAAGTGGGTAGAGGGGTAGAGAATGGAAAAAGACTGGAAAGGTAAGAAGGAGTGAGGTCATAGGAAATGTAAATGGCAAACAGAATTTTATATTTGATCCTTTAGTTAATGGTGAGCCACTGGAGTAATTGTAGTAAAGGTAAAAATTCAGTGGACCAGAAGGAAAAGTTGGTTAGCATTAAGTCTATACAGAAACAGACAGAAATAAGAACCAGCTGCCATATCTTTAAAAATAGAAGGAAAATGTTTTAAAATCATAAAGTTTCACTGTTCTGTTTTACTCTTGGATTGAATCACAGATTTTGACGGTAGAATATTGCTTAAATTAACCCTAGATAGGAGGAGAACATATGAGGATTTGACATTAAAAATCTGGCAACACACATTAAAAGGTTCACATCTCAGCCCTAGTAGAGCATTTAACGCTAACAGGAAATACTGCTCTCTGGAAATTTTTTCAGTCCAATTTAATGTTCCAAGATGTTCAAATAAACGAAATGAATCCAGGAAGTTATAGGTATTCATTCCCATTAAGAGGAAGCAGATGAGGATGGATAAGTTTTCCTGGATAAGCAGAGAATTTGTCTTTTTTTTGTTTTTAATTTGCTCATCACTGGGGAGAACCACAGGCCAAACTTTGAAGTCAATGGACATATTGCTTGCTCTATAATTACTCCAGCATTCAATTTAACAGACATTTATTAAGCATGATTTAGTGAAAAGAACACTGAACTTGGAGTGAAAAGAACTGATTTCAAATCCTCGCTCTTCAACTTCCTAGTTGTATGATCTTGCACTAATTACCTCAGCTCTCTGGCCCTCGTTTTCCTCATCTGTCAAAAAAGAGAATTAAACTAAGTCTTCACAAAAATCCTTTCCAGTTTCTAATATTCTGTGATGCTATTAGGGGAATAAAATCATTTTAGGCTCTGCAGAAACAGAGACAAAAACCACTGCTGCCTCTTCCCCTCTAGTAGAAGGTAACATACTAGGAATGATATTAATGTATAGATACTGTTTGTAACCATTAATTTCAGGCTTGAATTTGAGCATTTTGGGGGACCACTAACTTAATCCCTGCTATAGTTTTTAATTATGTTTTAAGAACAAAGCTGACACAAATACAACAATATGTAAGACTAAGAAACAGGTTGCTCTTATCTGTGTTCTGAGCAAAACTATTTGAATATTTGTTTTAAATGGATTTTTGTTGTTGTAGTAGCAGTTGTTGGGTCTTTGATTCTCAAAGAGGACCAGTGACTTCTATAGGCTGATGTTCTGACTTGCTGTGAATTGGATTTGAGTGAGGCTGACCAAAGTCATCAGCTTCACTCTTTATTCCAAGTCTTTTAAATGGCAAGACAAAGGTCCAGGCAATTGTCAATGGCCTGGGGCATAGTGGGTGCCATTGGCCTTTCTAAATTAAGGTTTTTCCCAGGACTCAATTTGCCTGTGGAAAGGCCCATTCAATGACTAAATGCTAGACAAGAATTGAGACAAAAGATGACCTAATTTATCAAACAAAATATCAATCTGGGAGGGGAAGACCCTCAAATTTCCATTTCCATTTATTCTCAGTCATAAAAATCTAAATAGTGAGCCATAAAGGCTTAGGTTGGGGGCTGTTATTGGTTATTCAGTGAAACCCATAGTGATTTGGGTTTAAAGATGCAGTCAGATGCTTCCACTAGAAACACAATGAGATGGTCCAGAAATTCTTTAACTTCTTCACACCTATTATTTAAAAATGCTTGGTTTTTCACATCTATATTTCAAGAAATCATAGATGTAAACTACATACAATAAAAGGTAAATTGTCCCAGATTTTAGGAAAAAAACTCTAGCCTCCAAACCCCCAAATGTCTTATAAAATATAAGCAAGCAAAAATTATATTTTTATGGGCAGAACATCCACATGTAAGGATATGGCACCCCAAGTAAAAAGAGGTACCATCTGTGGCAAGGGGCTATAGTTGTGAGGCTGCTAGGGAGGCAGAAGATGGGCATCTCTAGCCTCATTTTCTCTCACCTTCTTTTTTTTTCTTTTTGCTTTTTGAAGGGGTGTGTGCACCCGAAAAACTATGTGCAGCAGAAATCCTTACCCAAATAATACTCAGAGGTTTCTCAAGGTAGGAAGCAGAAAAGAATAGTTTATTATGCTCTCGAGAAAAGGCCACCATCCTGACAAATGGTCAGGGAGGAGAAGCAATTTACAAAAGGAAATGGCTAAGTTACAAAGCCCTAATGTGGAATTTTCCCCCATTCCCTTCCTGACCCTTTTCTTCCATTGGCTGGAAGTTAGGTATGCAATCTAAGTAAGTGCGGCAATCTACCTAAAGTACCAGAACAAGGAAACAGTAAATCATCCAATGTACATTTGAGAAAACTCTTCTCCCTTCCCTCACCTTCTTAAGAGACATTTTCATTCCTTACTGTTGAGGTCAGAGTTGAGAGAGCTGGCTCAGATTTGAAAGGATTCACTTAGACCTCTTTAACAATGGGAGTTTTGTTGACACAAAAGCATACAAGCCTGAGATTTACCAAATTGCTAAACAAAGGCACTGACCAGACTTATATAGACAGAAAGCTACACAGCCTGTAAGAACATAATGCAATTTTTAGGGTTTCTAATGGGGGTTGGAGATTTAGAAATAGGATGAGGAAGACGGATGACACAAGATAAGGTAGATAGAGTAAATGCTATGATCTAGGATGGTAGGGGTGGGGGGGTGGGGGGAGACAAGAAATTCCATGGTCCAGGACAAGAGGAAGTTTTATGGTATTCCAAGTTAAGGGAAGAGACTTTAGGGTGCATTCAGGTTAGAGAATAAACTCAGGGCTTCACAAAGTACTAGAAAAGCAACCCTTAATATTAACTTTAGGGCACCTTTGTATCCACATCACTTGTAATGTCTCCTTGGGGGAACTGAGGACTTGCTGACCCCCAGAAGCAGCTCTGAAAAGCATCTGGCAGGAATATGAATTTTCATTCACTTTTCAAATATGCTACAAAAGATTGTTCCTCATCTACTGAGCAAGTATTGGTAGCTTGTGCAATGGCAGAATGGAACTGAGCTCCATATTGTGACCTATTTTAAATATGCTTTTACATATTGAATATTTTTTAAATAATGATGCAAAAGAGAAAAAAAAGGTAAGGAAAACACAAGGATGCATAAGATTTTAACAAAGTACTCTATGAAATGTGAGATGGATCTGCCTTATCTTAATTTGAAAGCAATTTGGGTGTAAAATATGATTTGAATAGCAAAATAAGCAATTTTCCTTTACCTTTCAAGAACCTCTCAGAAACCAAGAAAAAGACAAATTCTTTACTTTGATATTGTAAAGGACTTATGTGGTTCACTTTTCTTTACTTGATTGTAATTAATCAGTATCCTTTCACTTGCATACAAACTATCCCTACAAAATCCCATGCTAATTTCTGCCTCCCCACTTTTTTCATTTGGTTGCCCTTCATGAATGCCTTCCCTGTGCATCTAATTCTATCCAAATCACTCTCAATATTTCCAGATTTCCTCCACTTCTAAAGGAAGAAGTGTTTTCTGCACACCCTTCCCTCATTGATGTTTCTCTCTTCCCTCTTCTGATTATCTACAATTTATCCTGTATATATCTTATTTGTATATGGTTATTTCTATGTTGTCTTCCGCAATAGACTGCTTGAGAGCAGGGATTGTTTAATAGTTTGTTGTTTTCAGCTTTTTTTTTGTATCCCTAGTGAGGAGGGACAGAATCCCAATAGGTTCAGCAGGAACCCTGTTCTCATCCAAGACCAGGAAACCTGCAAGGGCCTCTGGAAAGAATTCAGCTCAGCCTTGCTTGGAGTTAGAATTGAGAAAGTTTATTATTATGCCTTTATACAGTGGGCAAGAGTCCTTAGGGGACCTTCGAGTGAGAGGGGTACATGCTTTTGCCTTTAAAGGGTAGTGCTGCCATAGTCAGGGCTGACCTGAGGGGAGGGGCCTCAGTGCATAGATAGTTTAAATGAGATTTGGGCCAGGCCCAGGCCCAAGGAGACAAAAGGCAAGGACAAAGGAGGGTGTGGGCCAGGCCTAGGAGAAATGAAAAGATTAAGTAAGAAAAAAGGGCTCACAGGGTGTTGCCTAGGCTGAGTGAGGGATAGGGGGAAGGGGCAGAGCCCAAGGTTGGGAAAGGAATTTTACAAATAACAATTTTACAATACAAAGTGCATTACAACTGCACAGACTAGTTTTACAAATTGGTTTCACAAATTGACCTAGACCCCAGGTACCCCATCACTAGTACTTAACACAGTGCTTGGCACATAAGTGCTTGATAAATGCTTGCTGACTTAATTTCCTTCCCCCTTCTTAACTTCACACATTGTCTGAATCTACACTTTAGCAATTAGTTTCAATATCTTCTATTATATGTAAGATCCTTAAGGATGGAGGCATTGCCATGTGTCTATGTATTTATACATAGTGTCTATGTATGTATACATATATATGTACACATGTGTCTATGTATGTATACATATATACATGTGAATATGTGTACATATATGCATGTTGGCTAGCATATATGTATTGCTAGCATATTTTGGCTAGCATAATTCCAGCCTCAGAGTAGGTGTTCATTGAATTGACCCTTAATTCACAAAGTCTCTGCTGTTAGGATTTAAACTGACAAGTTCTACTGAACTAGAAAGGCTTTAAGTATGATTTCCTAATTAGATTGTGTCTGCTGCCCAAAGACCAATCAACCTGAACACAGAGAAGGTTAGCATGAACATTTTGGCTCCCAATGTTGTTTGGTCATAGTGACCCAGCACATTAAAGAAATAGAACATCTATGCCCCGGCTCTTGAGGATCTGATCATTTTATGAAGAGACAAGACTCATTCATATGGTATATTTCCCCTGATTTTCCATATTTGTCCTGTCCATTCTAATTGTTGGATTTTCTATCCTCCAATTCTTCTTTCTCCTATGTCTTTTTTTTCTTTTTCTTATCTCTCTTCCTTCATTTTTAATCCCAAGTCATGTGGCAGTAAGTCAAATACAGTCATTTAATAACTACATGGATTAGACCTGGTATAGCACAAAATTTCCATTTTTTCTCTAAGGAAAGACTTATTTATTGTCAGTGAGTGGCCTGTCAAAGCATCTGGAGTGCATATTTTCAGGAACCAAAGCATATGCACTGGCATATAGTAACAACCTTTCCTTTTTTTATCTTGAAGTACAATGTTCTAGTGTAACAGCAAGTAATGGAATGAAGGTAGGGAATTTTCAATGAGCTGAAGCAAGGCAATAAAAAAACAAATATCTAATTCTCATCAACTGCCAAAAAAGACTAAGGTAGAGGAAAGGTCTGAGAAATGATTTTTTTTTTCAATTTCTTCTCTACTAAAGAGAATCCACAGTTACAACTTCCTCTTAGCGTATGATCTCTTGCCAGTGCCAGCTGATTTTCTGAAACGGAGGAGAGGAACAACTGACAGCTGTGTCTGCTATGGAAACTGCCAAGCTGCAGCACATCTTGTCAGACAGCCATGTGGATTTAGGCCAAGGAAGATATCCATGATGCACATAATGAGATCAGAAGATCACTAGGATGTATCACAAACTTGAGGTTGGACAGGCTGTATGCTCCCAACTATGGCATTCTGTACTATTAAGGATGACTGAAATCGATGCACTTACATTAACCATGTAGGTACAAAGAGAATGAAGCTAAGATGAGAATATTCCCTGCTGCAATCTTAGTCTCCAGTCATGTCACTTAGAGAATAAATAGCAGATCTAAAGAAAACAAAAGAGGAAAGGGGTAAACACGGCAAAAAAGCCCAACATTGTATGCTATCACATTGTCTGAAGGACAACTGTAAGTGGAGAACAAGTTAGTGCCAGCCAAGGAGTCAGAAGGATAAAGGAGGAGCTACCACAAATCTATTACCAAAAGAAAGTACCCTTGGAACTAGAAACCATTAGACCTAGCCAGGGCCCTCTGGGATCATTTGACTGGATGTCTCCATTTTATAGGGGAGAGGAATCAATGAGGAAGAAGGTAATATTTTCAATGAGTCTTAAGTGAGCAATGAACTGTCATCAATATGGAGAGAACACTCTTGCAACTATTGGAAATAATATCAGGAAATCCTAGTTATAATCAACAAACACTTTATTAAGATAGACATGTTTCTGGACCAAAGAAGTTATATGACCTCAGTTATTAATAGTTCACAATATAATATAGATGCAGATAAGCTTTTAAATGACCATAAATCACATAAAAATTATGTCTATATAAAGGAAACTGTGGCAGAAAGAAAGAAAATTTGCATCTTAATAGAGGTGAAATATCCCATGTACCATTTGAAACTTGTGGAGAAATCAACAGAAATCATCTACGTAGTTTTCATTTCCATGGCAGGCAGCATAGGGATAAGCTCAAAGAATTGAGGAATGATGAGAGGCAGGGTCACACTTAGAAAAGACCTGTCCTCAAAAATCTTCTTGGGGCCCCTCCCCCTTCTCCCTCACCCATTATTTGTCCATACTTTAAATACCTTACAATTTGGGAACACTTTCACTGTTCAGTAGTCTGCAACATCACAGCTGGGATATTGCTTGGCTTCCTTCAAATTTACATCTCCTTGCAACAGTAGACTGGCAACACTTCCATTTGCTAGACAGCTACAGGGTAAATGCAATCCATTTTGCCAGTGTAATGATAATGTACACGCTTAGGACCTCTAGCCCTGAAAATAAATAAAATATGGGTTTCGTTTTCTTTAACTTTGAGGAATCTGCTGAGGTCAGATTAGCATTGGGACCAGGGTATTTTCCATTGAAAAACAGATAGTCTTTCAATTAGGTATCTTGATGACCTCTTGCTCCAATATTCTATGGGACACATATAGACCGTTATAATTGTCACCCCTCTGATGACCTCTTATTGCTTTTTAAAACTTTTCCCTAGATTGCTCAAGATCTGTCCTTCTTAGGTGATATTTTATCACTTAATTACTCTTTCATCTGTGCACTTGGAGTTTCTGTTGCCCAATTATTTCAAATTCTAAATTACCCTTGGATCACTCCAAGAAAGTTGTAGATACGTTTCTAGTTGTGCTAGGCCATACAGAATCTTCCCTGTATCTTATATTTATAGAATTTTTGAGTTGGGAGAGACTTTATAGTTTATGTATAATCCTGGGATTCTTAATTTTTTTTTTTTGTATCATAGATCCGTTTGGTAGTCTGGTGACGCATATGGACCCTTTCTCAGAATGTTTTATTTTTTTTAAGCATATAAGATTTAGGATTATAATGGAAAACATTATATTGATAGGTAATTATCAATTAAAAAGAAAAAAAAAGTTCATAGACCCCAGGTAAAAAATCCCAGGTCTACTCTAACACTTCATTTTAGAGATAAGGGAATTAAGCGCCAGAGATTTTCAAGTGACTCTATACCATAGAATCTATAGGAAAGAGAATTGTGATTTAGAGCTAATGAAAGTGATGAGGTATGGGCTCTGGGAGCCCCTTTGAGCTCTCCTTGAGTCCTAGGGTAGAGGCTCTGGGAACCCCCCTTGAACTCTGATTAAATTGTCCCATTTGATGATACATTTGCATGAGGCCATAAGCCTTATGTTGTGGCTAGGCCCAGACCTCTGTGACTAGACTTCCCACCCTTGAGCGAATCAAAATATTAATCAACCCTTGAACTGGCCTAGCCCATCATTGCCTGAAGTCTCCAGGTAGCCTCCAGCAACTTCCCACCCTTAATCACTCATTGACCTCATTAATTCCTCCTGAAGACCCTCCCCAAACTCCTCTAGACCACCCCTAGATTCCTCCCATAACCTTCTGTATATAAGATCCCATCTTCCCTCCTTGTGTGAGAGTATCATAGAATGACCTAAGACAGATTTACTAATACAATCTAATACAATCAAACTTTTAATAAACTTTACTTTTTTCTTTGGCTGAGAAGACTTGAGTCGAATTCATTCAGCCAAATGTGGCTTGTTAGTATTTTGAGGTCCCTAGAGCAACCCTAACCCTCTTTATGGGTAACCTCTTCAAAAGGAAGGCTTTGGGGAGGAACAAGTCCTTAAACTAGTTACTGAATTAAGTTACCTATTTTTTTAATTCAATTCAGTATTTGAGTATTGAATTAAGTATTTGATGAGAAGATACAATAAAATGAAGGGATGGGGAACTTGAAGGATGGAGGAAGAAAAAGCATAAGCAAGAATATATAGGCCAAAATATGCTCTATTTTGGAGGTAAAAAGATCAAGGCCTAGCTTATAGAAGTAGTATGCCTATCTGGGTTACAAGAAAAGACAGGGAAGATTAAGCTATGTCAGCAAGTTCCTAGAGTCACAGCACACGCAGACCCCTTGGGATTTGAAGGGACTGCAAATTCTGCTTAAAACTTGTTCTATTGTGGTTATGGTAAATCACTGAATTTCAGCAGGATATGTTGATGTATGCCCCAAACATTATATATAAAACATTTTAGAAAGTGAAAATTTTGTGACCGTTTTAGTTCATTCACAATGTTAACATTTTTTCTGAACTTATGAATTGTATATTCTTTTAAAAATGTAGAATATTTTCAAAATAAATTTTATTAGTATAATTTGTTTTTATATTGAATAAATACTCCCTTATATCTGTTCTTCTTCTCAGTGATCCATCCTATAAAACAGAGTCTATTTTAAAAGAAAAGGAAGAGAAAAATAATAAGGCAAACAAATCAATACAACAAAAAATCTATATAACATTCCATACCCATGAACCTCTAACCTCTGCAAAGGAAGGAGGCATCTATGAAGCAAAATTTTTTAATTCAATAGACTATATAGAGATGATATATTTATTTTTACCTTATAATAATGTAATTAGTGCTTTAGTAAGTGGAGTTTTCTGAATAACAATCATATTTTTTTTCCCTGATAAAGAGATTTTGCTAGCATGTTAGCAAAGGCTACAACTTTTTCATACTGAGTAGAGATAGTATTATCAGTTTCTGTTGGCCAAAGAATTAATCCCAAATGATTAAACTTCTGGTGATGAGCCTTTCTTAACTTAATGTCATAGGTCCAGAGCTTAGCACAGATATCTGGCTCATAGTAGGAGCTTAATAAATGCTGATTGATTGATTGGTACACAGATGGCAGACATTCTGTCTCTTACTGGGCCCTGATCTGAGGAGGATTTGCCAGGGTTTTGCAGAAATTCTAGGAGCACTGTCACTGAAAATCCAGACTAACTTACACACCATGACAAGGTGTTGGAGGAGGGCTTTCAGAGAAACTGATTTCTAACACCCTGGAAAGTCACTGAGAATGACAAACTTTCTTTGGGAAAAAAAAAATAGATCTCTAACTCTAACCAAACAATGGCAAATGTAGTATTTTGCTCTAATAAAACAGCAGGAAGGAGTCACATAATATGGGACACTATTTTTAAACATTTCATGCCTTTTGTGAAGCCTTTCTTCAGAATGGCATTCTTAGTGTAGAGAAGTACCTCCGTGTGCTACTTTAAAAATAATGAAGCACAACTGTTTCGAAGTAAAAGTCACCCTATCTTTGGGTTCTTAAGAGTGATGGATTGAACTGATAAACATCAAATGGAAATAGAGGTCTCATCTTCCTTTGGTGGAGGAGTTAAATAAAGGCATGCTGTGGATTCTAGATGAGGAAAAGGTTTTAGTTCTCAAAGATTTCTGACTACCCAGAATTCCTATCACATTTCCCAAGGTTAAATGCACTGTTTCAAGACAGCTGCTCAGAATGATTAAAGATACACTTTAGGACAGTCATGCTCTTTGTAGTGTTAATAAACTTTGATTTTGATTTCTGATGTAACTTAAAGAAATCTGTCAGTTTTGTACTTAAAATATAACTCTTTAGTCTTATATATGTAAAATATGTATATATGATAAGTAATATATATTACCATACGTGTGAATAAAACATACATGGAATCCCAAAAACCTTCCTTTAGATTTAAACTATAAAAGACTTTCCTTATCATAAGGTTTTAAAGCTTAAAAATTCATAAAGACTTTTGAGATGCACTTAATATAAAATGCAATGATAACATATTATACAAAAATGAGCACACATGCATACATTCATGAATATAAATATATACTTCCATGTATATATGTGTGTCTATACATTTGTGCATAGTATAGTGAATTAATGAATCAGCCTTGGAGACAAGAAAATCTGAATTCAAGTCCTATATTTGACACATGCTTACTAGGAGGTAGTAAATATGTCACTTCACCTCTCAGCGATCCCAGGAAACACTCTAAGATTTGTACATCTGAATTAGTACAAGAAGTTTCCACCCTAGAACATAGCTAAACTGATGAAAACACTGGTCCAAAAATCAAAAGTGAAACCCATTTAACTAAATATTAGACAGAAGACAGTTACAGAATACAGAAAATTCATCTAAGTGGGATAGTGGATAGAGCAACAGGTCTAGAATCACAAAGGCCTAGGTTCAAATCTGACCTCAGACACATACTAGCTATATGACCGTAAGGAAGTCACTTAACATATCTGCCTCAGTTTCCTTATTTATAAAATGGGGATAATAATAACACTCTCATGGTTGTGACGATCAAATGAGATAGGAATTGTAAAGCACTTAGAACAGTGTTTGACACATAATAAGTGCTATATTAATGTTAGTTAGTTCTAGGAGGAGTAGGAGTAGTAAATGGAAATAAAAAGTACAGCATAGTGTGAGAAAGATTAGCCAATAACTTTTTTTTTCTCTCATGTAAAAACATTTTTATTTTATAGTTCAACTACCACATAGATCTGTTCATTTGATTCTTTTTTATTTGGGATACTATCCTCTGCAGCTAGGAGACATCTAAGTGATCCAGTGAATGGAATGTTAAGCCTTGAGTCAGGAAGACCTGAGTTCAACTCTGGCCTCAGACACATACTAGCTGTGTGAGCCTGGGCAAGCCACTTAGCCCTCTTTACCTCAGTTTTCTCATCTGTAAAATGAACTGGAGAAGGATGCAACAAACTATTCCAGTATCTCTTTCAAGAAAGTCTCAAATGGGGTCATGAAGAATCTAAATTGATTGACCACCAACAACAAAACCTGTGTAGAGGTCATAAAGAACATATGTAGAGGGGCGGCCAGGTAGCACAGCGAGTAAGAGCACCAGCCCCAGTGTCGGGATGACCTGGGGATCGAATCTGGGCTCAGACACTTAGCACCCACCCAGAAACACCTGGCCATGTAACCTTGAGCAAGTTACTTAACCCCAATTGCTTAGGGGCAGCCAGGTGACTCAGCGAGTAAGAGCACCGGCTCCAGTGTCAGGATGTCCTGGGGATCAAATCCAGGCTCAGACACTTAGCATCCACCCAGAAAAACCTGGCCGTGTAACCTTGCGCAAGTTACTTGACCCCAATTGCTTTAAAAAAAAAAACATATGTAGGGTTGGAAAGGATATTAGGTGAAATCTAGTCAAAACCTCTCATTCTATAGATTAGGAAAGGTGAGACCCACAAAGTTTGAATAACTTTTCCAAGTTCATACAATTAGGTAGTAAGGGACAGAGACAGGATTCAAACCCAACTCTTTTGACACCCAATCCTGACTTCGTTCCATTGTTCTGTACTACTTCCCCTAATCTTTCATACTCTATTTCAGTACTTCAAAAGATCTGTGTTTTCATCAAGGTGGGCATTCCCTCATCTCCTGCAGATCACAGGTCCTCCATGCCTTTGTACACATGAACCCCTATGCCCCCCAAATATATAACACAGGTACCAAGCTTCCAATGACTTGAGTCCCTTAACTTTTCAGAGTGGGTGTCTTTCAGTTGACTCAAACAACCCCAAGAAGTGACTTGCACAAGATCATGTGGTTATTAGCATAAAAATTC
This sequence comes from Petaurus breviceps papuanus, assembly GCF_028583685.1. Taxonomy (NCBI): domain Eukaryota; kingdom Metazoa; phylum Chordata; class Mammalia; order Diprotodontia; family Petauridae; genus Petaurus; species Petaurus breviceps. The sequence continues at coordinate 30,621,057 of NW_027185771.1, forward strand.
CTTTTTATTTATTCATTTGCTTGCTTGCTTTGTGCTTTGTTTAAATTTTATACACCATTTGAAACATACAGATTAATATACAATTCCAAGGTAAAAATAAGACATTTAAAAATAAAACTGACATCAGGGCAGAAATAGAGACCTGGTAAAGTTTTCAGAGGTCATCTAATGAGACTTTCTTATCTAATAGATATCAACTGAGGCTCAAAAGGTGAATTGATTTGTTCAAGGTTACACGGGATGTAAGTGGAAGAGCTGGCATTTTAACCTAGATTCTCTGACAGCAAATCCAGCACTCTTTTCATCACACAACACTGCCTCAGAAAGAGAAGGATTAAATCATTTCAGTTAATGGAGAGAAATAGTTCACTACACTCAGTAATAAAATCAGTACCAAGTTTTCAAAAGGAACACATTAGGTTCGATCATTTTAATTTTCTGACAAGAGGGAAGGAGACAAATTCACCAACAGTTGCATTTTTCCCTCTGGAACTAAACTCAAGCAGGAACTTGTCACATGAATTCTTTTTATTAAGGGTGACATAGAGAACAATACTTGAAACCATAGTGTTACAAACAGATACAGATACTTTCTTCAGCCAAAAGATTCTTTCATCGGGGCTCTATAAAACCAGGGGCCATAACATTGAAATGTACCTCTGTGAAATGATTTCTTCTAGAAACCAAAACAATATGATCCATGTATCCCTCTGTCTAATGCTCTAACTTAATTCAAAGATAGAATTTCGAGAATGTAGCCGATGAGACATTTAATATATCCCTTTGAATGTTCTCTCTACATTCTAATATCCAACACCTAACATGAAGAATGTTGTTATTCAGTTGTTTTTCAGTCATATCTGACCCTTCATGATCCCATTTGGGGTTTTCTTGGCAAAAATAGTGGAGTGGTTTGCTATTTCCTTCCCCAGTAGATCCAGTGGATCAATTTTGTTAGATCATCAGAGACTTGCCATGGGTCACACAGCTAGGAAGTATATAAGCCTGGATTTGATCTCAGGTCTTCCTGGTTCCAGGCAAGGAGTTGCCTTACGGGGAATTATTTACATCAATAAAATTGCAAATCCAGATTGCCATCCATGCTGGGGGTAAAAAATGCTCAAGAAACCATGTTAGGTATTGGTATTCAAATACAAAATGAAAAACAATCCCTATGCCTTATAAGATTACAAACTACTGGGGGGATAGGGGATATGATGTGTAAGCAGATACATATATACACAATTGTCTGGGGAGTTTGAGACCAGTGATAGCTAGGGAAATTTGGAAGGGTTCCCTGTACAAGGTGGAGAATGAGGTCATGCTCTGAGGGAAGCAAGAATTCTGTTAGAAAGAGGTGAGGGGAAAGTGCGTTCCAGGTCTGGAAGATAGTCTATGTTAATATATGGAGGTAGGGGATAAAATGCCATGTTTGGGAAGAGAAAAGGGGAACATTTGGGAAAAAATTATACTGCAAGAAAGAGAACAATTCTCAGTGGAAAGTCTATGGAGACATGTTATAAAAGATCTTAGCTAAGGAATTTGTATTTTATTCTAGACATAACAGGGAGTCACTGAAATTCCTAAAACAAGAGAGTAACATGATCAGATTTGTTTCTTAGGAAGAGCTGTATTGAAAATGGGATGATAATTGTGATTCTTATATTGTTTGATGTTATAGTTATAATGATGGGACTTCAATATGGGGTCATTTGGGCTAAGTGGTCCTAATGACCATAAAACATATAGGTAAAGACAGACAGATTTTGGACTTTTCCACTGTCCAAACTTATACTAACCCTGTGTCAAGCAGTTAATGTTTATAGCTTCTGATTAAATAAAACTCTTGGTTGACCATAGCAACTATATGACTCCTTTCCTTTTGTCTCAGATGACCATCTCAACATCTTCTCCCAATTTCTGTTCCCAATAAACTCCTACATGAGTCTCATCCAAGCCTGAAATTGATGAATGACCATGAAAACTTTTCCATTACCTCTGGGTCTGATTAGGAATGCCCCCTCTGATATCAAACACTGATTATTTATTCTCCATGAAGTCCATTTTAGGGTATATAACTTCCCTGTTTGAATCTCAACTTTGAGTATGTCTTCTCCCCAACACAGCTTCCCCCCTTGCCTTGAAATGAATGAGTTTCTTGCATCCACGGGGATGAAATTCTATCTCTTTATGTTGTATAGTGTGTGTGTATGTGTGTGTGTGAGTGTGTGTGTGTTTGTAGTGGTTTGCCTGCTAGCTACAGCATAAAATCATAAATATTTTTTAAATCAGCTTCATGAGTACTAATTTCCTGTAAATTCCTGAACCCAGGCCTTTGTTTTGACCTCAGACATGAGGTCAAATAAAAGCAGAAGGATGGAGGAGGTGAATGCATAGAGGGTGAAATTATGGGGTCTTGAGCCAGTAAGATAATGGTACAATAGGAGAAATAGAGATGGATGAAAGACACCTTGAAAAGGTAAAATTGGTAGGATGAGGAAACATCTTGTTATTATTTGATTATTGACTATGTGGAACCAAAGAGATTAAAAATTTGGTCCCTGACTAACATAAATTCTGCATCATCTTAGGCAAGCTACTTGTCCTCTCTCAGTTTCAGTTTACTCAGCTGTAAAGTGGGGATAATAACAGTATCTGCCTACCAAAGTGATGCAGGAATCGCATGAAATAATATATGTAAAGTTCTTTGCAAACTTTCAAGTACTATATAAATGCTAGCTATTAAATTGTATTTGGTGGACAGAAGAGAGGGAAATACCAAGAATAATACCTAGATTGTGAGCTTGCAGGACTGAAAGAATGTTGGTACAATCCACATCAATGAAGAATTTTGGAGGAGGGGTGGGTTTCAAATAGAAGCTAATGAGTTTATGTTTAGACATTCAAAGTTTCAGATGTTTACAGAGCATTCAAATGGGGATGTCTATCAGGAAGTTAGTGATATAGGATGGAGTTTCAAGAGAGAACTTAAGGCAAGATTTACCCATTTAGGAGGCCCCTTCATTAAGGATAATTGAAAATATGAAAACCAGTGAGATCATCAAGAAAGAAAATGTAGACAGAAAAATAAAAGAGGGCCCAAGACAGATCCTTAGAGCATACCCACAGAATGAGACATTGATGGCCAACCAGCAAAGGATGCTGAGACATGGTAATGCAGCTTGGTAAAGGATGAAGAGAGAATTGTCTCCTCAAAACTCAGGGAAGAATGAGTGTCCAGGAGGACATGTTAGTGTAGAATCCTTCCTCCATATGTTTTTGGGTGGTCAGTGAGCTAAGAATGGTTTTCACATTTATAAATAAAGTTTTGTGTATTTAAAAGTATAAAATTGTTTTTTAGCTTACAGGTAATTAAAAAAAAGGCAAGTTAGAATTGTTTCTTGGGCCACAGTCTGCTGACCCCTGTTTTATGTTTCTAAAGAAAGATAAAACCAAGAAAAAGACCCCAGAATTTAGCAATGAAGAAAGAATTGTGAACAGTTTAAGAAAAGTGGTTCAATTGGAAACATTCAAAAGACAGGATTGAGAAATAAGTGATAACAGAAGAAATAGATTTCTTTTTCTAGGAGAATGGCTATGAAGGGAGGAAAAATAACAGGTTTTGGCTTTGTTCTTAGGATAGGGAAGACATTGTAATGGTAATGATAATTTGAAGATCTTCCCTGCCCCTTAATAGGCCTAGGTGAATTTGAGAACTTTTCCCGATTTGAAAATAAACTCTGCCCCCTAAGAGGCTGAATGTGGTCACATGGAACCTGTGGTGGGAGACTTGTTTTCAGGAAGGCACAACTTTTGTTACTCTGAAATGAAGTGGGTAACAAGGTTGTGATGTTCCCTGGAGAAGGCTATTTATACCTCTGAGGCAAGGCTTTGCTTTGGGGCTGACTTTGGGAAGAGTTGTGTAATTTAGCAAGATAAGACTCTGGGCAGCCATTGAGCCCTCCATCTTTGAACACCCAGATGTTGGTGCTTCTCTCTCTGGGGACTAACTAGGTAAGGAGGTGATGATCAAACAGCTGGAAACCCTGTCTGCTTGTCTGCTGAATTGTGTTATTTTCTCTGTCTGTATTTTTTGTCCACTTGTAAGTTCTGTTTGCAGATTCTCTGAAATTCAAGGTGCTGACTTTTCCCCCTGAACTAGGTAAATGATATATGTTTGATTAAATTAAGATTGTTAACCCTTTTTGAGTTACTTTCCTCTAGAAAAGCAGATCTAGGAACCTGTGCTAGCAGCCATCCTAAGTATGTTCGGGTGCTTGCTGCTACAGACATGGGCATGCTTATAAATATCAGGGAAGGAAAAGCATGTAGGGAGAGACTAAACACTGAGAGTCATACTGGAGTAAGGGATAAAGCATTGAACTTAAATTAAAAAGACTTAGGTTTTAATACTCTTATAAACCTCAGTTTCCTCATCTGTGAAATGGAGATAATACTAGTACTTATACAGCTATGAGCATCAAATGAGGTGAAATATGTAAAGAACTTTTTGAAACAAAGTGTGGTATAGATGTCATTTATTAATTATTATTAATACAATTAGGTATTCTTTCTACCAATCCTCACTGCTACTTCAAACAAATATTATTCCTCTTCTAGTAAAAGTTCATATTTTAATCCTCCAGAAAGCTAGAGAAAATGTCACAATACGAAGGCAACCCCAAACCCTGATGTCCATTTCAACCATATTGCTAGTTACTGAAACATGAAAATAAGTTAATAAATTTTTGCTGAATGAATAATTATCATATCATGACCCCATTCTCAATCAAACTTCAGTTTCTCTATTCCTCCTTCTACTGTTACAGAACACTCTTTTTTTTTTAACACAAGTAGGTCTCAGTATGGAGCATCCTGCTAGTCTCTTCCCTCTACCTTGTAATGGCAAGCATAGAAGTACTTCACACCTTGTTTCACATATTTAATTATTTAGCGCCTTGTTTCAGTTTACATTTCTTTTAAGCCTTGCCCATGATTATATCAAGTCTTTGTTAAGAAACAGAACATGTGAACCCCAGAACTTGTGAACACCTGTTGCTGATGCAACAGGAAGGGGAGGAGCTAATGACCACATATAAGGAGAAGTCCAAGCTGGGAGAGAGCAGAACTGAGAAGAGAACCCTTGTGGTGGCAGAGTTGAGAAGGAGAAAACTTGTGGTATTCTGGCACTCTATGTTTGTCTCCTCTGTCTGTGTTGATTTTTGTTTTTGATACTTTGTACAGAAGCCCTGGGACCTTACTGGAAGCCCTGGAAGAGGATTTTCTGGTTTATGTTTACAAAAATCCTAGAGGAGGGTTTCAGAGCCCCTGGGACTTTACTGATGATTTGTGTTGACCTCTTGGACCTTGTTTGTGGGTCTCTGTTGATTTCACAGGCAGATAGTGAATTGATGATAGTGCCAGCAATGTGCATGAATGTTATTGTGGCTCTGTTAAGCTTTGTCTTCCCAGAAACAGGAATTGTAAAGGATTTAAGGTGGACTAAACATTGTGAGGTTCAATATGGAATCGGAACTAGACAAGGAACTGGATGAGGAACTAGATGAAGAAGCTGGACAAGAAGCTGAGAGCTGCCTGCCTTTGAATCCAGGTGACAGTGGGGTAGATTTGGGCAGGAGCTGGGACCATGGAAGAGGAACCATAGAAGCTGAGAACCAGCCTCAAGTCAAGATAAAAAAGACCTCTTCTTGGGTACCTAATGCTGACTGAGAAGATTATGATTTACTATGACCTAGGGGTGGAGAACTTTGACCTTTTTACTTTGTGTCCCTTAAGGAGGCTTGCTCTTTAAGGATGATTGAGTTAGGGACTTACTGAATGATATCTTTTACTTAAAACTATGTGGCCACTTTCGTGAAAACTATGTGACCACTTTAGTGATAAGTTGTTATGTCATAACATTGTGAATGCTGTACTTTGGTTTCTGTCAATGTTTTGTCTTAATTTACTGCTGAATAAATAGAGCATTCACTATACTATGTAATCAGAACCATAAAGCTGTTCATAGCAGCAGTTCTCTGGAAAGCTGCTTGTGCTTAGGTTTACACACCTGCACAGATTCAGTACTTTTCAAAGATGTCTTTCTCTCCACTCTAGGCAGTCAGTCACTGAGCATTTGTTAAGCATTTAATATGTGCCCAAAACTGTGCTCAGTGTTGGGGATACAATGAAATGCAAAATCTATACCTGCCCTCAAGGAGCTCACACTCTAATAAGGGAGACAACATGTAAATATCTAGGAACAGACAAGACATATGGAGAGTAGATGGAAGGTAATCTGAAGTTGTCATACCTGGTCGGCACTCTTCCTATCCTGTGTTGTCAGTTCAGTGATTTCCTGCCTGTTATTGATAAGTCTGATAACCTCATTTTCCCTCATGTTGATTCCATACTTAACTCCCTTCTTTACAGAGACAGCATATTTAATCTTGTGTTTGGAATGCAAGAGCTGTAAGGATTGTAGAACTAAAGAATTTCACAACTGAAAAGGATCTCAGAGATTATTTAGTCTGACACATACTAAAAAGAACTGTTCCCTTGCTGTTCCTGTGCTTGCATATGCACACACACACACACACACACACACACACACACACCATACAATATCCCCAGACAATTACATGATGTTGCTGTTCCTCCTCCTTCATTCTCAAAGAAGACCATGACATCACCATCTTTTTAGTTGGTGGTAAATATTTTCTGTTTATAGCTCTTTCTACTATGTGGTACTATGTGTGTAGAACACTGCACCTAGTATCACTTTAGACTCAAGTTCAAACTCAGCTTGAGACACTGTGTAACTTTGGCCAAGTTATTTAACTTCTATCTGCTTCAATTTCCTCATCTGTAAATTTGGGATAATAACAGCACCTACGTCCCGGGGTTGTTCTGAGGATAAAGTAAGGTAAGATTTGTAAAAACACTTTATAAACCTACTACAATTCTATTTTTTGGACAACTCTAAATGTTTCTGTGTTTTTCTTCCATAGTATTACCAGAGAATTTTAAACTCAATATTAGTAAAAGGCCGAATAAGACAGACTTTTAAGGCAAAGGTGACTGGTGAATGCTAATGAGTAACTCCATTGCAAAAAAGAAATGATATACCTTACCCTACTCTTAAAACAGGAGGGGAGTCAAGAGTGGCTGGGGGTGGCAGGTCACAGAAAAAAAAGAAACACTGAGCACACTAATTTAAAAGTGTTTCCAATAAACCTGCTTTTCTCTCTGCAAGGTCAATGTTAAAAACCTTCTTTTCAATGAGAAACTTAACTATTGAGTCATAACAGCACCTTTAAAAAAATAATAACCTAGCCTGCAGACAGAAACAGTGCTGGTAGAGGGACAGTTCTCAGTTCCAGAGAGCAAATTATGATTTTGTTCTTAATGTACATTAAAACAGCAGGAAGAGAGAAAGGAAATCTTGAGCAAAAACTGTTTAGCAGTTTGAACTTCTGACCTATACTTATGCAGCACAATATCCCTCAATAGGTCTCATCTTCTCTGTCAGCATTCCAGAAGGTCATATTTTCACAAAGGTGAGCCAATCATGAAGATTTCCTTTCCTGGTTTTGACATGTAAGCATTGTTTCTGTGTCAGCAGGGTCATGAAAAGGGCTCAGCCAAGGGCGAGTCAGTCTATCAGGGGACAGGTTTTCACTATCTCAAAGGCTGTCAACAATGATGAGAGAGGGAGGGGGGGAGAGTGTTGTCTGTCCCCTACAATCCTGAACTTAGGTGAACTGCCTGCTGGGAGATGACAGCTATGGAATGAGATGAGAGAGGGGGAAGCAGTGGAGGAAGAGGAGGAGGAGGAGGAGGAGGAGGAAGAAGAACTTTTCATTCATGCTGAACTTGTTTCTGTGCAGAAGCATTTACTTGTCACAGTCAGGGATGTTTCACCCACTCCCTTTTGAAACAAAACTCATCTACTCATTTTTTTTTTTAAAGCATGCCATATTCAGAGTCAGTTATAACACAGAAATGAGTTGCTACTGGTCAGGATTTTGCAGTTCTTGCAGTTACCGATGGCACCTATCTTGATTGAAAAAGAAAGAGCTATAAACAGAAAATATGTTCAGTTTCTGCTGTGGTAGAGGGTACTATGAAGAATAGCCTATGTGACAGACTAGCTATAATCAATCAAAATATTTACTGAACACATCCCTCCCATGCTCACTGCATCTAACATACTGCCTATTACTCAGTAAATGCTTTTTGATTAATTCATTGGTTGCTACAATTAGGCAAGACATTAAATACCTACTGGTCTTTTCAGTCATACCTTTGGGCTTTGAAACAACTTGTTTGGTCTCTGGAATAGGAATTGTCCCTCCACCACCATGTCTGTCTTCAGGTAACAATTTTTTTTAAGGTATAGTTATGAGTCAATAGTTGTTTCTTCTTTAAAAAAAAGTTTTGTTTTTTTAACATCACTATTTAGATAGAAATCTTTTTTTTTGTTTTAGTAAAAACTGAAATTTATGTAATTATTTATAATATGAAAAATGCTTTAACAAGTATTATCTCACATGAATCTTGAAACAAATCTGTGAGGTGGTTACCACAGCTTTTGGTATCCCAATTTCACAGACTATGTAGCAGACAAGTAAAGTGAATATGGGTAGAGGGTATAATTTCATCATCAACCTTCAGGCCATACAGATAGGAGGAAAGCAATTGAGAGAAACCATAAGATATATGCCATAGCTCTCTAGCCACAGTGATGATCATGATATGGAAAAAAAAAAAAAGTATGTGAGCTTTTGTAAACTGGAATGCTAGGGAAGAAGTAGAAGCAACTTTTTTTTTGGGCGGGGGGGAAGGAGTTTAGCCATCATTGGCAGATTTGAGGAAGGAATAAAGCTTTACAACAAAGATAAGGTCTTTCTTATCAGGGCTTAGGGTTCTAAACAAGATCAGCCTTCTCTCTGCAATCTTATATCTGTTTGAAGTTGCTTCTCTGCTAACTGAGAATATATTTTTTTCTCTTCTCCATCTTTTAAGTTAGATATGATTGTTTGGGATCTTTGCAGAGGCATGTAGGTGGCATAGTGAATATAGCAGTAGGTCAAGAGTTAAGAAGACCTCAGTTCAAATTCAGCTTCAGACAATATCTACTTTTATAACGCCAGGCAAGTCACTTATCCTCTGTTTACTTAAATTTCCTAAACTATGAAATAAGAATAATTATAGTACTTTCTGCCTTCCTAAGGTTGTTGTGAGGGAAATATATATATGTATGTATATATATATATATATGTATATACACACACACACACACACACACACACATATACATATATATCTTAGTCCACTGCCCTAGCACATAAAGGACATTTAATAAACACTTGTTTCTTTCCTTCCTGTGGAATGTTGACCAATTTCTAAAATCAATCTGAGAACTATTTTTTCCTGAGACTCACTGACCTTGATGAGATTTTCTCTGATCAAAGTATACAAATATTTATATCAAAGTCAAATTTGCAATTCCTTGGTTTTATGCATTTTTTGCAATGGTAATATTGGCCTTGAGACTATATAACACTGATGATCCGTTGAAGAAAATGGGGGTGTCTGGTCATTAGAAGAGAAGATTTTATCAGGTGTTGGGGTAAAGGAGGCACTTAACTATTTTTGCTCTTCTTTGCCTTTCCAGTGTTTAGCACAACAATTGGCACATAGGAAGCTCTTAATAAATGCTTGTTGGGGTGGCCAGGTAGCACAGCGAGTAAGAGCACCAGCTCCAGTGTCGGGATGACCTGCATTAAATCAGGGCTCAGATACTCAGCACCACACCCAGAAATAACTGGTCGTGTAACCTTAAGCAAGTTACTTAACCCCGATTGCTTCAAAAATAAATAAATAAATTCTTGTTGACCTGACTTCATGTTTTTGAAGTGCTGTCATGGTGTAGCAGATTTGAACTTACTCTATTTGACCCATGAGGGCAATATTCTGAACCACTGATGGAAGTTACAGAAAGTCAGATTTAGGCTTGATATAAGTGTAGCAAGCTTTGTCCCTGACAGGAATACTAGATCAACACCAGTGATTTGTTACTAAGTATACATAGTAATGTATTAACAGGTATGCTTAGGACAATTTTTTTTAAAGGTCTAAGGGAGAGGCTGAGACTTTGTTCATACACGCTCCATCCTTTCTTCCTCCAGCCTCTCAAGAGTTAACTATTGGGATGGAGGACACCCTCATAATTACTGCTTCATATAGTCCCATTTGGTTCCATTGGTTTGAATCATGAAATGGCTCAAGGTATTATGGTCTGATATTCAGATATTTGAAGGATGTAAAAATAATTTTGTAACTCCAATAAAATGTGTTTGGACAGGTCCAACTGAAGAGGTGAGAGTCATAAACTGAGAGAAATTTTGTCTTGAACAATTAGTTATGAAGAAAAGATTAAAAGAAAAAGGTATTCAGTAGGGGCTTGCTGACCCAAGCCTTGGAAACAATACTGATGACAAACTTTTAATTTTTTCATTTGTTCATGTGCTCCCTGCCTTATGTTTATATGTAGTATTTCATATTGTCTATTTTAAATACGTTTTATTTGTCTGGGAGTGGGGTGGGAGTGAATAATAGGTGAAAGTAAAAAGAAAAACTAAAAAAATGTCTTCTAGAATTCTCCTACTCCAGAAAGTAGGGGAATATTTGTAACTTGATACCTTGAGGGGTTAACAGTAAGCTGAAGTTTAGTGGTGGATAAAAATAATAGGTTTATGGAGTGCAGATTGCTTGTGCCTCATGGTTTACAAAAGGTTAGGATTTTTTATTAAGACCAAATTTTCCTTGAAAAGAAGTGATTTGGTCAATAGCTTTATTTATTTTTAAGGTAAATTATGTTCCAAATACATTGAATTCAAATGCACATTACATAGAATGAGATTGGCTATGTATGACTTGGCAATGTGTATTTCAATCTCATGTGTTTGACAAATATATTCTGATATTGTAGTAGAAATCTGTACCCTTTATAGAAGTTTAATATAGCAAAACATGTGCAGCCCTGCTTTGTAAGCACAAGAATTCTCAGAATGTGCATTCTACCTTATACATGCAATTGTTAACATTCTAAAGACCACTGAATTTACAAGAATAATTCCAATGGAAAATGTGTTTTCTAGTCTTATTAAGAGTTCCAGAAGATAATATTGGTATTCCTTGCTGAACTGGAATATTTCTCTCAATAACATGCATGGTTGATAGGAGATATAAAGAAAAGAGACTGAAGGTGGGGAGTCTAGTTAAGAAACTATAGCAATATGTTGTTTCTTTGTTTGTTTTCTGGTTCTGCTCCCTTCACTCTTCATCAATTCATATGTGTCCCCAAGTTTCCTTGAAACAATCTTTTTTTTAAAATTTCCCATGGTATGAAAATATTCCATTGCATTCATCAGCCATAACTGGGAAGGGGAAAGGATAAATACTTGTTAATGGGGGAAAAACGTAAAACCATCAAAACGAGAGATTCTAACAATGAAAATGAGATAAAAGGAAAGAGACCGTAGCAAATATAATGGAGGGGAATAATAAGGAAGGTTCAATTCTTTTGATTAATCAAATATTTTTCGTTCATTTTTTTTTTCATTTTCCTTTTTCTTACCTCCATCAGGAGCGTAGAGTAGTAGAAAGAGAACTGGATTTGAGTCATGTTATCTGGATTTAAATTCCATATGTATATCCCTGGAAAGTTCTTTCACCTCTCTCAGCAACAAGTTGAACATTTGTATTAAGGGGACTGAATTAGATGAATTCTAAAGTGTCTCCCCAATCTTAATTTCTGACCTTAATACTTTATGTCCTACATTCCAAGGTAGTCATGAGGAACGTACTTTGTATACCTTAAGGAACCATAAAGATGTCAGTTCATATTTTTAATACAACCTGAAATATGCATGATGTCCCAACACTTCCTGCTGCTATCATGGAAATTCCACCAGTATCCCTCATTCCAGCCTTCAGAATACTTGTACAAAACCAAACACAAGTCAATTCAATTCAACAAACATTGATCAAATTCCCACTATGTGTTAAGCACTGTGCTAGGAATAAGACGTACAGAGATAAACATGAAATAATAAGTGTCCTCAAGAAGTTTACATTATACTGGAGGATACAAAATTTAGCAACATATGTAAGTAAATACAAAAGTAATCTAAGGAGGGACAGAATGTTAAAAACCCTAGGGAATCCGGAAGAGGCTTCATAGAAGAGGTGGCACCTGACCTGAAGCTCAAAGGAAACTCTGGGATTCTAAGAGTCAATTGTAACATATATATCCCAAGTATAAGAGACCAATCGTAGAAAGGCATGGAAATGGGAGACTCTCATATATGTAGAGCAAATCATGCCCAGTGTTATTACTCTTCCATAAAAGTACTTTAAAACTCATGTTGCTCAATCAAACAACAAAACAGGACAAATAGATATTGCCTTCTGTTAACTTCATAAGAATAAGTAAGGAGACTTAGCAAGAGGAATGTGTGATTAATAGAGAAAATGTAAAATCAGTAAATGTGGTGTGACCAAAACCCTTTTCTTTGGGAGGAATAAAATTGTCTCTGACTATATATCTACCATATAAGCAGATATGAGGGATATTGATGAGATGCAACACAATGTAGTGAAGAGAAGGGGCTTCCTGATCAAAGAGCCTGGGGTCCTGGTTTCTGATCATAGTGTCTATAGGACTCTGTGTGAGTCACTTAACCACTTCGTGCCCTAAGAAAATTTTCTAAAACTAGAAGTTGCAAAATAGCAATATCTGCATTGGTAGAGGAAATTTCCTCATTAGACATTCCCTACACCAATGAAATTACAGGTCCAGACTACTATTTCCCACCCATCCCCCCCCCCAATATTAGGAATATTAAGAGCAGTCATCCAGGATATGTGTGTGTGTTTTCACGTATGTATGTATATATCTCCAGAGAATTGTAAATATATACATACATAGAATAGTAAAATAAATAAATCAGGAAGACAGCACCTCCACTGAAGCCTTCCTCCTTTACATCTCTTTTTAATAGAAAGGTGGCTTAAGGATTCTAGATTTAGAGCTTGAAAAGACCTTAAATGTTATCCAGTCCAACCCACTTATTGGACAGATGAAGAAAGTGAAGCCTGAAGAGGTGAAATGTCTTGCAAAAAGTGATGCTGGCAATAAATGTAAGAGCTGGGATTTGAACTCAAGTTATTTGACTAAATACAGCAGTCTTTCCACTACACCACCCTTTCTAAATTCTCAAAAACTATGCCAGGGAACCGCAAACTCTTGCAGGCCCAATCGAGTTGACAAGACTTCAAACATAGGTCTGGCGTTGTTCTGATGCACATTCAAGAACCTGCCTAACTAGGTACAGAGACTTTCCTCACCAGACTGGTGAGGATGATATCATCTATTATCATTTTTAAAATTGGAGAGAAAGATAGGATGATTGAAAAGACAGACTCCCAGGTCTTCTTCTGATTCTCACTGTAAATGTTCTTTCTAATATATTATTCTGACATGTTACAAACAGTATTACAGTTTTTAAGGTTCCAGAGAAACTACCATCTAACTTATTCAGAAAGTTCTTATCTACATTCATAGAAGGGTTTTCCACACTAATGAAATCATCAGTCCTTGATATAGTTAAGTAAGTTGGTAGAAACACAACTTTTAGACCTTTGTGTCTTTGAGACTATTTTATTATGGATTTTTAATTTAATTTAATTTAACTTTTTGCTTTTTGGATGGGGGAAGGCAGGGCAATTGGGGTTAAGTGACTTGCTCAGGGTCACACGGCTAGTAAGTGTTAAGTGTCTGAGGCCATATTTGAACTCAGGTCCTCCTGACTCCAGGGCTGGTGCTTTACTCACTGTGTCACCTAGCCACTCCCATTATGGATTTTTTTAATGACAGTTATATTATTTCATGTCATTATTAAAAAATTATTCTTTTTTTAATGATGTTAGACTGATAGAGTGGTTGGAAGGCATCATTTTATTAGATGTCCTAAATATCACAAACTTGGTTTATTGGAATAGGCTTCTAATTATCAGAAAAGCCATGTTGGTTTCTTTTAAAACAAGAAATACATATTGTTTTGCCTTGAGATTATTATTTTCAAATTTCAAATATGAAAACGTAAATTTTCCCATGGGGGGTTGGGGAAGAGCAGCATGGTATAGAAGTCTTACCTTTGACTTCGGAACACTTGTGATTAAGTCCTGCCTTTAGCCAATTGTAAATGTATGACTGCATAAAGGGGGTCACCTCTAAGTTGCCCCAGGCAGATCTTTAAGATTATAAAGTACAGACTATAAAATTGCATTAGTGGGAGCAATGACTATAACCAGATTTCCCACATGGATGAAATTACAGATCCAGACAAAAAACAGTGAGTATATGCTATTCAAGTGATCTTTCATTCTATAATTGGCTTTGTATGGGCAATTCTTATGAAGTGATCTTCTTTTTTCTAGTATATAATAAAGGGGAAATCCTTGGACCAATTTTTCCCCCACGAAGGGGACTATTAAGAATATCTGTTATTATACAATTAGAGCATAGAAATTAAAACCCAAAGATTAAATACAATTTTATTCAATAAAGCCCAATAATTCTCTACTACTGTATTTTACTTGGCTACAAAGCTGGCCACATATTTCAATGCCAATAAAACATCGATGTACAGAGTTCATTCAATGCTTATCATCCTATCATTAATGGAAGTAGCTAAGTCTGGATTTTCTTTTGGAGGGAAATGATTAAGGGAAGGGCTTTAGAAATCATTTACTTGTAAAATGCTTTTCTTTCTCTTTAAATAAAGTATTCTAGCTGGTCAGCTGGGAAGGACTGATACAAAGTAATGCATTATCTATGCTGCTGAACTTTATTTGACTGTCACAAAAACAGCATAAAATCCTATTACAGCCCAATGAGAAAGGTTTTCTTCTAGCCATGGCCTTCTAGTTTAGTTAACAAAAATCCCCATCCATCATTTGAAATCATTGACCACATCTTTCACCTCCTTTTCAACCATAGTTCATACTGAACCTTTGTCATTCTCTAAACAACTTGACATCTTACTTGCAAAACAGAATTTACTGTTCTTCTAGAGACACCCACACTTCCCTTCTGCTGAGATAAACCATGCGACTGCTTTAAATCTTCCATTTTCTGTTATGTGTTTACTGCATGGCAGATAGATTCCCAGGCCTCAGTGCTATCTGAGCCAAGTAATGGAGAGAAAATTTTTAAATAGATGAGAGAAGTAATGTTATTTTCCTGTCTTATGGCTGCTCCATGATCTCCTCCCTTGTCTATGCAATAAGTTCTTTCACTTTAACATGTAGACTTTTGTATTCTCAGTCACTGTTTTTCATCCTTGAAACAAAGATCTCTCTAGGAAAATTGTCAAAGGGGCCCAGCTCACTGGAGGGCCCTCTGTTATTCCATTTCACTCAGTTCCATTTTTAAGTCATAGTTCAGTGCTCATTACATAAAATCTCCTCCTTGGTGGGGAAATACTACTCAATGCTCAGCATGAAGGCACTTATATATTAGGAACAGAGCTTGAGAAAAGAGAGGCTTGGTCTTCCAGCTTCCAACTTCAAAAGAGAGAAATTGCTGGCCTGAGAGTCTCTTCAGGGAGAGATCCCTGAAGGGAGAAAAAGACTCTCAGAAAGAGTTAATTATGTATAGTGCAGGCACCTTCATCACCTGGCTAAGAAGTGTCAGGATGAATCTGAATTCAGGTCTTTCTGAGTGTAGGCCCAGTGCTCCACCTTTTTGTGCAATCTAATTGAATAAATGGATTTGTTTGTTATTTGCTATGCATTTTCATTGTGTTATTGACAATTCTTGGCAAGGGAATCCAGATATATAATCTGGGAAACTCGTTTCTCCTTCAGGGTTACTGACCAGGAGCTCAGCTTGCACCTAAGAATTATTTCCTCTAGGCTAGCAATATGGGGGGTGGGGCAGATGTATATAATTCCCCAACTCTCTGAGGAGACAATAGAAAACAGCCTCTGGTGGCAATCTCCTGTCTCTTCTACCATATTAAAGTCTCTCTTGGAGAAGTGTGGATGGAGAAGACTCTAGAGATATCTCTTCATCAGTAATGCCTAGACAGACCCATGTGGATAAACATAATGTATATGGGCAACATAAAACCCACATTCCCTACATGTTCAATGAGCCTTGATTTATCAAGGGTTTACTGTGGGCCAGGCTCTGTGCTACTTTAATTATGATATACAGTCAAAACAGTCCAGTCCCTTACCTCAGTTTGCATGCTATCTCTCCCATTAGAATATGAATTCCCTGTGGTCTGGGATCTTGTTATTGCCTTTGTTCATATTCTCAGGGCTTGGCACTGTGCCTGGCTTATAGTAAAGTCAATAAATGCTTGCTGACTGACACATCTGCTTTTAGGTAGATTAGTGACCCCCAGGGCAATCCACTTCCAACACAAATAAAAATGAAGATGGATCACCTGCCTTTTCCTGAGGTCCATTGTAACTTGACAAAATCTGATCATTAAACTTGCAGGACTGATATATGGGGGAATGGGTATTGTGGAATACTACTTACCAGGTAAAAAGGCCTATTCCCATGTGCACACTATGAAAGTCATGCAGGAGAAGGAGATGGGTAATACATAGATTGACAGATGATATATGAGGATGTATAAATATATACTTATATGATAGGTAACAGTTAATATATTTCATTTCCTTTGCAATGTTTTGTATTTTATTTTATGAATTTGAAAACATTATCCTGAGGAAACATAGGCTTCAACAGACAGTGAAAAGAGTACATGAGACAATAAAGCTTAACAGTGCCTGCTATAATGACCTGGCGCACTGCTTTCTGGCTTTTTTCTTTTTTTTTTTCTGACTTTTCTTTTTTTCTCTTCTTTGCCCTTTGCTTAGGCTGCTGAGCAACACTCAAGTGTAGTCTACATTTAGGGAGTAATAGTATCTAGAGTGAGAAGAGGACTAGCCTTGCTATATTCTGCCCTGCTCAAAGCTTTTTTGAAGTATAAAGTTCACTTCTTAGAAGCAAATTTTTAGAGGGCAATTGGCATACTGGGGCATGTTAAAAGGCTGCTATATTGGTGAATGAATTAGAAATTGTGTCATATGAGGATCATTTGAAGGAATGGGGTTTTTATGCTGGAGAAGATAAGAATCAGTGAGATATACTCATTATCTTCCAGTTTTTGAAGGCCTGTCAATACTAAATAAACATTTACTAAGCACTTATTATGTGCCAGGCACTGTGTTAAGTGTTGGGGATACAAACATGAAAAAATAAATATAGCCCCTGCCCTCAAGGAGCTTATAATCTAATGGAGAAAAGACAAAATACAAAAGGAAACTGAAAATTAGGGAGGGTACCCTATGCAGTGGCATAGTGGAGAAATCAGAGAAGTTCCAGAGTAGTACGGCCAGGTGAGAAATGAGATGTCTGAGCTGGAGTCACTTCTTAAATAGAAGTTTGGAGTTCATGGTCCCTCCTCCACAAAGAGAGGCAGAGCATAGTGATGACTTGAAAAACATAGGGAAAAGGGAACAGATTTATCCTTATTGTTCCAAGAAGGTAGACCTAAGAGCATGTCTGGTTTTCCATGCCTTTACATTAGCTATTCTCCATGGCTGAAATATGTTTCTTCCTCATATCCATCACTTGGAAACCTTGCTTTCTTTTACAACTTGACCCAACACTATTTTCCCACATACTTTGTATATATGTTCTCTATATATTTACAAGTGTATATGTGATTTCCCTCAGACTATCAGCTTCTTAAAAACAGAGGATATTTTTTGGTATTCCTTAGCACTTCACACAGTGTTTGGCACATGGTAGAGATTTAGGACAATAAATATGTGATGATTGATTAGAGAAATGAGAGACTGGAAATAGTGAAGCCCGTTATCTTGATATTGCAGTAATCCACGTTTTAGTCATTAAGCACCTAAATTGGGGTAAGGGTCTTCCAAAGAAAGGGACATTTATAAGAGGAGTTATGGTGATGGAATCAATTAAGCTTTTAAGAGTCTTACTCTGAAACAACATTTGGCTCATTTACTGTTCACTATCAACAAAAATGTAAAGCCCACCCCCAAAAAAATAATCACAATCACATCTTGGCTCTTCATTTTGAAATGTTAGATAAAGTTCAGTGTATATCTTTCAGTTCACAAACCACTGGGGGAAAAATACATAAAGGCAATGTTTTAGAATTTCCAGAGTGAAAGGAAATAAAAGAAACATGATTCAATTTTCACAATTGCTTCTGAGAATATGAAACAACAAGTTTTTTTTTTAGGTTGATCTTAGCAGGGTCTGCCCCAGAGATCAGAATTCATTTTGTCACCTTGACAGCAAATTGTTTTCTTTATAGTCCTGTGTCCTTCTTACAGAAATTGTAGCAGCTGCATCTGGAAGACAGCTTAGAAGTCACTTAGTTCAACCTACTCTTTTTACAGATAAGGAAACTGAGGTCCAGAAAGAGTAAGTTATTTTCACAAAATCCCACAAGCATAGCAAGTAGAAGAACTGGGATTTGAATGCAAGATCTATTACTTCCAGTTCAGCCTTTTTCCCATTGCACCATCTGTCCCTCAGGTAGATTCAGAAGCCTTGTATTTGAGTTTTGTCTTTTGCACTATTTCCAAAATGTAGGACAAGCCAGCCTCTTTGAGCTTCAATTTCTCATCTTAAAAATGGGTTGATTGGGGCTGGCTAGGTGGTACAGTGAATAGAGCCCTGGAGTCAGGAGAACCTGAGTTCAAACCTGGCCTCAGACACTTAACACAAAAACTAGTCATGTGACCTAGGGCAAGTCACTTAACCCCAATTGCCCTCCAAAAAGCAAAAAACAAAAACAAAAAAAAATGAAAATGGGTTGATACTTGAACTTTCCAAATCAATAAGTTGGTGTAAGAGAAACACTTTGTAAACCTAAAATTGCTATTGAAATGGGAATTACAAGCTAGGTATTGATTGGTGTGGATAATGAATTCTGTTGAGTGGTAACATACATTTTAATTTGTACCACTCAAAGTTAAAATTAGGTAAAATATGGTTAGTGGTTCAAATTCATTGGAAATGTGCAGTCCAAATTAGAATAATGTGACCAACACATAGGCATTCATTATATGCACTAATCAGAACCTCACTGCATTATTATTTTTCATTTGTATAATAATCATCCATCTTCCCACATACCATGACTTTACTTTGTATTTTGACTTTTAGTTGAAATGGCACTTAAATACTTTCAGTGATCAATGATTTTCACTGGGGGTAAATGTTCATTCAGTGAAGCAGATTGCTACCCCTCTTGATCTTAGGAGAGGGGATTATAAATTTCTTTAGCTAATAATGAAATAAAATGTGTTGCCTAGTGGTCTAGAACATGGCATAATATATATCATTCTAGACTCGGGGTTAGGAAACTACAATTTGAATGCTCCCATATTAATTTACTATCTGTTTCATCATACTTCTGTTAATCAGTCTTTTTGAAACTAAGTCTCCTTCTGTAAAATAGAAATTGCCATAGATGGTCTACCTATGTCACAAGGTAATTGTGAGGAAAGTAATTCATGAAGTAGTGGGCATTTTTTTTGGAGGGCAGTTGGGGTTCAGTGACTTGCCCAAGGTCACACAGCTAGTTTTTTTGTGTGTGTTTTAGGTGTCTGAGGCCGGATTTGAACTTGGGTCCTCCTGATTCCAGGGCCGGTGCAATAGTGGGCATTTTAACTGAGGAAAGAGCCATGAAAGTTGCCTGAAAATATTTGAAGGGTTATTCGGTAAAAGATGGATTAGGCTTGTTCTATTTGACCCCAGATGGCAAAACCCAGAATAAAGGGTAGAAGCTGTAAAAGGGCCACTTTAGACCAGAGAGAAGAAAAAATCTTAACAATCAGAGCTGTTCAAAAGTGGAATGAGATGACTATGAATTGAACTATATGGAAACTAAGTTCCTTTCCAATGCTCAAATTCTGTGATTCTGTATATATTCAACAAACAACAGTGACTTCTCTATTGGCAAATAAAAATGACTCTGGTTTGCATCCAAAGCCCTTTGCAGCCTAACCCTAATATTTCTTTCTTGTCTTATTATATGTTATTATTCAGCCAAACTAGCTTCTTACTGATCCTCAGAAGTAGTATTCCATCTCCATGTACAGGTAGCTAGTGGAGTAGTACATAGAGCCCTAGGCCTGTACTCAGGAACACCTAAGTATAAATTTGCCTTCATTCATTTAATAGTGGTAGTTACTATGTATCTGTTTACCTCAGTTTCCTCCAATTAAAATTAGAATTTGTTGTATCAAATTTTTTGATTTGTTGTATCAAATAGAATATCTATAAAAAATGCTTAGTACAGTATCAGGCACATAGTAGGTGTTATAGAAATATTTATTCCTTTCCCTTCCCACTCCCCATTTTCCATCACTATACATTATCTCTGTGCCTGAAAGGCACTCTCTCTTCTCCTCTACCACTTAGAATCTTATCCTTCATTCAAAACTCATCTAAAACACCACTTTCTACATATAAGCTTTCCTGATGCCTTTAGCTACTACTGCCCACACCCACAATAATTCCTTGAATTTACTTTGTATATTATATTTGCACATGTTATTTCTCTCAGTTGAATATAAATGTATTCAGGGCAGACTCTTTCATTTTCATCTTTATATCCAAAAGTATCTAACATAGTGCCTGAGCCATAGTAGGTAATTAGTTAATGAGTGTTCAATTAGTAATTGCTGTTGTAAGTTATAATAGCCAAGATGTTGTGCACATTCTATGTAGTAGAAACTTTCTACACTTATTAGTCAGGTAGTCCATCACAAAGTTCCTACTTAAAGTTTTGGTAGGACTTGTCAGAGCTAATGCACTATTGCCATAGCCTCTGAGATTTCCAAGTCCATGTCAGATGATGAGGGATTAGAGTAATACTTCTCTGATAATTTGAGATAGTAGAAAAATATGGTCATGGAGTTGTGATTTTAAGTGGGAAAAAAAAACCCAACAACATAGAGTTATACAAGTTGTAATGCAGTTGCCAAAGTCAAATATAGTCTTAACTATATATTATGTTTTCCATTCAATATTGATCCCCACAGCCCTCACACTTATTTGAATGTTTTTAATAGTTTGAGAAGTAGATAAACATCTGGTCATAAAATGATTCACTACTGTCTTAAATTTACTGTACCAAGCATTCTTGAAACCCTAAAACACTATTGAAGGGCCTGGGATGAAAGAAAGGTCTCTGCATTTGACAAGAAAAAACAAAACAAAACAGTGAGCAATTTGTGGCAAGCCTTCAGGGTTCTACTTCCTTGCCCTTTTTTCAATCGAGCACCACCCTGGCACTGGGGAAAACCACCCATTTCCACTGTTCAAATATCATTGGTAAGGGAGCTCTGGTTTTTTCAAAAGAATATTCAAATCTGAAGAATTAGAACTTCAGTAGAAAGTGTAACTTCAGGCAGGAAACACCCTCAAACAATTGTTAGTACACTGTATTGTGGAGATAAAGGTGTCATCTACTAGCAGAGTCTTCAGAGAGAAATGTCTGACAAAATTATAAATTAGTTTGTACAGAAGAAGATCACTTAAAGAGAGATTTAATTGTTTGGCAATAAAAACCTCCTATTTCATTATGATTTCAGGGTACGATTTAAAAGCTTTGTTTTGTTTTGCTTTGCTTTCTTATTTTTAAAACTATTAAAACAAGTTATTTTAAAAAACAATTTCCCTTCTTTGTTTTGCAAATTACTCTTGCTGGTGTTAGGTATTTCTTGTGTTTTTTTTTAAGCAATAAAACTGTACTGTTAAAACAAATGTTTTTGGTAATATTTATAACATTTCTTAAGAACAATTAATAGAAAAATTAATTTATCTTTTTTTTTTATCCAAAAGACACAGAAAGTTGGGGAGAGTCAGAGTTCTGAAGTTCATTTCCAGGGAAGGCTGGACTCTCTTTACTTTCTAAAACAAAGATACAATCTTTTTCCTGAGGCAGTGTGGAAGAATAAAGGTAAGGAGTGCTAGATTTAGAGACAGAAAGAGACATGTTTGAGGCCATGTTCTGCTTCTGCTATATGAATTAAATGGTGTGAAGATTAAATGTGATAGCATGTGTAAAGGTATTATAGGATGTTATGATTATTATAATTAGCATTATTAAAAGTATTAGCATTAGTATTATTATAATTCCAATGAGTGGCCTTACCTATAAAAACAAAAACTCACATATATAAATCTACAGGGACTCTACATTGTTAACCAAAGGACATCAGTCTCTAAAGAGAGCTATAGGGGAGTTTTTCAAAGCTCTGTCCTTGGTGCTACTTTGTTGAACATTGTTTTTTTCAATGATTGGGATGAAGGCATAGCCATCCTAAATGCATATGACACAAAACTCCAGTAGAAGGTATAGTTGGATGAAGAATCAAGTCTAGAAACATGCCAATCTAGAACAATTATTTCAATCTAAGATGATGAACTTTAATAGGAATAAATATATGCCTAATGCTGGGCCACACATTTCAGGAAAGACATTATTAAACTAGGTGACTCAGTGAATAGCATATTGGGCTTGGGGTCAGGATGGTTCAGCTTCCTAAGTACAAATTTGACATCAGATAGTTACTAGCCTTGTGACTCTGGGAAAGCCCCTGTGATAGTAATGGAATATAAAGATCCCCCTGTATTGGCTTGGTTTTCAAATTGATTGTGTTAAAACCCAGAGCTTGTTAATCCCACCTGTGGGATGGACTTGTTGATGTGAAAAGAGAGTCCTGAACTGGGAGGAGCTGGTAGATTTTGGAGAGACAAGAGAGAGGCAGAAGAACTTTTTGGAAGCAGAATCTCATGGAGGCAGAGAGAGACTAAGAGAATTACTGGGGGCCACTTTGAATTGCCCTGGACTTTTGAGAACTGCCCCCTGAGCTGCCAAGGACTGAGGAGACATGGCTGTTTTGCTGGTACATTGTCTGTCTGTTTTGATGTTGTTTTGCCACATTTGTCCACTGGTGAAAGACAGTCCTGTTGTTGAAGAAGTCCTGGAACCTGGCTGTTGGCTAAGAGCTCCTGAGGCTGTCCTGCAGACAGAGAGTGAATACTGTCCACTGGCGAAGGACAGTGCTGTTGTTGCAGGGGTCTGGAGACTGTCCTGCAGACAGAGTGAATACTGTCCACTGGTGAAGGACAGTGCTGTTGTTGCAGGGGTCTGGGAACCTTTCTGTTGGTTCAGAAGCCCTGAAGAAGGATTTTCTTGTTGTATGTTTACAGAAATCCTGGGAGAGGGTTTTGCTAATGTGTTCAGGGGTTCTAGGACTGTTCCACAGACAGAGGATGAATTAATGAAGAGACTGGCAATGTATCTTGTGGCCTTGCTAAGCCTTGTCTCCCCAGGAACTAAGATTGCTGAGAACTTGCCTCTTGTCAAGATGAAGAAAAGACCTCCATTTGGGTATTAAGTGCTGTGCTTAAACTTGATGTAACTCTGGGGTAGATTCAATTGTGATCCAGGGGTGGGGAACTTTTGACCTTTTTGTGTTCTGTGGTTGAACAAATGAATGTATTTTACTTATGTTTGGAAACTAATCTCCATTTGAGAAGAGGGGCTTTGTGGTGGACTAAATGAAGGTACAGCCTAGGGGTGGAGTAGTATTTAGAACAGGGACTTTGTAATTGATTGAATGAATGGAAGGTCCTGGGGTGGGGTAGTACTTGGAGATTATTTAATCACACTTAGTAAATGCTGTATTTTGAATGATGTCATGTTTTGATCTTCTCTGTTCTTGGAGTGTCACTGAGTAAAATGGAGAGCACCTATGCTGGTATTTTGAACCTTGGGAAGTTACCTTTCCTTGACATTACTTTACAGCCCCTTAACTCTTTGTGCCTCAGTTTCCTCATCTGTAAAATGAACTGGAGAAATAAATGGCAATTCACTCCAGTTCCTTTGCTGAGAAAGTCCTAAATGGGACCATGAAGAATTGGACACAACTGAATCAACTGAATGATGACAAACAGGAGAATATTTAAAAGAGAGCAGCCAAGATGTGGACAGGACTTAAAATCATGTCATAGGAAAATTTGTTGAAATGTTTGGAAAACATTGGAGTCAAGATGGCAGAGTAGAAACAGGGCTCCAGCTGGGCTCCAGCTTCCACCTTCCCCAATTCATGTAAAAGGGGACTCTGAATAAATTTTGGAGCTACACAACCCACAAAATGACACAGAGAATCATTCCCTCAGATTTAGAATGGAGAAAAGGGAAGCTAGTGACTGTATGAGAAATCAAGAAGATGTTAAACAGTTTAGGGGCTCAGTGGCTAAACTGCTGGGGTAGCAGCTTGTAATGGGTTCCACAGTTAGGGCAATGCTGTGTCTCACCTTTGTGAAGCCAGAACCAGATGAGTGTACTGTTGTCCTCTTCCCAAATACAGCCCACTGAAAGGTACTGGATTGGGCTCCTCCTTAGTCCCTGGAGCTGTCTTTGGGGCTAGCATATTGTATGGATCCAAATCTTTCCTTGCAGCCATCATAATCTCTCTCTCCAAGCCAGTAGCCTGCTTCTCATCAGAAAGGATACCTCTTCTGGTCACCATGGACCTCCTCCAGTCACCATGGACCTCCTTCGGTCACCATGGACCAAGCAGCCACCGAAACAGGGCCACAGGCCCTCAAGACCTGGACCACCAGTGCCCCAGAGGCCCACAGTAAACTTGAAGCCATTGTGCCTGAAGCAACTATGACCAATAGTAACCGCAACACTTCTGGAATGATGATAAGTGATTTTTCAATCATCAGCATAGAGATGATAATTGAATCCATGGGAATTAATAAGATAATGAAGCGAGATAGTATTAAGGGAGAAGAGGATCAGGTCTAGGAAAGAGACTTTGGAACACACACACAATTAATGAGTGTGTTGAACATCATTAATTTCCATTGGATTTTGAGTTACTAATTTTCTCCCCATTTTTCCCCTACCCACCACCCCAAAATAGCAGTCCCACAGGATGTCCCCTCCTCCAATCTGCTCTCTCCCATATATTCTCCCATATGCCCTTAGACTTTTCCAGTAAGGCATGGTGGATCTCTATGCCCCAGTGCCTGTATATCTTCTTTCCCAATTACATGTAATATAGTATTAATAATAGTATATATTTATATATAATTTTAAACATTTGATTTTAAAACTTTGAGTTCAAGATCCATTACCTTCCTCCCTTGTCACCCACCCTTACTGGGAAGATAAGAAGTTCAGTATAGATTGTACATGTGTAGCTAATGCAAAACATTAACATAGAAGATATATGGTAAAAGAATGATTATGTATCCCTCCCTACTATCTCACCTCCGACTTGTTCTATTCTCTACTTTGATCCCATCCCTTTTCAAAAGTGGGTGCTTCCAACTCCCCTCCCCACCCCAGCCTGCCCTCCCTTCCATAATACCCCCTCTCATCCCCTTCTCCCTACTCTCCTGTAAGGTGAAATACCCTATTTAGTGTGCATTTCATTACCTCCCCAAGCCAAATTCAGTGAGAATAAGGTTGACCCATTCCTTTTTGCCTTCCTATTCTTCCCCTCCATTGTAACCCTTATCCCTTGCCTCTTCTTTATGAGATAGTTTACCCCATTCTCTCTCACTCCATCTCCTCTCATTATATTCCTCTCTCACCTTTTAAGCATCATCCCTTCCTATTAAATTGGTCCTGTGCCCTCTATGTATGTATACCTGTAAGCATATATACAAGCATTCACACATGTATTCATATGCCCATATGCTCTCCAAAATAGACACACACACACGCAAATATATATATATTTCTATTCCCTTCAGCTATTTTCTTACTGAGAAAAGTTTCATCAATTACAATTATCATTTTTCCATGTAAGAATTTTAATACTGCAACTTTGATCAGTGGCTTATGATTTTTTTTTCCCTGTTTACCTTCTCAAGCTTCTCTTGCTTCTTGTATCTGGATGTCAAATTTTCTATTCAACTCTGTTTTTTTCATTAAGAATGCTTTAAAGTCCTCTATTCCACTGAATGACCATATTTTCCCCTGAAAGATGATAATCAGTTTTGCTGGGTAGGTGATTCTTGGTTTTAATCCCAGCTCCTCTGCCCTCCAGAATATCCTATTCCAGGCCCTTCTATACCTCAGTGTAGAAGCTGCCAGATCCTGTGTTATCCTGATTGTGTTTCCACAATATTCAAATTGTTCCTTCCTGGCTGCTCATAATATACTTTCCTTGATCTGGGAATTCCAGAACCTGGTTATAATATTCCTAGGAGTTTTCCTTTTGGGATCCTTTTTAAGGGGTGATCAGTGGATTCTTTCAACTTCTATTTTGCCTTCTGGTTCTAAAACATCAGGGCAATTTTCCTTGAGAATTTCTTGGAGGATGATTTCTAGGTTCCTTCCCTGATCATGGCTTTCAGGTAGTCCAACAATTTTTAAATTATCTCTCCTGGATCTATTTTCCAGGTCAGTGGCTTTTTTCCATGAGATATTTCATATTGCCTTCTATTCTTTCATTTGTTTGGATCTGTTTAACATCATCTTGATTTCTCTTAAAATTACTAGCTTCCCTTTGCTCCAATCTAAATCCTAGGGAACGGTTCTCCTCAGTGAGCTTTTGAGATTCTTTTTCCATCTGGCAAATTCAGCTTTTCAAGGCATTGCTCTCCTCATTGCCTTTTTGAGCCTCTTTTGCCAATTGAGTCATTCTGTTTTTAAGGTATGATTTTCCTCAGTCAGGCTGTTGACTCTCAGTTCATAATTTTTTTTCATCGTTCTCATTTCTCTTCCCAATTTTTCCTCTACTTCTCTTATCTGCTTCTTAATATCCTCTATGGCCTATAACCAGCTCATATTTCCTTTTCAAGCTTTTGGTGCAGGAGTTCTGACTTCACTGTCTTCCTCCTCTTCCATGCTTTGCTCCTTTTTGTCCCCAAAATAGGAATCTAATGTTGGGTTATTCTGTTTGCTTTCCTTCCTTTGTCTGGTCATGTTGCCCCTCACTTGACCTCTGGGCTTTTTGCCACAGTAGGATTCTGCCACCAGACAGGGGAAATTGTATCCCAAATTCGGGAATTTTCTCAGCTGCTGGAGGTATTAGTTGGGTGCCCTCTCTGAGGCCTCCACACGCTCTGGCAAGCTGGTCACAAACCCTAGGACCTCCACCCTAGACTGCAATCCAGATCCAAGTAGGTTAAAGCAAGAGTGATTACCCCTCATACTGGTCTCTTGATCCCCCTGAAGGGCCAATTCTGCAGGCCAGGAGCTGAAGCTGCAATGTGGCACCAGCATTGAGTCTCAGCAGCTTCTCACCCTGGGGGTAAAAGCTGACACACCCCCAACTACTGGGTCCCAAAGTCCATACTGCACTGACATCTCACTTTGTCCTTTGTATCTATGTGTTGATGAATCTGGAAATGGCCACAGCTGCTGGTGAACTGGAGTCCCTCTGACCGGTGGCTGATCAGGCCAGCCCTGGGGCTAAGACCTCCAGCTCACGTGGGCCTGGGCTCAGCTCTCAGAGCGCTGCACTGGCAGGTTCCTGCTGGCCTGCCAGGCTGTCTTCAGTGGGAGGTTAGCTTCTTTGTGTCATTTTGTGGGTTCTGCAGCTCCAAAGTTTGTTTAGAGTTCCCTTTTTACATGGATTGGGGAAGGTGGAAGCCAGAGCCCCACGGAGGTCCTGCTTCTACTCTGAAGACAGGAAAATATTAATGATAAGTGAGAGAGTGTGGATAATGGAGGTGACAATATGCTGAAGAACACTGGAACAATATCACTTGTGTATATATAGGGGCCAGCCTTGGCAAGGTTATTTATTTCTTCATATAACACAGGTTAAGGAGATAGTGGAAACCTTCTGTGTAAAGGTAGATGAGGTGGAAAGGAGAAATTCCTCACTTATTTTCAGTAAAATAAAAGGCTGGTTTCTCAGCTAGGATTGAGGGGGTATAAGGATCCATAGGAGGTTTTGAGGGGGAAGGACAAATTTTGGAACTGCTGCTAAGATGAATAAGATAGTGAATTAATTAGAGAGTTATACAAAAATTCCTTACAACAGTGATGACCCAGTTTTGGCCATTTAATATTAATTTTCATTTTGACACATTCATAACATTTTCATGATTTTCTCACTATTATTCAGCAACAAATGTGTAACAATGGTGGTAAAAAATGGTGGAAGTGATTCAAGACTGAGGCTTAACAGAGCAAGATCAGTGATATGATAAAGAGACAAAGTATTCAAGAGAAGAGAACAATGTAGAGTTGAATTGGTTTACCAAGGAGTGAACATGAAGAAGCGAGGTGAGATTAATGAGTCTATGGGTGATAGCCTGGGAGAGAACTGAGGGATGGGAAGTAAAAACATAGGTGAAAATAGGTTTTGAGAGTGGAAGGAAGAAGAAAAATTTGAATGACAATAGATTGTAGTCTAATAAGAGAATTTCAGAGTTCAAGAACAGGGAACTAGATATTTGTGGGTGATTACAAAATCAAGAATTTCACCATTTTTGGTGTCTAAGATGATGTGGAGGTATGGCAAGTTCAGGAACTGTGGGTTTGCAGTGTTTGATGGAGGACTGACATATGTACATACACACAGATATACACACACACACATATATATATGAATATACACACACAAACACACATATGTTGAAGTACCCTAGTATGATGGCATTGAGAAAGAAACACTATTTGCTAGCTACTTACCTCTTTGAAGTAAGAAAGGGAATATCTTTGGGGTCAGTAGAAGATAGCTCCCAGGAATTTGATTAGATTGTAGATATGGATTGAGTGAATATCAAAAGAAGAGAGATTACTAAGTCATTGTTTTAAAGAGAAAAACTGGAAGTGCAAATAAGTATTCTATCTCCCATATTTCAACCAGTAAAAAGGGGAGAATGACTAGGGAGGATGTGTTATGAAGAGGGAGATAGGGATCAATGTGAACCAAAAGATGGAAGGGAGAAGATTTAAGATGTCAGCAACTTTGTTACCTGTGAGAAGTCATTGCAAAGAGTACAGTAGAAGGTAGAGCAAATTTGGGGTAGAACTTTTGGGAAATAAATTGAGGGGACTTGGAAATAAGGAATTGGGTGTTTTAAGATAGGATTTAAATGAAAAATAGGGACGAGGAATAATCAGGATGGCAGGATATGAGCATGGGGGTTTTTCTTGATGACTGAGAGGAGATTTTAGGTAGATTTTCAATATCCAGAGTAATTTGGATTCAGAGAAGAATCCTTTCAGAGCCTTAGGCTGTTGATGAGAATGAGAAAGTACTTGGAATGAAAGAAATGGTGTTACTCTTTTCCCAAGACAATAGTCCAGATCGGAGACCTGATATAGTGGTGCCCTCTCCCCTCACCACAGCAGTAGGAGACTTGTGATGACTAAAGAGACGGCACATTTTGCCTCCTTAGCAATTTTCAAGGTAGGGTGCATGACCAATTGTTATGTATATTACAGTGGGAATTTCTTTTGTGCATGAATTGGGCTAGGTGTTCTTTAAGGTCTCTTCCAAATTTTGTGATTCTGCAATCTGGTCCAATCTCTACCTCTTCATACTTATTTTTGCAATAAATAAGTTGCAGCACATGTTAAGAAAGAATCTCTAAGACACAGTGCAAATCCTACCATATATATGAAGCCTTCCTTGATTATACCAGTGCTCAGATATCTACCTCCGCCTTTCTGAAAATTTATAATCATAGGATCAGTACTACACAATTTAGAAGGAAATTTATGTATCACTTTTATTTTTTACTACTGCCTTTTGTTTATTTGTTATAGAATCAAATATTTGAAGTTGGAAGAGTGCTTAGAAAGAATATAATATAATATAATCCCTCATTTTAAAAATAATGAAACTAAATCAGAAAGAGCTATGACTTCTCTATGCTCACATAGCTAGGAAGTAGCAGTTAAGACTCAAAATCAAGTCTTTAGACTCTCAATGTAGTATTTAATTATGCTATATTTTATTTTAAACTAAAATAGAAACTTATTGAGGACAGATATCATATATTATATTTCCATCCTTATCACTACACCTGATTCAATCCTGCATATGCAGTAGGTATGTAAAATTATTGTTAGTATATTCATATAAGTTCATTAAACTACATGAAAAATACAATAGCTTATATTTACATTGTACCTCATTGTTATACAATTCAGCTCACATTAACTTATTTGTTTCTAACAATAATGCAGTGGTGGGAGAAAGGTGAAAGTATTATGATCCTTTTTTTATAAGTTAGGAAACTGAGGCTTAGCTCCAATGCTAGAACTATGTTTCAAAGACCTTGGGTCAAGCCAGAGATATAGCTCTCTATATTGAAGAGCAATCTGGATTATGGGAGACATTTGAGTTGTTTTTCTTTTCCCATCAGAATTCTTGCTTGAACTAAGGGCTTCATCATTTAGAGTGAACCTGTGTTAGCCCCAAGTAGTTGACTATTAATACATTTCATAAAAGTGAGATATCCCATTATATGAAGTATTAAAAAAAATAATTTGATGTTTTATTTCACTTGTAGCATGTTGTAAAGTCTTGAAACCCAGGTGAATTGCAAGGTAGGTCGGAAAAACAGAACAAGAACAAAATTAATAATGCCTTTGTTCCTTTTGTTAATATTGTACTCCTTAAACCTTGAGGTCCTTGATGAGCTTTAGTTATCTCTGTGCAGGATTGAGTCTCTGTGTTCTGTGAAATTTACAGATAAATGTTTCAGGATGTCCAAACAAAGTCATGGAAACAAACCAAATATGGTTCAAAGTCAGGCATGGAATAATCAGACTCTACCCTCCATCATGATCTTCATTTTTTCTTTTATGTACTCCATCAACTAATTATAATGTACAAAGATACCAAAGCATAGGTTTTGGAGCAGAAATAATATACAAAACCAAACTCCTCTATCATTCACTACCCTAGAACCCACTAGATCAGCAACACATCATGGCCACTTGTTGTAATGGGAATGTAAATTTTGAAGATCTTCCCTGCCCCTAGGCTAAAGAGCCTGGGGTGGGAGGCTTGTTTTTCAGTAGATACTTTTTGAATGGCTAGTGGGTCCAAAAGGTTGTTACATTCTCTGAGCCAGGAGAAGACTATATAAGCCCTGATGTGAGGCTTTGTTTTGGGGCTCACTTTGAGAAGTGTTCTGTGATTTGATCAGATGAAACTCTGGAAAGCCATTGTCCAGAGGGACCCCCCCCCCCGGCTTTGAAACCCAGATGTTGTTTGGTATGTATGTAATGATTGGACAGTTTGGAAATCTGTCTACTTGATCTGTTTTTGTCTTGATAATTCTGTCTGTATACTTTGAAGTTCGGGGTGCTGACCTTTTTCCCCTGAACTAGGTAAACGATACATATTTGACTGATTAAAGTAAGCTTGTTAACCCATTTTGAGTTGCTTTCCTTTAACAAAACAGATCTAAGAACCTGTGTTGGCAGATACCCTGGGGATGCTGGGGTGCTTGCTGCTGCACTTGTCAGAGATGGGAACTACCTTTTATACAGAAGGAAATTGAAGCCATCTTTGGTGCTACAAACTGGATGTGCTATATAATACTATAGGAGTCTACCTATGGAACTGGTAGAAGGTCAACTCAAGACATAGTTCCAAAGATTCACAGCATTTCTCTCCCTCTAGCACTCCTGAGGCCTTGATCATCTATGATTAAAGTATTCAATAAATCTCACTTGTATACCTAATGTGTGTGTGAGCTTTCTTTTCTTACCTAGCATAGTCATTGAATTGTAAAAATTATAGGTTTTCCAAAGTGGAATAGCTTGCCTCAATAAGTGATTCTTTTTCATTGGAGATCTTCAGGAGAAGGTTTAATGTTCATTTCTCTGAGATGTTCTAGAAGTAATTAAAAGGTGGCAGTGTGATATGGTCAACAAAATGCTAGATTTTGAGTCAGGAAGACATTGCTCCAAATCTGACCCCACATAGTTATATTCCCACGCAACCAAGGACAAGTAATTTAAACATCTACACTCACTTTCCTCATATTGTAAAATGGAAAAATAATATCTATACAAGGCTCAAATAATATAATATATATGGCAATTTTCAATCATTAAATGTTATATATAGGTTAGAGTTCTTTTTCATTATTTCAACTCAAATATAGATAGGTTGGAGTAGATAGATAAATCTGAGACCTCTTCTAACTCTGAGCTGTTATTATTTTATAAATGATTGCCTAACATCATATATCAAGACCTGGACTCACACTTAGGTCTTCTATTTCTGTATTCAGTTGTTTTCTATGGTACCCTTCAGGCTTGTTGATTGAGTGATTGATTGATCTATGTGTCTCTAATATAGAGGAGTAATTCAGTCTTCCTGTGAATGCCTCAGGAGATAGCACAGTTAATTTGAATTAATGTATATGGGTAAATCCCACCTAAAAAGGAAAGTGAATTGAAATTCTCTCAGGTCATCAAAAGAAATTGGAGCCATTTCAACACTTGGTATGGCTTCTGTCATTATGTAAACTGCCTTATTGGCAGGCCCAGACTTAATGCCTCTTTTTTTGACCCTATGGCAATATGAGTAGTGCAGAGCAACTGAGAAAAGTATTCCTTACTGCCTTGGATAGAAACAGAGAAGTTAGAATGGTATCTGTAGCTAAAAGCAATTTATTCTTAGGGTTTCCTTTTTTAGAATGGAGAAGACTTTTGTTTTTTCAACCTCTGATATAGAGGAGCCATTAGGTTCTAGGGTTTGTTTAACTCCAGATGGCTGCAAGCTGTTATACTTACTTAAGAACTTGAAAAAACTCAGGTTCTCTCTTTAAAGTAACAGCTAAAACTATTTTTTTAGAGATAGAAAAAACTCTCTTGTATCCACATCCCTAAGCTCACATGAAGATCATGCATCCATTCTGTAATTTTAGTAAGAAACTTGTCCCTCTAGAGTTCTAGTTCTTTCTATATGTTGCAAGGAATGGGGATATTATTCCAACACCATCATTGACCCAATTAAAAAAAAGTGTCCTTTAAGTCTGTAACATTAACATATGCCTTATAATTTCACCACATAGACTATGATAAAAAGAAAACAATAAAGGATCCTTACCTCAGAGAATTGCAGCCTGTGCTCCAAGGTGGCAAGAGAGCATCTCCTTTGTGTGGTGACAAAATTAAAATAACCCCTAAAGCTGATAACAGAAGGAAATAGACTGCATGAAAAAACAACAGGAGAGAAAATGTGTTTTAATGTGCAAGTTGGAAGGAGATAGACTCGATAAATTTTTTAAAATAACTTTCAGACAGTGGAGTTACAGAGGGAAAGGCAATTTTACCTCAAGGGTGTTGCTGGTGGAAGGAGGAGACAGATGTTAGATAAACCCAGAGAAGATCTTTTGACCTAACCACCATGTTTCCCAAATGTGTGTAAGAATATTTTTACTTGCGTGAAGTTATATTAATCTTGCTAAAATGTGTGGAAAAAATCAGAACCTTTTTGTGGTGTCCAAAGACTTTTAGCATAGTGGGTTCTGCCCAATTCTCAGCTGGGTTTCTTGATACTCTGATTATACTATTCCTTTTATTTCTGGATTGATTGTATCAGAAGATAGCATGAAGTCTTGTCATATATCTCCCTGAATACACATTTCTTAGTAGAGTTTTCAGAAAGTTATTTCTTTTCATAGCCCCAAATTGCATAAAATGAGGGGGTTAGAATAAATGGTCTCTGGTTCTTTCCTGCTTTATTTCTTGTGAACTACTATGTAGAGACACATATTTTTCTACTTCTCTGAATTCCTACTGGAAACTGAGAATCATAGTTAAAAATGTATGAGTAATATACACTCAATTTTGAAAATATTTCATAGAAGTATTTCAGAGAAGTAGGATATTATTAAGTTTTCCCTGTTGAACTCCATTTTTAAGTATATGCTATGTCAATCCAAGATTTTTCAAAAAACTTCATATCAGAAAGTAGTCAAAGTCCATCAATATACAAATTAGCGAGGAGGTATATTTTAAAGAGTAGTTGTAGAAAATTATGTTTTACTGGTATAAAATATGTATGGATGAGAGGCAAAATAGTGAATTGGATAGAGGGCTGGCTTTGGAGACAGGTAAAACTGGATTCAAGTCATACCTCTTACACTTATTAACTGTTTGATCATAGACAAGTTATTTAAACTCATTTACTGAGAAGGTCCTCAAAGATAATGCGTTATAGATGAGGGAAGATTCTATATCAGTGGAAGGAGTTTCTGCATTTGGAAATCTCCACAGCATTTGAAATACAGAAAGAAGAAGGAGGAGGAGGAGGAAACTTTAGAACCCTAGTTCACAATTACCGTTGCTTTTGGATTCCTGTAGCACTTTTAGTCATGTATTAAAATCACCAAGAGCAAAGATTTTTCTTTATTATTCCTCTCAAGCATTTAGAGCAATAGGAAACTCATAGTCGATGTTTATGAAATATTTTGGACTTAAGGAAGTCATAAATAACTGAGAGGAAATATTGACTATAATGTAATTGCTACAGTTGGGAGGCAGCTGGTAGTCCAGTGGATAGAGCACTGGACCTGGAGTCAAAAGATCTGAATTGATATTCAGGCTCAGACACTTTCTAGCTGTGTGACCCTGGACAAGTGACTTATTATCTTATTGCCTGACAAAATGGATTCACCGATTGACCAAAGAAGGAAATGGCAAACTATTCCAGTATGTTTGCAAGAAAATCCCAAATGAGGTCACTAAGAGTTAGATGCTATTGAAAAACAGCTAAACAACAATAAAATAGTTTAGAAAGATCTATGTTTAGAAGCCTGTCTGTTGACTGTCTGGTGCATCTCACTGGATAGAAAAAAATGGCTTTGTTATGGTGTATTTTACAATTAGAAATTGTAATTTTTTCTGGACATTGTTTCCTTATCTATAAAATGAGTTAGACAAAGTTGATCTCTAAGGATCATTCCACCACCAGGATTAGATAATACCATAGTAATGTGCATTATAGACTGAGTTTCCATGTACTTACATTTTGAACCCTCTCTCTAGGGGTTACAAAACTATCAAAGGGATCATAAGTCAGTTCTGATTTCAAGTAGCGTCACAGTATGGTTTCTCACCATAGCAAGGCTCCAATCTGTCACAAATATTTTCAGAAATCTCTGCCATATTAGGTTCTTGGTTAGCTGCCAAAAGAACAAGACAGTATATTCTTATTCACTGCCATTTGGCACAATTAGGAGGTTTAGTTAAGCAGTCCTCACATCTTTAGTTTGACAGTTTAATTTTGTTTTCTCTTTTGTCTTGGGATCAAAGCTTAGTTACGGTAACTGATAAACTTTGAAGCTTCAGTGTTCTTAGTTTTCACTTTCACAACCTGTTAATGTTTCTATAAAAAAAAACAATGACTTGAAGTCTTGAGTCTAGGTGAAAAAAATCCAGGCATAATTTGTTTGAAAAGAGTCTCCTTAAAATATATCTTCTCCATGTTCCTTTCCCCTCTCATCTCCCAGGTGCTTAACATGGGGTCATTCATAAAAACTCAGCATGTTAGTGCCACAAGGAACATTAAATACCATCCAGTCCAGTACTCTCAGTTTTTTTAAATAAGGAAAATGAGGCCTAGAAACTAATGTAAGCTGTCCAAAGGTATTATTTGTTACTAGTGACAGAGCCAGGGCTTAAACTCAGATTTCCATAATTTTAGTTTTTTCAGTATTAAGTCTACTTCACCATACATCCTCCCTTCCAAAATTTCTCCAAAGACGAGAGGGAGGGAGGAAAAGGGGAAGGAAGGAATGAAAGAAGGAAGGAAGGAAGGAAAGAATGAACAGAGAGAAGGAATGATGGAGGAAAGGAAGGATGAGGAGGAAGGAATGATATGAAAAAGGAGGGAGGAAAGTAAAGAAGGAAAGAAGCTAAGAGAGAAGAAAGGAAGGAAAGAAGGAAGTATTCACTAGACTGCTGATAGTGAAGCCCTGAATTGCTTCACCTTCCTATAATTCAGTCTGTGCCTTGAGAAAGGACTTTGTTGCCACTGCTTTTATCAACCACAACAAAAAGTCTAGTCAGTCCATAGTCATAGAGAGCCCTTTGAAGTCATGTGTAGCATTGTATCTAAAAGGTTCAGTCAGTTTTGGGTTTTGGAAAAAGATAGCTTTCTGTGAGTCCATGTGAAAACATGGCTTAGTAATTGGGAAAACCTCATTGTCAATACTTTTTTCTTGAGATTCATGATTCAACACAGTTGTGTTGTTTTAAATCCTGTCTAAGTACTATGGCTTTTTACAGTGTTCGGCAGAAAAAAAAACTCAATAAATTCATGTATTTTTACTGTCTTTGCCAAATTTGACATCTTTCAAAGTAACTGTGAGAAGCATGCACAATTTCTGCCAACTGCATGATTTAGTGGCTATAAAATCCCTCTGAATCAAACTCATTTTGAAATAAAAAAAGGAACCTGCTTGAGAATTTCATTACCCTGTTGGATACCCACTCAAAGATCAATCACCTCTCTTTATTCTGTATTCCTGATATATTTTTAAGTTTAATCTCTGTGCAGCTTACCCATTTAGTTAAGGGTAGAATTTTAAGAGACTAGGGATTGAACTTGAAGGAGGAGGATATAGAGTCTGAACAATGGGTCCTTTTATTCTCTATACAATGGAACTGAAAAAATGGTCTACTTTGTTCAGTTCTCTCTCCAACCTTTCTTGTCATCCAGTCTTAAGACCTGAGTGTTCTTATCCAAAAGGAAAATAGCATTTCTCCACAGGATGCCTAGTAGGATAAAACAGCCATGTTACCTGCTCTATAGGGAACTTCCCCTGGTTGAGGTTTATATTTTAGATCTAGAATGTTATTATGCATACAGCAGGCTAAATACATTGTTTATAGCCCAGTACTTGGATTAAACTGAAATTTTTCAGGCCAAAAAAATTAAGTGAAACTTGATAACTTTGTTATAGAAATTATAGTTACATACAATGGCAAGGATTGTTAAAGGTGAAAAACAAAAAGTTTTAAAGAAATAAAAAAAAAGATAGATAAAGATTGATAAATGGTTGGTGAGGGAGGAGGATTAAAATAATGTACTAATAGAGGCATTGTCTTCAAATTTGCATTAGCCATGTTTATTAGCATGGAAAATTAAAAGCTGACTCAAATGCATAATCACTCCTCTATAGCCTTATGAGATTTACATTTTAACTATGATTTTATTTATTTATATTAGAAAAAGTAGAAAAAGGAATTCCTGACTTGAAATAATTCTATATTTAGAGTACAATCTTTATATTTTGAACCAGTGAGAAATTTCTGAAAGTCAAAGAACACTAATGAAATTCCCATAAAAAGACAGTAGCTTCAGAAGGCTTGCTGGCACTCATATCATAGCACCCTGAAATGCAAAATCTTTGAATTTAGAAGTGGAATATGAGAGTGGAAAAGGTCTCTTGTTTAGATTTGTTTTCTGTCAACCACTTTTCGCAATGCTTGATTCCTATGGAACTCAATAATAGTATCTAATTGTTATCTGGGAATTGACCCCATGCCATTCCAAGACTATTACTGTCCTATAATTGTAGGTTGAGATGAATCAACATGGTGCTTATGTCATAGTAACAGCATGACAACACCAGGCATATAATTTTAATAGCATGAATATAGTGATATTCTGATTCCATGCTATTGCAATGATACTTGTATGATGTGGTTAATATCATCATATTGGCACAAAAGTAATTATTGTGATGTAACCCTATTATAATTCCTTTATATAACCCAACATGAACACGAAAGTGTGTAATACTCTGTCAATAAGCACTTATTAAGCTCTGTCTTCCAGGTACTGTATTAAATGCTAGGGATACTAAGAAGCTTATATTTTACTAGGAAAGAAAAATATGTATCTTTGTACATATAAGATCTGTACAGTAGAGATAGAAAGTAATCATAGAGGGAAAGTATTAGCAACAGGGAGATGTGTGTGTGTGTGTATTTGTGTCTGTGTCTGTGTCTGTTATGGGAATGTAAATTTAAGATCTTCCTGCCTCTAGGCCCTTTATTTTTTTTTTTTTTAAGCAATCAGGGTTAAGTAACTTGCTCAAGGTTACACAGCCAGGTGTTTCTGGGTGGGTGCTAAGTGTCTGAGCCCGGATTCAATCCCCAGGTCATCCTGATACTGGAGCTGGTGCTCTTACTCGCTGTGCTACCTGGCCGCCCCGACCTCTAGGGCCTTTAATAGGCTTAATTGCACCTGGAGCCTGTGGGAGGAGGCTTGGTTTTCATGAATGCTTTTTGATTGAGCAGTGGATCAAGAGGGTTGTTGCATTCTCTGTGCCAGGAGAAAGCTATATAAATCCTGATGTGAGGCTTTGTTCTGGGGCTTACTTTGAGAAGTGTTATGTAATTTGACCAGACAAGACTCTGGGCAGCCATTGAGAGTTGCCCAGCTTTGGGAAACCCAGATGTTGATGCTTCCCTCTCTGGTAACTGACTGGATATGGAGGTAATGGTTGGACAGTTGGAAGCCTGTCTGCTTGATATGGTTTTCTGTTTTATTGTAATTTCTGCTTTGTAACTTCTGTCTGTATACTCTGAAGTTTGGGGTGCTGACTTTCCCCCCTCAACTAGGTAAATGATATGTTTGATTGATTAAAGCAAGATTGTTAAAACATTTTGAGTTGCTTTCCTTTAGAAAAGCAGATCTAA
The DNA here is from genome assembly GCF_028583685.1 of Petaurus breviceps papuanus. Taxonomy (NCBI): domain Eukaryota; kingdom Metazoa; phylum Chordata; class Mammalia; order Diprotodontia; family Petauridae; genus Petaurus; species Petaurus breviceps. Next base: position 30,659,873 of record NW_027185771.1, read on the forward strand.
GAACCTGTGTTGGCAGCCACCCTGGGGATGTTGAGGTGCTTGCTGCTACGGTGTTTCTCTGTTGAAGAGCCAGAAATAATGGATTATTCCTATGTCACAAATAAACCAGGGATATATCAACTGGATTGATGAAAATTCTCCTAATATTTGGGATAGACACAATAATACCCTTTACGTGAGCAATAGTTCTTATCTTGAGGGTCCTGAAATTCTCCAACAAAATCTATATGTTTCTAAAGCAAAGAAACATTCTTCAGCCTTTCTTTTGATGAGATAGTAGATAGGTGCTTTTATTATGTCAAATCCAACTCTTTATTAAAAAAGCTATAGTATAGTGTTTGTTTTATGATCCAACTTGTTTACATATAAATGCAAGCTATTAAAGGAAGTATATAGGATAATCTTTTCCTTTACTGACCTTAAAAGTCTTTACATTTTAAACATTAGAACTAATCAGTAGAAAAGATTAAAAACTTAATTTGTCTTATCAATTTCTGAGGGACCTTCATGCTAATCTATTATGTCACCATGACATTGAGTTGACCAGTGTCGTAAGTAGTTTATTACAGCCTGCACATTTACCTAAGTAATAGTGTTAAAGGGTACATTATCTCTATGCTGCAGTTTAGAGATCTTGATCTTCATGCTGTAGGATCCACCATAAACTTGTGTCCACACTAAGGTTGAGAGTTGGACTTACTAGAAGGTGGGTCAGCAAAGGTAAGTGAAGAAGTGGAAGGAAATGGGTCTTTGCCTTCCTTACCATGACTGCATCAGTAGTTCAAATGTGTTTGCACAGCCTAACCCACTTCCCCTACTAAATCCAAGGGTGAATGGGATGTTCAGGAAGAATAGCACCTCTGGTGGGAGGACTTGCTGAACCCTTTTCAGGGATGCTCACCTACCTTTGGTATCCATCTGATAGAGCCAGCTCTCACCAGTGACTCTAAGAAGCTGTAGCATGTGAAACAGCCACACCACAGTAAATCATCTTGGTAGACAGGATGAACTAGATTGAAGATAACATATAGGCTTCAGTCATTTCAGTGAGATAGGGAAATGTCTATCACAATCATGTGAAGACTTTCTCTGGCAGAATAGGTAGAGTAGAACATCTCGTTCCAATGGCAATAAAAATCATTAAAGCAAGTGATATGGAGTGTTTAGAGCTTGGTGAGGTATTAAAGACATCAATGTAATCCAACCCATCCCAAGGCATCACCAGTCATCTTGACTTTCATCCTGTAATTGAACTTTGATGATTCAGGGAGAGAATGAGGCTGTTTAGTTTGTGCAACTCTGCCTCACTTTAATTCAATTCACACACAAATCAAGAAATCATACACACGTGATGTCATTGGACATCTTTGAAAGCAAAGGACAAACAATAGCAACTAAACATGGGCCAAAATTATTGGGGAATGAAGTCTTCACTCCACAATTTAATTTACTGGAGGGCAAAGCCAAGATGGCAAAATAAAGGCAGGAGTTTGCCTGATTTCTCCCAAATGCTTCTCCAAATATTATTTTTTAAATATCTCGAAATGAATTCCAGAGCAAGCCTCCTTAATTGACACAAAGTACAGAGGTCAAAAATTTCCACCCCTAGGTCACATTGTCTTAATCTCTTCAATCAAAAAGTATTCTTTCTTTTTAATTGGAGTTTAGTTTCCAAGCATCCTTAATTAGTAAGTCCTTAACTCAGTCATCTAAATGTAAAGGTCAAAGTTCTCCACCCCTAGTAAATCATTATCTTCTCAGTTTTCATTAAATACCCAAGGAGAGGTCTTTTTTTCTTGACTCGAGGCTTCCAAGGTTCCTCTTCCATGGCCCCAAATCCTGCCTGGATCTATCCAACTGTCACCTGATTTCAAAGGCAGACAGCTTTCAGTTCTTCATCCAGCTTCTTGTGCAGTTCCTTGTCCAGTTCCCATTCCACACTGAAGTTCACAGTGTCTGGTCCATCTCAAGTCCTTCACAGCTTCTGTTCCTTGGAATACAAAGCTTAACAAAGCCACAATAACATTCGATCACATGGCCAGCATCCACATCAATTCAATTTCTGCCTACGAAATCAACCCAGACCCACCAACAAAGTCTGAGAGCTCAACAAAAATCAATGGTATAGTCCTAGGACCTCTGAAATTGTCAGCAATACCCTTCTTCAGTATTTCTACAAAGATACAAGAAGATAATCCTCTTTCAGGGCTTATGAACCAGCAGCAAGGTACTAGGGCTTCTGCAACAACAGCACCATCCTCTAACAGCAGACAAATCTGACAAAGTAACATCAAAACAGATAGACAAAGTACTGACACCACAGCCATGCCTCCTCCCAGTTCTCCTCTCTTTTCATTTCTCAGTTCTTCTCAATTCTCAGTTCAGTTCTCAGTTCTCTTCTCTCTTTCCACCAGTACCAGCCCAGCCTCCAGAAGCTCACTCCTAGCAATTCTGGTCTCTCTCAGCTTGGACTTTTCCTTATATATGGTATTAGCTCCTCCCTTTTTGTTCCTTCCTGTTACATCAGGAAGATCCTCCTACTGTGGGATTCACAAGTTCTGGGTCTTAGTACTTAGCAAAATCATGAACTTGGAACTGAATGCTAAATACCTGTTTCCTTACTAATACAAGGGGATCTTCAGATTCCATTACTATTACAGGGAACAAAAGGATACTCAATGAAATAGAGGACTTTCAAGCATTCCAAATGAAAATACCAGAGTTGAATAGAAAATTTGACTTTCTCATACAAGACTCAAGAGAAGGATAAAAAAAGTAGCCACAAAAAAAAAATCAAGGGAATTGATAAGGTTAAACTACTTTCATTTCTACATGGAAAGATTGTATTTGTAAATCCTAGGAACTTCATCATTATTAGAAAAATTTAAAAGAGTATACATAAACAGAGGACACAAGTTTGAATTGACTGTAATGGAATGATATCCCAAAAAATTAAATTAAGGGGTGAGAAAGAGGGATGCATTGGGAGAAGGTGAAAGGAAGAAGTAGAATGTAGTAAATTTTTTCACTTAAAAGAGGCACAAAAGAGTTTTTTACAGAAGAGGGGAAGAAACAGGAGGTGGCAGCCAATGCTTGAAGCTTACTTTGATTGGAAATATCTCAAAGATGGGATAACATATACATTCAGCTAGGTAGAGAAATCTATCTTACTCCACAGGCAAGCAGGAAGGAATGGGATAAGAGGGTGGAGCTGATAAAACAGAAGGTAAAAAAGTTTTTGAATAAACAAAGCTAATGCAGACAAGATTAAAAGGAAAGCAGAAAACTGGGGGGGGGAGGTAGAGAGGGGAATTACATCAAAAATTTTCATAAAGGCTTCATTTCTCAAATATACAGAGAATTGAGTCATATTTATAAGAATACAAGTTGTTCTCCAACTGATAAATGGTCAAAGGACATAAACAGGCAGTTTTCAGATGAAATCAAACATATCTATAATAATATAAAAATGCTCTCAATCACGATTGATTAGATAAATGCAAATTAAAACAACTCTGAAGTGCCAACTCACACCTATTGGATTGGCTAATATGACAGAAAAGGATAATGACAAGTGTTGAAGGTGATATGGAATAATTGGGATATTAATATGGAGTTGAAACTTGATCCAACAATTATAAAAAAAAAACTTTGGAAGTATGTCCAGAGGTTTATAAAATTGTGCATACTGTTTGTCATAACAATACAACTACTAGGCCTATATCCTAGAAAGTTAGAAAAAGAGAAAATAACCTATATATACAAAAATAATTATAACAATTCTTTTTGTGCTAGCAAAGAATTGGAAATTGAAAGGATACTCATCAATAGGGGAATGGCTGAACAAATTGTGATATCTGATTATGGTGAAACACTATGGTGCTATAAGAAATGCTGAGCAAGATGCTTTCCAAAAATCCTAGTGAGACACACCAACTCATGAAAAAAGAAGTGAGCAGAACTAGTAGAACATTGTATACAGTAATAGCAATATTGTACAGTGATCAGCTGTGAATGACTTATTTTCACCAATTCGATGAACTGAGTCTAAGACAATTATGAAGAATTTTTGATGAAAAATGTTATCCACCTTAAAAGAAAGAGCTAATGGATGCTGAATGGAGATTGAAGCATTTAAAAAATTTTGGTCACCGTTTTCTTCCACAATATGACTAATATGGAGATGTTTTTCATGAATGCCTGTATATAACATATCAAATTGCTTGCCTTCTCAATGGGGGGAGGGAAAAGAGGAATTAAATCTGGAAATTTAAAAACAATATTAAAAAAGTAATGTTAAGATTGTTTTACATATAATTAGAAAAAATAAAGCGTCTAAAAATTGTTAGTTCTTTGATTGTGCCTCACTCACATTCACCCTTCATATCCAATCTTTTGTCAATTCTTGTCATTTCTACTTTCATGGCACCTCTCATACAAATCTATTTCTCTCCATTCACATTGTCACAATGTTGGTGCTGGTCCTCATCCTTTCATACCTGGCCTATTGAATAAAACTTATTGGTTGATCTCCCTGCCCCAAGTCTCTCCACACTCCAATACAATTTCTTTTTAGTTGCCAGTGGTTTTTAGAAAGTTCAGGCATGACCAGGCCACTTACTTGTTTCATTAACTCCAATTGCCACCTATTACCTTCTGGATCAAATGTAAAATTTTCTTTTTGACATTTAAAGCCCTTCAAAATCTGTCTTCTTTTCACTTTTCCTGTTCTCTTGTGCATTACTCCCTTCCACATGCTATACCTCAAGCAATAATCTTAATTGATGTTGCTAGCCCAAGGCTTTTCATCTTATAATACTGTGCCTTTTCACTAACAGTCCACAATGCCTGGAATGTTCTCTCCTTACCTTCAACTCCTGGTTTCCCTTGTTTCATTCAAGACTCAACACAACTTTAACACCACCTTCTATAGGATGCCATTCCAGAACCCTCATTTATCTTGTTTCTTCCCACCCCCACACCTTATTTGACAGTATCTTCCATTTTCACTGTAAATATCATGTGTGTATGTATGTGTTTATCTATTTCTCTCCCATTTGAGTGTGAACCCTTTCAGTCAAAGAATCCATTTTTGCTTTTCTTTGTAACCCTAGAGCAGGGTGTATAGGATGTTCAGGGAGGATTAGCATCTCTAGTGAGGACTTTATGAGTCCTTTTCAGGTCTGATCATTTACTTTTGGTGTCTACAATCATCCAACTTTAACCTGTGACTCCAAGAAGTTTTAGCATGCACAGTGGCCACACCTTATTAAAACCATCTTGTCAGATGAACTAAACCAGATTGACGTTAACTGACAGGCCTCAAACTCATTGGTGAACCAAGAGGATGTCTACCCTCAGCAGGTTACAACTTCCCCCAGGAGAATGGGTGTATGAGAACAATTTGTTCTAATGACCATGAAGAGGGCTAAAGCAGTCATCATGGAATGCTTAGAACTTGGTCAGACATCAAAGATGGCAGAGTCATCCACTATATCCTGGGTCATTGCCAGTTGTCCTGATTTTCGTCTTGCCACTGGACTTTGATAATTCATAGAGTGAGGCTGGTGACTTTATGCAACTCTGCCTCAGTTAAATTCAATTCACATATGAGTCAAGACATCACCCTGTGGTGCCATTGGTCCTCTTCAAGACCAGGAACAAGCAAACAACAACCCCAAAACTTAGTACAGGACCAGACGTGTAGTAAGTGGTTGATAAATGCTTTTCAATTGACTTATTGACAGCCTGATTGCCAGCAACTTCTTCACTTTAATAGTTCCATAAAATATTTGGTAGTCTCCTTTTAAATCAAAATATTGATGAGAAGATCCAGTATGCAAAACTTTTGTTTAGAATATAAATCATCTTGATTAATAGTCTAGATCATTTTTTTTTACATATTCCATTTCTCCATCCTGTGGTACATATCTTAATATGCAAAATGAAATGAGAAAAGATATTTTCAAAACTGCTTCAAAAGGACAAGAAATTATAATTATTCTAGACTTAAATGATCTAATTTCTATGCAAACTCTCTTGTGAGGTTAAGCCTTATCTATCAACTATTAGTTAAATTGCTGGTTTGCACAAAATTATTTGAAATCAAAGAATAAAATTTCAGATTAATAAAAAGATTTGCTTCCTTGACTTGAAATTTATGGACATGTAATTAAACAACAAGAATGATGGGTACTACTTGAACTATCTGAAGAATAAGGAATTATTAGAAATTAATTTGATGGTTCTCTCTCTTGAGCACTTACAAAAAGTCTTCATAAAAGACCACCCATTAAAATGATTGATTATCACTACAACCATGTAACCAAAGATCCAATAAGTTAATTAAAGTTCTTTCATTCTAATAACTCATATAATTAGAAAGAAGTTTGTTAAATTGAGTACAGTAAAATGTTTTATAATTTTGCTTCCAAATAAATTGACCACATACTATCTATATGCCTATATAAGAAAATAAAAAAAGAAAATAATAAATATGTTTACATATATATGCATGTACATATAAAATGTTATATATGTGTGCATATATATGTATTCTTACATATATGTCAAATATCAAATTTTTACTTGAAAAAATATAACAACATGCACAGTAGAAAGGTGTTTTTTTGGCAAAACTCACCAATCAGGCTTATAAAACCCACTCTGATTTAGCCTGCTAGCAGTAGTTACTCAAATTGTTTTTCATCACCCATTTAGAATATCTGATTACTCATTTACATAGGCAAAGTAACAGCATATAATGAATGTTTAAGTCACCTTTGGAAAAATGTCTTTTCATAATTGAAAGTGAGTATCACCTTGCATTCAACCTGAGAATCCAAATGATGCAAATTTACTTCTAGCTCTGTGCACACAAGTTATTTGAGGTATGAAAGCTCCATAAAGTTAACTAAATATTAATAAAAAGAAGTATGGAATAGAAAATAATCTGTTCTTTGATTGTCAAGTAGTGGTCTGTGCTCCTTATTTCTTAAGTAGTTCATTTAGTAATCATTTGGATTTAGTGTTGATTACAAAATCTATTTTGAGAGTCAACAATATTGTTTAATTTTAAAATGGTCAATTTTCATGATATCAGTTTGAAAACAGAAAAGCATTGTATAAGTTCACATCAAGCATTTCCAAATTTTATTCCATTTTCCCCTCAGATGTGTTTCCTCTTTCTGCATGTGTCTACCCAAGGGTCTAGGCAAGTGTAATGGAAATGCAAATTTAAAGATCTTCCCTGCCCCTAGGCTTAAGTGCACCTGGAGCCTGGGGTGGGAGGCTTGTTTTTCAGTAGATACTTTTTGATTGGCCAGTGGGTCAATAAGGTTGTTAAATTCTCTGAGCCAGGAGAAGGCTATATAAGCCCTGATGTGAGGCTTTGTTTTGGGGGCTCACTTTGAGAAGTGTTCTGTGATTTGATCTGTATTCTGGGAAGCCGTTGTCCAGGGCCCCCCCGGCTTTGAAAAACCCAGATGTTGAAACCCAGATGTTGATTGGGTATGGATGTAATGGTTGGACAGTTTGGAAAGCTGTCTACTTGATCTGTTTCTGTCTTGATAATTCTGCCTGAAGTTCGGGGTGCTGACCTTTTTCCCCTGAACAAGGTAAATGATATATGTCTGACTGATTAAAGTAAGCTTGTTAACCCATTTTGAGTTGCTTTCCTTTATCAAAGCAGATCCAAGAACCTGTGTGAGCAGCCACCCTAGGGACTCCAGGGTGCTTGCTGCTACAGCAAGGTTGTAAATGTGAATCAAGGTAGGAACCTTTCAGGGAATAGTGTTACACATTTTTCTTACTTTTAACACTACACACACACACACACACACGAGTGTGTAATATAAATGTGTGTATTATATATGTGCGTATGTGTATGTATGTACACATGATTTCCAGTTATCAAAATTCCAGTTTACAAGTCCATAGCCATGAATCAGGACAAGATTTGTGATGAAGTTTGTGAGTCCGTACTACTGTAGCATTCCCTCTAGGCTCACTTGCCCAGAACACAAGTACCATAATCACTCTTGGATAGAAGTAGACTAAGACAAGTCATAGTAAAGTATTGATGTTCTATATAATAAATTAAAAATGGCAAATGTGAGCATGCTCTAATATCTGCAACCTTGTTGGTCAACTTCTCTATTATACATATTTAAACTGAATATTTGGATAGAATTTCATAAATTAAAGAGCTACTAATTTGGGAAAACCCTACATCAGAGCAAATCACAATCCATCTGCGGTCTATTACATATATTTTAAGGAGCTTGCTTGAAGCATTTAGAATGTACATCATATATCATATGAGTATTAGAGATAGATTTTGGATTTGACTTCCTAAATCCAAATCAACACCATAACTACTATGTCATTCTTTCCTCTCAATATAATAATATCCAGAATCATACATCAATATACTTCTTTCCAACACCTTGCTTGTCTTCATGCAGAAAACTACTATGTTGAGTCACTCATATTTGTCCTTTTCTCTATGTATTCCCTATTGAACAAGGGTCTTTCCTAGCTCCAGGTATAATGGTAATGTAATTTTCAATTTGAAGTTCCCTTTGTGTTGGCAAAAGTAGCAGGTACTTGCACTTAGTAAATGTTCAAGCCTCTGTTGGGGGAACAGAAGGTATGAATTCCTGTTTCCTGTTAACTGACATAACAGGAAGGGGTTGGCTGAAGGAAGTAGGTAATACTGTATATATAATAAAAGCCCCAGAGGGGCACAGTCAGAATTTCCTTGAGACTGAGATCTGGTGGCAGAACAGCTACAGAAGAAATGGAGAACTGAGAACTAAGATGTTGTGGTGATGGTGGAGCTTCTTCTGAACAGGATCCCAGGAACATAGAACCAGGAGGTCAGGAGCCAGGAGGCCAGAAACAGGAGCTGGAGCCAGGAGCCCAGGAGCCTGATATATAGAGCCAGGAGCCCCGAGCCTAGGAACCAGGAGCCCAGGAGCCAGGAGCCCAGGTGACTGAAGCATGACTGAGATGCTGAGACTTTGTTTGTTTGCAGCTTGGTTGAGTCTTGAATTCCCTGGAGCTGAAATGGTGAGAGATCTGACATGGACCAGACCCTGTGAAGTTAAGTGTGGAGCAGTAACTGCCCAGAGAGCTGGTCAAGGAACTGGGAGCTGTCTGCTATTGAACTCAGGTGGCAGTCTGGTGAATCCAGGTAGAATCTGGGACCATGGAAGGGGATCCAGGGAATCTGGGAACAGGCTCCAAGTCAAGATGAAAAGACCTCTCCTTGGGTATTGAGTAATTATGGAATTATAGTTTACTAGTGACCTAAGGGGCAGAGGGTTTTGTGTATGATACTTAGTAAGACTTTGCTGAATAAATGACTGATTGTACTTTGAGCACTTTGACTACTGTACTTTGAAACTACTGATAAGTGACTGATTGAGTTAACCAAGACTTTCCCCCTAAAGTGGAAGACTTTGACTATTGTACTTTGAAACTTATAAGTGACTAATTGAGTTAACTTAAGAGTGACTATTTTACTTTGAGACTATGTTGTGAATATTATATTTTGATTTTCTGTGATAAGTTGTAATATTGTGAATGCTTTACCTTGATTCCCTGTGGATGTTTTGCTTTGATTTGTTATGGAATAGAGTGACACTATACTGAGTAATCAGAACCTTAAAAGCTATTCACAGTAGCATTCTTCTGGAAAGCTTCTGTGCATGGCATTACACCAGGTTATAGATTCTGTACAAAGTGGTCATAATCAGGAAAAAAATGTCCACTTGTATCCCTTAAAGTCAATGGGAAAACTGAAGGAAAAAAGAAAATCTGATTTCAAGAGAGAAATGATTGATTTTAGTATCACTAATTAGTGATCATGAAATTAGTAAGATTTTTTTTTTTGCATTTTGAGTAATCCCCCTAACTTGACTAGGTAATACAGTCCCAGCATTGTTTTCAAATATTAATAGATTGTATGACCTTTAACAAAAAGTCACTATATTTTTGGCATTTAGCTTAAGTTGACTAATAGAGATGGCTAGTCATTTCTCTGAAGTCATCAATATAAGGTAAGGGTCAAAAAAGCAACAGGAAGGGGCGGCCAGGTGGCTCAGCGAGTAAGAGTACCGGCTCCAGTGTTGGGACGACCTGGAGATCGAATCCCGGGCTCAGACACTCAGCACCACACCCAGAAATAACTGGCCGTGTAACCTTGAGCAAGTTACTTAACCCCGATTGCTTAAAAAAAAAAAAAGCAACAGGACTAGAAATACAAAATAAATTTCTAAGGCTCAGGTTTTGGTTCACAAAATGTTCCAACTTAATACACTAAATTCTATGAATATTTACTAAGAAAGATGAATGTCAAGGAAATTGAAAATGGCCTTTATGATTTTGAGATCCAATCTCCTTTTTAGTTTCTTTAAAATGTAAATATTAAGTACAGGGAGAGGATAATTTTCTATATTTAATTATAAATTATTTGTCTAGCTCTCATTGGTAAACTAAGTATTATTATTGTTCATGAAACATGTGAACCAGGTTATATATGTATTTCTGCTGTGTTTTCCAATTGCTATAAATACAAATGTTCTACTCTGTTTTATTACTTTATTTTTTCACATCAGTGGGTCATTCTAGTCTGCCAGTATCCAATACAATGATTTTTAAAGTCTCTTGACTTGCAAATTTTAAGAATCATCTATATATCCTTTTATACCTTAAGGATGAAGTTGATTTATAAAACATGCCCTCTCTTGCCAAGAGTCGAATCAGAAACATAACTTACATTGCTTCCTTCTCCTTCAGTTAATTTATTGACTGATACTTTTCACAACTCACCTGCTATTGGACTCTTTTTCTCCAATTTTTTCTTTCATGTATTATCATTCTAACTCATACTCTTTAAAATACTCTCACAAATGAGTTAGAATTCCACTGGCAGAAGTTAATAATGCATGGAGCCTAGAAAAGTGTCTCACATCTTAATGGCAGATCTTCTCATCTATAATTCCACTTCTATTACTGATTTGCTTTGTGACCTGTGGTAAGTCATTTAACCTTTTTGAAAATCTCTTAACATTTCTCCCATTCAGTCCTCTGATAATGTGGATAACAATAGGTACAGTCCTTACTTTGAAGAGGTGGCAGAAGGATTCATTAACTAATGTTTGTTAAGAATTACATAAATGCTAAGTACGATGATTTTTTCTTTACTAATTTTATCACTTCAAAATGTCACAGCTTTTTCCAGTGAAATGAAGTAATTTTTATTAGAAACCTAAATTTATGGTTCTGATATTCTAAGATAATAATTAACTAATATCAAGTCAAATTTCTATAATTAGACAACATGGTTTTCAAAGGGATAGAAAGTTTCACATCTAATGTGACAATGAGAAATCTACCATTTCATTCCTCTCTGTTTGCATTTACAAATTTATTAAACCTAGGATACTTATTGGTTTGGAATAGAATCATAGAGGACCTTCAGAGATAATATAGCCCAACCTCTTCTTTCTACAGATATGAAAACTATGGTGCATAAAGCTTGAGTAAAGAAAGGTGGCCGGTAAAGAAGTTACCCTTATTTTAGAAATAAGACATGATTTATTCAGGATTATTAAGCTAACTAGTAAGTTTCATAGCTGGGAAGAAAATTCAGTTCAGAGTAGAAGGAAATGAGCAAACTCCAGATGCTGAGAATACGCAGAGCCTATAGGAAGGAAATAAGAGTACTACTGATTTCCACCCTGGTCAGGAAACAAATGAAAAATGGTTCATTTCTGTGTATCACATTTTAGTGGGTGAAGGGGAAGGGACTAATAACTGGCACTTTATCCAGAGAAAATAACTGCTGTGTGCCATAAGGGACACAAAATTTTCCATATAATAATCATTTGAAGAAATTTGGAATGATTACCCTGGAGAAGAGTATATTAAAGGAAGCTACGTTCTATATATTTAAGTATTTGAAAGACGTTCCATGTTGAAGAAGGACTGGATTTTTTTTCCCCTCTTGGTTCCTGGTATAACCAAGTACAATGGAGGGAAGTTGCAGGGTGGGGATGGGGGCAATTTCTCCTTAACAAAAGTAAACCCTCCTAACAATCTGAATCATTTAAAAGGAGAATAGCTTATATCAGGAGATAGTTCCTCATAACTAGAGCTCTTCATGACCACTTTCAAGGATGCCAAAGAGAGAGAATCTTAGGCATAACTCAAACTAAGGGACCTTCAGGGTTCCTTCAAACTCATATATTTTATCTCTTTGATACTTTAATACTCTTTGTTGGACTCTGCCTAGCACTCTTCTCTACAGTACCATCCTTCCTATGTACATATTTGTATGGAGCACTATGACTTTCAAGACATTCTCCTCAAAAGAGCCCAAGGAGATAGGTAGTTTAAGTATTATCATCACTATTTAAGGGAAGCTAGGTGATGCAGTGGATAGAGCACCTGGCCTGGAGCCAGGAAGACCTGAATTCAAATTCACCCTCAGGTACTAGCTTTATGATCCTGGACAACTTTCTCAACTCTGTTTGCTTCTCTTTTCTCATTTGTAAAATGAGGTGGAAAAGGAAATGGCCAACCACTACAGTATCTTTGCCAAGAAAACCCCAAATGAGGTCATGAAATGTCACATATGACTGAAACGACTGCACAATAATCCCTATTGATATTTGGAGTAATTAACTTACCAAAAGTCATATGGCTATTATGTGTCAGAGCTGGTACTCAGACATCATTAAGTACCTCAAAGTTCTTGAAAATTATATTAACCAAAAAATCATACAAGTCCCCAAAATGACAGAATACTATCCTGAATATTTTAATAATGATCAACTTTGGTCAAAACTGTATACCAGCACTGTGACTAAATGACACTTACTTGCCCAAATAAATTTTCTCCTAAGGAGTATAGTTCATATCAGTGGGCAGAAAATAAAAATGGTTAGGAATGGTCTTTTTACATAATCAATTCTGCAAAGAGATACAGCAAACCAATCCCATCAAGATGTATAACAAATAAGATGTTCTATTTGTTGACTGCCTCCTTCAGCTTTTTAAACTATGTTATTAGAGATTACCTAAACAAAAGACTAAATGAGCTTTGTTTATGTGCTACATGAGTATTTTTCATGAAATTATTGACATTGCTTGTGAAAGAAAAAATATTATAATCATAAACTAAAATGTGTATGACTTCCCAATGAAAATTTATTGATGTGGAATAAAAACTAGTAGGCTGAAACCTGGAAGATTATCAACTTCTATTTTTTATTCATCCTCAGTGAAGAAGAATGGTACAGAAGAAAGACCTGGAGGACTTGGAGTCAGAAGACTTAGTTTCTTGTATTTTAAATATATTATTTATTTCAGTAAATATTTCCCAATTATGCATAAAAAATCAACTTTTTTTAAATATTCGAGTTCCAAATTCTTTCCTTCCCTTCCACCTCTCCACCCTCCTTGAAAAGGCAAGTAGTATATGAATTATATGTATGAAGTCATGCAAAACATTTCAATATTAACCCTGCTTCAAAAGAAAACACAAAGAGCAAGAAAAATAAATTTGAGAAGTATGTTTTAATCTAGTCAAAAATTATCAGTTCTCTTTCTCTCTCTCTGAAAGTGGATGATATTATTCAATAGGCCCTTGGAATTGTCTTAGATCATTGTCTTGAACAGAGTAGCTAATACAATTTCAAAAGCTAATCTGCCACCTTGCTAGCTGTATGTCTTTGGATCAAACACTTTCCCTCCTGGAGCATCATTTTGCTCATATATAAAATGAAGGCATTGTTCACTAAAATTCCCTCTTGTTTTAAATGCTGGAATTTTTTGAGATGATAATAAGTAGATTTGGCACACAGGTAAGATAAAGGAGATATGCTCCTGGATTGACTCAAGGAATGCTTCTTCAAGTCAAACACAAGCAAAAACCTTCTTACATCAGGGTTATGCCACCTTCAATGCATAGTGATTTTTCTTTTTGATTCTTTTTTTTATGTGGATTAATCTTAACTTGTAAAAGCCAGTATATATAAAACCATTTATATCTGTGTAGTAACAATATTTACATAGAATATTACAAAATCTCCATTGAGTTTTCACTATGTATATTTTTACAGATAGGGAAACTAAGTTCCAGAAATACTATGACTTCCCAAAAGTCAGAATTCTTGTAAGTAACAGAAGAGGAATATAAATCCAGGTATTCTGATCAAAAGTATCATTCTCTAATATTATAGTTACATCCAAACATAGTTGATTAAATGTAAGAACTGTCAATTAAGTGGCACAATTTTGCCATTATATAATTCTCACTGGGTACACAATCTGCACCTTACCTAATAATTCTCTGCTCCATTGTCTGACAAGAGACAAAAAAAATGGAAGAAAGTCCCCAGCTTTTTCATACTTAGCAAAAATATTACTGAGGACAATTATGCATGGAATTGTTTTCTCTTTTAATTTAAACAAAAGGGAAAACCAACCTATGTTGGTAATTTATTATCATAGATTCATTTGTCTTTCTAGTGATATAGAGTTAATATTATATGGTGCCAATATATATCTGGCAAAATAATGCCCATGCTACATCTATGACCTTTTTGATTGTAATTAGTTCCAACTGAAATTAGATTCAGTGAAAGCATAGTTCCAATTAGAGATAAATCAAAACAAAATACAAAGCTTGATTTTATTCAGTAGAATTGTCTAAGGAGAAAGAAGAGCATTCCCAGGAAGATGTGGAAGTGGAGGTCAAAAGAATACCTAATTCTTCAAAACTTCTATCCATAAATAGCAATAGTAACACAAAAAAGGAAGTAAAAATACTAGAAATCTTCAAAAGAAAATTTAAGTATTTCTCCCAGAGCTGAACACATCAAAGAAGAGCTTTAGAAAACTGAAACATTATTGCTGATTAAAATAAGCAGGAGAAAAATAATATCAGAAGGAGAATTTATGAATACAGCAGCAAAAATAGCTTCAGAAAGTTAGAATTATCTCAAAATGCAGTGTGGATAATAAACACAATTTAAGAATTAATTGTTTAAAAATTAAAGTAACAAAAACATTACACAATGAAATAAATAAGGTTCCACATATGACCAAGGAATCCAGATTAGGTTGAACTCAACTGTTAAGATATATCCATGGAAAATGCAAACATACACATGTGCACAGACACACACACAAATTACATATAATGTAAAATTATTCTTCTAGAGGAAAGAATTGTGGAGAGATCATAGATTTGGTAACAGAAGGGATTTTAAAGGCCTTGGAGTTCAATTTTGTCATTGCACAGAGAAGGAAATTGATGTTCAAATATTTGTCCAGGATAGGAGACCTAAGTATAAAGTATGATATTTGAACCCAAGTTTTACTGTCTCCAAATCCATTACCCTATACTTTGATGCAAGCAAAAGTAGAAGATAAACCCATAAAATCATGTAACTAGCAAAATATTTAGAAACATTTCTAAGTTTAGAAATTTAGCCAAGAAGAAATTTAAAAGCAATGTTTGCAAAATGATACATTAAGGTAAGAAAATTTAAGAATTAACAGCTCCCAGAAAGCTGAAATAAAGAAAACTGTATGATCACTTTTTGAGGCAACATTGCTCTGTTGGAAGAGATTGAGCAGCAAAAGCATTTGTTTTTTAAGTCAATCGATCACTTTAATCATAGATAATTCATAACATATAAACTACTTTAACCCACAAAAATTATTTTTCAGTTCACAGGGAATATGGGCAATATGAATCTGTCATAGAACAGTCAATTTATTCCAATGCATAAAAGGAACACTAAAAATAAAAGACAGAAAAAATAAACAGAACTTAAACACGATTCAATAACATAATTATTGTTCCATTTTGCCCCAAACAAATATTTATGCCTTATCAGAATATAAAATAATATTTTTTGCTTTTTGGAGGGCAATTGGGGTTGTGACTTACCCAGGGTCACACGGCTAGCTTTTGTGTTAAGTGTCTGAGACTGGATTTGAACTCAGGTTCTCCTGACCCCAGGGCTGGTGCTCTAATCACTGCACCACCTAGCTGCCCCTCAGAATATGCGGGCTAATAAACTTGATAGACATTATTCAATATATAGTCACTGGCCATCCTTTCCAAGACAGCTGGGATAGTTTCATCAAATTCATCCTCTCTTTACAATCATACCTACCTAATTGAATCTCAGGGCCTCTCAAAATTATGAAGTTATCTCCAAATCCAGATATGTCCATCTCATCAAAGGAGCTAGTTCACTGAAGATCAGGAAATACCAAACACAAAAGTATCAGCACAAATCCAGGTTGAAGTTTGGCTAGGCTGGGTACATGTTTTAGATGCCAAGCTGAGAAATGCAGAATAGTCAAGCCTCTGCTTTCCCTAAACTCCACTAAGAAGACAACTCAATAGATTCTGGACATATTTAGCAGTCATACATCCATAATGGATGAGGGAGTCTGCAGAGATGGTAACTCTTTTATGCATTCATTGAGTAATCTGTTCTTTTGTGTCTACAGTCAATGAAGTAAGCTTTTTTCACATCAAAGAAAAAGACCATCATTCTTACATCAAAAGCAGAAACCACAAACTTCTGCTTTTGTTGATCACAACTATGAATATCACTTTGGAGCTTTTCTCCATACACATGCTCCATAGGCAATTTTAATCCCACTACACTACTGTTTGAATGCAATTATCTGGGGGGGATTAATGATTGTAGTAGTAATATTTTTGGCATATCATTGAACAACATGGGGAAACTTGGAAAATAAAACAGGAAAAGAGAAAGATGAGTTCATTGGTTGTTGTCCTTTGTTCTATAAGAAGACCAAAATAATATGACTATATTGGAATCAAGGTACAATACATCTGACTATGACTGATCAGACCAATATGAGCTTAAAAGGCTCTAAGATAGGTTGGGCACAAATAACCCATATGAACATTTGGAGTAGAGAGATCTTTAAATCTGTGCATCTCTGGTTTCTTTTGAGTGACTGCAATTCTACTTTGCTCATGGAGCACAGTGCCATCTTCAATGTGGGCATACAATACCAACTGATCCTTTGTTAGTGTCTCCCATATTATGCAATTGATTCCAGAATTCCTCAGAGAGACCTTGAGAGTGTCTTTGTATCACTTCTTCTGACCACCATGTGAGTTCCTGCCTTGCATGAGTTTTCTATAAAATGTTTTTTAGGCAAACATACATTTGGCATTCTAATATGTCCTGTCCATCAGAGTTGTACTCTCTGCAGTAGGGTTTGAATGCTTTGCAGTTTAGCTCAAGAAAGGACCTCAATGTTGGGTACCTTATCTGGTCAGGTGATCTTAAGAATCATCCTAAGACAATTCAATTGGAAGTGATTCAGTTTCACTTAATGTCACTGGTATACTGTCAGGTTTCACAGGCATACAACAGTGAGGTAAGGACAAGGGCCCTGTAGACCTTTAATATGGTAGGCAATTTAATACCTCTTCTTTCCCAAACTTTCCTTTGGAGCCTTCCAAATACTGATCTAGCTCTGTCAATGCTTGCATCAACCTCGTGATCTATGTGTATAACCCTGGAAAGTATCCTGCCAAGGTAAGTGAACTTATCCACAGTATTCAAAATTTCTCCATTTGCTGCAGCTGATGGTTCCATGTATGGATAGTGTAACTGGTGGAGTGCCTATGTTTCCTTGGTGCTAATTGTTAGTACAAAATTAGCACAAGTAGCAGAGAATTGATCCCCATTTTTGCATCTCAGCCTCAGAGACTGCATTTTCTCCATAATAATCTGTGAAAAAAAAATCATGCACCAATTCTCCCTCCGCTTTAATTTTGGCTTGTAGCCTTTTCACGTTAAATAATTTGCCATTAGCGCAGTAGTTTACTTTGATGCCATTTTTATCCTTATGTCAGGGGTTTGACAACATCATGGAAAATGGCATGCTAAAAAGCATGGGAGCAGGCATACAGCCTTGCTTTACTCCATTGGTGACTGAAAGCATCATTCATTTTCTAGAAGCACTGAAAGCATGCCATCATGAAATTGGTGTACAATACTGATGAATTTCTTTGGGAAATCAAATTTTGACATAATTAAAAAAAATAAGCCTTCACAACTGACAGTATCAAAGGCCTTGGTCAGATCAACAAACATTGTGTTTATTCTTCTATTCTGCTCCTGACATTTCCACTGAAGTTGTTGGTCAGCAAGTACCATACATATCAACCATCCCTTGACCCTTTCTGAAGGTCCATTGTCTCTCAGGTAGACATTCATCTTCCAGGTAAAGAATCAACCAACTAAAGAGGACTCTGGCAAGAATCTTGCCAATAGTGACTAAGAGAGATCTCCCTATTGCTATCATAGGACATTCCAATTCCATTACCATTATAGAGATGGACAATGGAGGCATCCTTTAACTCCTGAGGGATAATCTCCTTTTGTCATACAACCCAGAAAATTTCAGTTAACTGTTTTAAGAGCAGTAGACCCCCTGCTTTGTAAATCTCAGCTGGAATAGAATCAGCAACAGACACTTTTCCACATGAGAAGAACTTAATGGCAATTCAAAACCTCTTCTTCAGTTGAAAATTATTGAGAGAGGGAGTAACTTCAACTTGAAGTAGATAGTCAATGTCTTGAACATTGATTGATGACCATCTATTGAGAATACTATGGAAGTATTCAGCTCACATTTCCAGATCATGTTCTCATCACTAATCAATGTGGCGCTAGATGCAGTATATGTCTTTGACCCATAAATCATCTTCAAGGCATCGTAAAAGTGATTTGAGTTGTTACTATAAGTATAAAACTGAATTTCATCTGCCTTCTTACTGAGCCAAGAATCCCACATCTCTCCAAGTTTCGCTTGCACTTTACTTTTGATGGTTTTAAGTGTAGCCTTTTTAGAGATGGATAAATCATCTTGCTAGTAAACATTGTGGAATTCTTGTTTTTCATTTAGCAGCTTCTGAATTTCCCCACCATTTTTATCAAACTAATGTTGATATTTGTAAGTGTTCTGGACCAGATGAATAAACATGGTGATGTTATATCAAATCTCCGAAAAGTGGCCACTTATTTTCTCCTCCACTACTTGCCAACCATGTTTTAGCTCAGCTTTCCCGCCAAGTTAGTAACAAATTGTTCTCATTCAGAGCTGTGCTCTAATCTGTTGATATTAAGTCTTCTGGTAATCATATTGCCTTGGCAAAAGAGTTTTTGTTGAATGCAAATATTTAGTTGGAGAAGATAAGTCTATGATTAGTCCAGCATTCTGTACCACTTATTGCCTTCTCACATCCTGTCTCTTCTCTTTACAGTAACATAGTCTATTAAATGCTAATGTTTGCTAAAAGGGTGCATCCACAAAAGTTTATTACATTTAGGTAAATGGAAGACAGTGCTGGAAATAAGGTAAGGAGAGGCACCAATCTTCAGTAGTAAGAGACTATTGCTGTGATGTTTCCTCCCTAATTCCTCCTAATTTCTACCTGCCTTGTCTGGTAGACTGTGCCTAGTCTTGTGTCTAAGTCACCCAATTATAAGCTTGTCCTCTTTCAGCACATTGATGATGAAGATCTCCAGATCATCATAATTTCTTTTTCTTTGTCCTCATCAAGATTCATCATGGTGGAAGCACACACAGATGATGGTGGTATGGTACTTTCCTGCAAGTAACAATCACTTTGTCATGAGCCTGCCATTTGCTCCTTTTAGGAAGCACACATGCTTATTGACTAGATTGATTTGATTGCAAAATCTACACCAGTTTCATGCTACCCTTTGTGGCCACTCCAGAAAAACATGTATCCAGCTCTGACTTTGGTAATCTGGCTTTCATTTGCCAGCCTTCCCATGCTCAGGGGTGCCATTTAGATGCAATAACTGCTGAGTTCTCTCACAATAGTAGTTCATCTTTCACATCTACTAGATTTCATGTTGTCCATAAAAGTATACACATTCCACATACCAGTGGTAAGTGGAATCATCTTTGTGGAAAGTTTTGCAAAATTTTTGGTCTTTTAACTACAGGCTGTGATCTCTGCAGGTCAGAATGGAGGTAAGCAATTTTTACAGCACCTTTTCCATCCCCTTCCTCATGCCAGGAGTTGAACAGTGCAGTCCTTAAAAGACTGCTCAGAAACCCAGGGGGTTGTTTGAATCCCACTTCTGCTTCCAGTGAGAAGACTCTCCTATGACCTGGGCTGCATGTGGACAGGGTTTTGATTACACCTTCCAGTGTATTCACATTTGCTGCTTCATCACTTGCCTGTCCCCACAGGACTTTTAAATAGGTAAAAATTTTAGGCATTGTTTATGTCTTTTGATTCTCACATCAATAGTATTTTAGTACAGCAGAGATTCACAAAGTTTTTGATCTCATTCTCTCTTCCAGAGTCATCACAGTGCAGTGGCAAAAAGAAGTCAATACAACTGGTGATGGGTCCATATGAAGTAAATGACATAGGTGTCTTCTATGTGTAACCAAGCTCTAAGTGCTCCACAGCACCTGGTTAAGCTGCCTTCATAACTGCTGTAATAAATTTTTTCTCACCCACCCATTCCATGAGGGGAGGTCTTCACATGTTTGAAGTAGACACCCCCATAACTTACCAAAGGGTTTGAGACCTCATGATTAGCGTTAACTGTGTTAAACCACTGATGACTTTTGGGTGGATCAGGTAGACACCAAAGGTGGAAAGATGCCCTGAAAACAGCTTGGCAGCCCTCACACCAGAGGTATTAGTCTTTCATGAACACATCTTACACCCCAGTGAATTCATTACAGCATTGTAAAAGAAGTGGGGTACAACCAAGGAAATAAAGGTAGAAAATGAGATGATTAACTCAAGAGTAGGACTTCTATCTTAAAGTACATAAAGAGGTGAATTTTTCATGACACATTGAATATATATATATATATATATATATATATATATGCTACAGTAGAGTATTTTTGCTGTTAGTGGAGTCATAATTGTGTCAATTGGTTATTGGTGTTCATAAGGACACATGGACATTTATTAAGATTGGAAATGAGTTTTAGTGAAAGGAGAATGATTCTTATCATCTCCAATTCATATCAAAATTGGATTGGAGCAATTGGAAGCTAATGACTTTATGAGAAATCAAGATACTATAAAACAGAACCAAACAAATGAAAAAATAGAAGCAAAGTGAAACATCTCAATGGAAAAACCACTGACATGGAAAATAGATCCAGGAGAGATCATTTAAAAATTATTGAACTACCTGAAAGCCATGATCAAAAAAAGAGCCTAGATATCATCCTTCAAGAAATTCTCAAGGAAAATTGCCCTGATGTTCTAGAACCGGAGGACAAAATAAATAAATAAAATAGAAATGGAAAGAATTCACCAATTGCCTCTTGAAAAAGATCCCCAAAAGAAAACTCCTAGGAATGTTATAGCCAAATTCCAGGGTTCCCTGGTCAAGGAGAAAATATTACAAGTAGTCAGGAAGAAACAATTTGAGTGTTGTAGAAACACAATCAGGATAACACAAGACCTAGCAGCTTCTACATTACAGGATCAAAAGGCTTTGAATATGAAACTCTGCAGGCCAAAGGAGCTAGTACTAAAACCAAGAATCACCTGCCCAGCAAAACTGAGTATAATGCTACAGGGAAAAATATGGTCATTCAATGAAATAGAGGATTTTTGAGCATTCTTGATGAAAAAACCAGAGCTGAACAAAAAATTTGACTCTCAAACACAAGAATCAAGAGAAGCATGAGAAGGTAAACAGGAAAAAGAAATTATAAGGAACTTATTGAAGTTAAACTATTTACATCCCTACCTGGGAAAATAATAATTTTAACTCATAAGACTTTTCTCAGTTTGAGGATAGTTGAAGAGAATATATATTCATATATGCATACATATGTATATGTATGTATAGGAGGGCATATATTTGTATGAATATGTATGTAAGTGTGGACATATGTATGTTCATGTATTCATAGACAGAGGGCATAGGATTAGTTAGATATGAAGGGATGAAATCTAAAATATAAAACTTAAGATATAAAAACTTAATATAAAATATAAGAGATGAGAGAGGAATTTATTGGGAAAAGGAGAAAGGGAGAAATAGATTAGTGTAAATTATCTCATATAAAAGTGGAGAAAACTGTCACAATGTAGAGGAAGAGAAGGAAGGTGAAAGGGAATGGGACAACCTGATTCTAATTGAACTTGGCTTAAGGAGGGGATAAAATATACACTCAGTTGGGTACCTTACACTACAGAAAAATAGGGGGGAAGGGGATAAGAGGGAGAATGATAGAAAGGAAGGCAGATTGGGGGAGAGGTTAGTTAGAAGCAAACATTTTTGAAAAGGGACAGAGTAAAAGGAGAAAATAGAATAAGTGGGGGGGTGGGATAGGATGGAGGGAATTATAGTTAGTCTTTCACAATATAACTACTATGGAAATGATTTGGGTAGCTACACATGTACAACCTGTATTGAACTGCTTATCTTCCCAGTGGGGCTGGCTGAGGAGGGAAGAAGGGAAAAAATCTGGAACTCAAAGTTTTAAAAACAAATGTTTAAAATTTTGTTTTTTACATGCAACTGGGAAATAAGATATACAGATACTGGGGTATAGAACCAATCTTGCTCTACTAGAAAGCTAGGGGGATGATAGGGGAGGATATAAGAGAAAAAAGTTTGGGGGAAGGGATATTCAGTAGGCTTGCTATTTTGGGGTGGGTAGAGGAAAGATGGGGAGAAAAAATTATAACTCAAAATCATATGGAAATGAATGCTGAAAACTAAAAATTAATTAATTAAAAAAACAAAAGGAATGATAGAACCAATAAAACTTGGGAATTCCTGTATCCCATCAATGAAATAAGATAAATCAAGTAAAAATATAAACAAGAAGTCAATGACTTAGGTGGAGTATTGGAGAAAATATCTTTAAGACTCATGAATTTTCATTTGATTTTCAAGTACATATCATATTTTTTCCAGTAGTAACCTTCTGGAGGTTTAATAAATTTTACTTAAAGTAGAAATGACTGACCTTTCTAATGCTACATAAAGCAATAAAATAACACCTTAAAATATCAATAGAACAAATAGATAGGGCTGTGAAAAAAGAAGAGACTTATTGAATGGTAATGAATGGATTAAAGAACAAGTTCTGGAAACAAAAATGGATTAATATTCATCTTATGAGTAATATATATTTAAATATATATGAATACATGCATGTGTGTGTGTGTGTGTATGATGCAGACAAACAAATGTTCAGAGGCCAATGAATATTGCAGGAATACTTATTTTTGCCAGAGGAAAAAAAAAGGAAATGTGAGAAGAGAAAGACGAAGAAAAATCATTTAATAAATGCCTTAAGAGGTGATGTAAAGAATTTAATTGTGATAAATAAAATAAATAATCAATAAAATAAAAAAAAGAATAGTCCAATTGATAAAAGAGAAAACTGGTTCCCTTCCCCCTCCTCCTCACTCAGGGCAGCAATATTTTATAGCAATCCACTTAAGTTTGCTCCCAGTCCTCTAGCAGAGAGAAGAGCACATCCTCATTTTGTGGTGATGTTATATTTTGATCCTTGCTATACTTTGTAAGTAAATAGCCCTTTGTCAAAATTAATTTATGTTATTTCATTAATTTTCATTAGGGAAATTTCAACTGGTTAAATGATATACGGAAGCACAATGAATAATATAAGCTTATACATATTACGTGTTAAACATCTCATACAGACCCTAGACTAAAGATTACTTACTTCTTGAATGCTGAGGAGAGTAATCTTCTAAGAACCTGGCTACCAGAGAGAATTTTGGGAAGAGGCCAGAAAATTCCATGCTCTCAAGACTTTCCCCCACAAAAGAGTTAAAATAGCAACTTAGGGCAAACAAAGTGAGTAGAGATAAATAAGAATAGGGACATAACCAGGGTCCTTCTGGGACAATTTGAGAAGATAGGAAGAAAAATCCCAGGAGAGGTTTGGTTTCTATGAAGAGTAAACACCTCCAGGTTAGGTTCCATTTTAACAAGCCACTAGTCACTTAAACAAGTGGCAAGTCATGGGGTTAGTTGGTTTGAGAGGCTGCCTCAGCCTCACCCCCAGAATAGTGGGGGAGTTGGGAGTTTGAGCCCAGTAAGATTGAAGGAACTTCTGCTGACAAGGAATATCAGACCCAGCCATGCTGCTAAGAGCAGCAGGGGCAAGAATGAATGTGCACACACCTGGTGAATGCAGAATCAGTGGGGCAGAAAGCCCCTGGCTGTGGACACTTACAGGAGACTGGAGATTTGGCTTTAGTTCCAGGCTAGAGGGGAGAACTGAAGATCTGGAGCAAGAGGCATCATTTCACATGCCCCAGAGCTAGAGGGGATTACAATAATTAAACTATTACAATAATGACAAAATTCACAGGCAAAAGAGAAAGAATCCATCCATGGAAAGCTATTATAGGAATAAAGTAGACTGGGCCTCATCTTCAGAGGAGAATATTGAAGTAAAGAAACCCCCAAAGAGTAATGTCAAATGGACACCTGCTGAAAAAGAATTTATAGCTGATCTTTAAAAGACCAAAAATCAAATGACAGAGTTGGAGGAAAAACTAAAAAAATAATAATAATCCAAGAAAAACAAGAAGGCTATGGAAGGAAAGTCAACCAATTAGAAAAGAAGATCTAGAATCTTAAGGAAGAAAATGATACCTTGAAAATTAGAATTGGGCAAAGTGAAGCCAGCAAAATTATAAGAGATCAAGAAATAATTAAACAAAAGGTGAATAATGAAAAAATAGAAAAGGAAGTGAAATATCTTATAAGAAAAACAAAAGATTTGGAGAATAGATCAAGAAGAGAAAATATAAAAATAATTGGACTAACCAGAAGTTATGATGAAAAAAAGAATCTTAATACAATGATATAAGAAATATAAAGAAAATTGTCCTGAAGCATTGGAACAGGAGAGGAAAGCAGAAATAGAAAAAAAAAAATCCATCGATCACCACTTAAAAGAGATCTTATGAGGAAAACTCATAGGCCTATCTTAGTCAAATTCTGAAACCCTGAGCTCAAGGAGAAAATATTAAAAGCATCTAGATTAAAACAACTTAAATATGATGATGCCACAGTTAGAATTACATAAGACCTAGCAGCAGAGACATTAAAGGACTGCAGGCCTTGTAACACAACATATCAAAGAGCAAAAGAACTGAGGATCCGGCCAAAAATCCTATACCTGGCAAAGTTAAGTTTTACCCTAGATGAAAAAAAAGGACGTTTGATAAACTCTAAGGCTTTCAAGACTTTGTTTAAAAAATCCTGAACTTAATAGAAGAATTGACATACAAGAACCAAGAGAAATATAAGGCACATAACAAAGACTGAATATAAGCGATCCATAAGGACAGACTGTTTTCTTTTTATATATGTAAAATGTATGTCTCAGATCCTTATTAATAATTGGGTAGCTCATAAGAAAGACTGGGGTAAACCTGAGTATTATATGAATATAAAAAGCAAAATCATTTAGGAACTGCTAAAAAGAGTAATTATTTTATACAAATGAGGTGCACGAAGAAAAACTGATGCAGAGAAATTAGATGAGGGAGGAGGGCTGGAAGTTCTGGTAACCTACTTTCATCAGGAATGGCTTTAAGAGGGAACAATACAAATAGACTTTGAAGAGTATAAAAGTCTTCTAAATTCAGAAGAAATAAAACAGTAGGGGCATAGAGAGGGGAGACAGAACAAGGGAGGGATCTTTAGAGGGGAGGATGAGGGAAATAGGTAAAATAGGATATAGAAGAGTATTTAGATTTATAGGAAGGAGAGAATAGGGGAGGGAAGCTTGGAGGAGGGTAGGCAAGTAATAGGAGGGCAAGGTAGTGGGTAGAAGTAAAGTACAGGAGGCAGGAGGGATAGGAAACAAATATAAACAAACATGAAAACAAAGATCAGGAGTAGAATGTGTTTGGGAAAGTATATGTCTATATATTTATATGAGTATATACATATATATGTATATTTGTATATGTGTGCATATGTATATATATGTATACATATGGAGAGAGACAGACAGACAGACAGAGAATCATATCTAAACTTTATGGTAATCTTCTGGGGGGGGGGAAGAGGGAAAAAAGAACAAAGTAAAAAAAGTGCACAGCACAGAACAAAAGAAAACGTACAAGGAAACAAAGAAGAGATGGACAATTCTCAATACACGTATCATTTATCTTACAGACTTCCTTGAAATGAAAATTTGTTACATATTGTGAATCCTCTCATGTTCTGCTAAGACAAACAACATTCTCCCCCCCACACACACACACCTTCTTTGTATTTAAGTTCCAATATTTACATTTATGATACATTTTTGTTTCTTTTCTCTATTCTGTATTTGTATTCTGGCCCTTGAATCATTTAGATTTTACTAAATCTAACTCTGCATCAGTTTTTCTTCGTGCACCTCATTTGTATAAAATAAATACTCTTTTTAGCAGTTCCTAAATGATAAAATTTAATTTAGAAAGATAAAAAAAGAAGCTGGCCACCAAAGTAAGTGAGGTTGTAGAGTAAGCTGGGTGCTATTACAATAACAAAAAACAAAGGATGGAAATATACAGATTCTTACATAGATTTATGTAAACTGAGAATGAGAAGCAGTAGTTAATATGAATTCCATAAAAGCTACTAAAATTATTTCTTTTGCCAATAATAATACAAAAAATGCTTCTTACTGCTATCAGCAAAATGTATGCATATTTTTCTTCACTCTTATGGATTTGAAATCTGCTTTCCATGCTTTGATGACAACCAAATTGGATTATCCTAAGTATTTATTTGAAACCTTTTTTCCCCTAAGATCATTTTTTTTTAAAATAAGAAGTATGGCCCATACTTTAGTTGACTAATTTCTGGCACTTTGAATAACAAATATAACTTAGTAATTCCTAAATATGCTGATTACTTAGTGATTTCCTTCCAATGTAATCTTTAAATTAGACTTCAGGAATGTGGTATTAATTTTGTCAACATAAATGCTATGTGAAAAATACCTGCCAAGATTTTAAAACAAAGTATTTTCTCCATCAATGAGAGTGTAGCCATCATATTTGGATTCAGCATCATGTTTCCCGGCATGCTATATAAGGAAATAGAAAGGGTACTTGAGATTGATGGGGAAAGTAGTTATAAAACATGCATGTTTCTATAAGTACCTGGATATGTATACATAGACACATGTATGTATACTTAAAGTTACATATTAAATACTTTGTTGCACATTTCTATTTAGGGCAGAATGTGTGTGTGTGTGTGTGTTCATGCATGGTATAGTGGAAAGAGGGTTGGATTTGGAGGGAGGAAGATTTGGGTTCAAGTTTTGCCTCTAACACATACTGGCTCTGTGGCTCTGGGCAAGTCACTTAACCTCTCCATCCTCTAGGAAGCTCTAAGACTATAAATTGCAGAGAAGGTAAAAATGTGCATTGTTAAAGGGAATTTCTTCATCTAGGAAAATGTTTCCCAGTGAAATCAAAAGACCATTTCTGGTCTCTAATATTGATTAGTACAACAGCCTCAATAAAATTCTTAAAGTGAAAATAACTGTTGCTAGATTATCAGGATCCATTTTAAATAAAATGAACAGTGTAGGTTTTTTAGATGTCATGTTAGGCACTGGGGGAGATACAAAAACTTGATAAGATATGGCTCTCTGGAAGATTTCATTCTCAGAGGGCAGCCGCATAGAGTTAAATATTTGTTAACTGCAATGTGTGGCATTATAGTGGGGTTACAGACAGTCCCTGTCCTTTAGGATCTTACTCATGGAAAAGCAATATATTAAAGGAAACTGAAACAGTACTTTGAAGTTGATTGCTAGAGTATGGAAATGGCCCTGAAGTGGTGGCTCTTTGAAAAAGGGTAAGGTCACCTATCACTACTGGGCTATCCAGGGGCAGAGTCCAAAGCTGGGTTGTGGCAGAGATGAGTATGATAGCTAGGCAGCATGGTGACAGATACCTTGGAAGATATCTTGAAGGGACAGATGGGTATAAAGAGGATTTTTTTTTTGCAATTTTATTTCTATTTTATTTTTATCAACTACATGTAAAAATCTTAACATTCATTAAAAAAATTGAGTTTCAAATTCTTTGTTTCTTTTCCATCCTCACTGTCTTGAAAAGGAAGGCAATTTAATATAGATTATACACATAAAATCATTCAAAACATATTTCCATATTAGTAAACTTGCAAAAGAAAACACAGGTAAAAAAGAAGAAAAAGAAAGCTAAAAAAATGCTTTGATCTGCATTTAGACTTCATTAGTTCTTTTTTTGGAGGTGGATAGCATCTTCTATCAAAAGTCCTTCAAAATTGTTTTGGATCGTTGTATTGCTGAGAAAAGCTAAGTCATTCACAGTTGATCATATAATATTGCTATTACCACATACAATTTTTTTTCCTGGTTCTTCTCACTTCATTTTGTGTCAGTTCATATATCTTCCCAGGATTTTCTGAAACCATCCTGCTCATCATTTCTTAGAGCACAATAGCATTTCATCACAATCACATACCACAACTTGTTGATCCATTCCTTAATTGATGTCATCCCCTCAATTTCTAATTATTTGCTACCACAAAAAGAAGTTATAAGTATTTTACACATATTGGTCATTTCCCTTTTTCTTTTATCTCTTTGAGACTCAAACCTAATAGTGGTATCAGGGTGGGTATCCCCAGTATTATAGACCTTTAGACATAGTTGCAAATTACTCTCTAGAATGATGGATTCAGTTCATAATTCCACCAACAGTGCTTTAGTGGCCTCATTTTCCCATATCTCCTCTGTATCATTTTCCTTTTCTATCATATCAGTTATAGATAGATAGATAGATAGATAGATAGATAGATAGATAGATAGATAGATAGATAGATAGATAG